>NC_029774.3:41716545-41770228 GCF_000817695.3 Arachis duranensis
TCACACCCATCAAGTCTTCAACCTCCTATAAAGTTATCCCTCCTCTTTCCCCAAACCCTTGCATTTAGGTGCTCACTAATGAACGCTACTCTCTACATTTCACTGTTTTTTCTTTCTCTCTGAATTTTTTTTTTTCAGTTTTCATCGCTTTCTCGTAACAGTTTTCAACAGAAAAAGAAATAAAAAAAATTGTAAGAAATAAAAGAGAAAAAGAGAAGGAAGAACTCACTGATAATGGGAGGTAAAGGTGGTTGTTGTGTAACGAGATATGCAACCGGTGCTTACGATATGTCCAAAATGGAGAAGATAATGCTTAGGTTTCGTCCTATAGCTCCTAAGCCAGTCGCCGGTGCCGCCGGTTCCGATGGTTCTTCATCGGAGAGCGGCGACGCTTTTTCCAGATCCGCCGGAAGAGTAGCCAAAAGAAAGTACACAAAGGACGGAAGCGGAAGCAACCGTCGGAGGAGGAAAACCGCGGCGTCGGCTTCGGCTAAAGTTTCGCCGTTGTCGCCAGCGGTGACTCTGCCGTTGCTTCCGGAGACTCCGGATCCGAAGGAGGATATACTTCCGGTGGTGAAGGAGGACGCCGTGCCGGTGTCATGGTTTGGTTTCGGCGAGTCAACGTCACCGGCGAAGGGATCGGTAGTTGTGTTGACGGTGGAGTGTGTGACGGACACGTGGCAAAAGGAGAGAGGAAGTTCGAACGAGGAGACGATGAGAGTGAAGCTTAGTCAAGACACGTGTCCGGGTTTTATATCTGACGGTTACGGGAACGTGACGTGGACAAACGGCGCGTTTAACGGAATGGTTGGTGGTAGTGGTTGTGACGAGGTAAAGGGAAGAGTGTGGCTAGTGACGAACGTTGTTTCTGCAGCTGCTGCGAGTGCACCGTACTGCGGTGGGTTCACGTGCAGGGTACGGGTGCAGAGAGAAGATAGCAACACTGATCTGACGGTTCCCTGTGATGTTTGGAGAATAATCGACGGTTCTGGATTTGCATGGAGATTAGACGTTAACGCTGCACTTACCTTGAGCTTGGCCTTGTAATTCAGGTACCGAAAAGAAAAACGCGCAAAGAACGAAAAACGGTGCCGTTTGAGTTGCGGTTTTGGGATTTGATCTTGAAACCCTTGGGCTTGGTGGTGGCGAGGGCTAAAGTGGCTTTGCTTGCTCGACACTGTATAACTGTAAATTAAATGCGTAATTTGCGTTTGGTGAGGTACTAGCTACTAATCTGCGTGAATCTGTAATTTTAATATATAATATATGTTTTGTTTTGTTGTGTTGGTTAACTTGCTACCATGACCAATTTTCACCGCTCCATTTCAGTAGCTACTTAATTAAACCTTTTTCTGTTGTTAATTGTGGCTAATTATGCTGTGTGTTGCTTATCCATATACATGATTGCTTTATATAGATCAGATCTTGTTAATTAACTCGCCCGATTACACAAGATGAAGAAGGGGTAGGTCCTGGAATATTGTTTATATAGTTGTTAGTTAATTAGCTTGATAGTGGATAGTGGATCATGAAATTAGAATAGGATTCAATAATTATATATATCTTCGTTCTTTAAATCTAGATTATTGTTTTGTTTCTTTTGTATTCCTTAATTGATTTTTATTATTGTTGTTGTTGTTACTCTGGTGATGATCTTTGCACTTGAATGATAAACGAGCACATACAGAAATTTGAACTATACATGAAAAAAAAAATCAGAAAATTTAAATTTAGCGAGATTGAAAGTTCAAATTTATTGAGATTAATGTTAAAAAAAAATTGCATGAGAAGAAAGCTATGAGATCATGGAAAAAGATGCGAGAGATGGGGCAGCTAGCTAGCTAGCTAGGTGGGACAGGTGGATTTTGAATTGAAGGGAAAACTGTGACACAATAAAAACGCTGTTTAATTTGTGTGGTTGTTGGATGTGTATGTGGTCACTGGTTACTGGGTAGTAATAGTAATAGAAAAATAGAAATATTTGTATTTATTTGTTCGAAAAAGAAAAGGTATAAAAATACGGCACCATTAACCTCTTAACAAGTCTGCGATTGCATCACGTAGCTGCATCTGAGCAAAGCATGCATAATATACCTTTTTTCTAAATTATGTTTTGGTGTCTTTAATTAAGTAAAATTCCTTGTCTTCAGTGTCAGATTTATATATGTTATTATATTTTTTTTTTCTTAGTTATTAATAAGCAAAAAGCAATTACCAGAAGCAGATGCTAGTAGCAAGTGCTGCTGACTCCTCCTCTGCTTATTCCATGGGAATAGAGAATGAGAATATGAAGAAAGATGAAAGCTTCGTTCTTAGCTTCCTATGTTATAGCTTCTGGTAAGTGACTTCCCCAGATTTCAACCACTCTTTAGCGATTGGAAAGAAAAAATAGACACACTTTTTGAGGACCTATCGAATGCGATAGAAATTTACCCAATTACCATGAGCTATTAAACTAACTTGTAGCACTTACTTACAAAGTACAAACCAAGAGAAGTAACCCTTTTGGTTTTTCACCCCAACAACCCTGATGTGTTTAACTTTAATGTCTACTGTAAAATAGATATCTATCTCCCAATAATGGAGATCTAATTATGAGTTATATATTTGGCTAATTTTTTTTTTGGAATGGACAAACATAATGTGTAATGTTACGGTAGGTTAGGTGTTTTTTCTTTTTTTCTTTTTAATGTGGAGATAGAAAATATGAGAATTATATTTCATGATCTGATTTTACGGATACATAAATCTGACTATCAAATTTCTGATTTTAAAAGAATAAAAAAATTATAAACACAAAGTTGACTTTTAAATTTTTAGTACCCAAATTTGATTTTTAGATTTTTTTAATTGTTTTCTAGAATTTTGTGATACACTTTTTATCTTTATAATACAATAAAGTACATTTGTTTTTCAATATTAAAAATAAAAAGTGTATATATTTAAAGTATTTAAGTTATTGGATTTTTTTATATATATTTTGTTTCTTATTAAAATATTCAGAGAATTTAGATTAAGACTGCTGATTATGAAATTAAAAGAATTTATTTTGACTAATTTTGATAAATTATTATTCTTCATATTAGAAATACTATAAACATGAGAATAAATAAGTATTTATTAATTTATTAGTGGTATATGTTAAGATAGTGATGATTATAAGAATTAAATTTTGTGGATACGTAATTGTTGTGTATTCTTTAGGAAATTTTTTGTATGATATTTTTTTAAAATAAATTTTAATTTTAAATTTATAGACAGATTAGTTTCTATTATTATTTAATATAAATATAAAAGTTCTTTAAAATTTTAAAATCAATTTATCTATTTAGATAAATCATTTGATGTAAAGATTGTTCAACGTACGAAATAAAAAAAATAAAAAATAATTTAATAATTAAAATTTGTTGAAAATTAAAGTATTGAACAAATAAACATTTTGGGAATCTATTTGGGGTATTTTTATTTATTTCTATAAGAGAATAGAATTTATATTATATATTTGAGTTGTTAATTTGACCTTTTTTATTTAAATGTCTTAGTATAATCTTTTAATAATTAGTAATTTGAATTAGCTAGTAAGCAATAAGCTTGACATAAAGAGCTAAAAATCAAAGTATTAATTCCTAATGGTATGGTTTAGTGTTCTTTTTCTTCCTAACCCTTCCTTAGTCCCTTGGGTCATGTTTGTTGGTGGAGTTATATTGATTTGTTACTGAGAGGGAAAGTTACTACTACTTTTAGGGTTTATTTTCTTTAAGATCACTATAATTATATGTTTAATTTTTATTAATTGATATGCCCCTTTCGTACCCTAAACTGTGGCAACTTCCCATTCGTTTGTACCATGAAATCTGTGACAAAGACGGAAACAGATCCTCCAATTAGATTGCAGTTTGAGCAGTGGGAAAGAGACATATAAATGAGAATATTTTGATGATAAAAAAATAGACATGGTGTAAATAATAGATTTAAAAGATGGTAGGTTTGGGATGTTTTCTATTTTGGATTAAAATTTATATATTTGTTTTGAACATAACATGTTATGGACTTATGGTTATGTCATCTTCTGAGACAGAATTGATGGGCGCTTAAAATAGAGAGTATGAGAGTATATTTTTTATCCGAAAAGTTCACTTAATTTAGCCATACATGATTTTATTACATATTTTTTTTTCTGAAAATTTGTCGGTATGAATTTATTTAAGGAGCTATGATTGTTTCAATATTAAATCTGAATACAGCATGGATGTATTTTTAAGTGGAGTTATAATCCCTAATCTTCTGTAATTACTATTTTTGTATTTTTAATTCTTTCATGCTCATTTTTTTTTATATATAACAAATGTTTTTAATAATTCGGTTGGTCTTTATATTTCTACTAAATTTTCAATTAAATTGCAATAATCGTGGATATTTGTTTTTATATATAACATTTTACCATTCATCTTACATTATATACAAAAGTAAATATTTAAAGAATTTTGTTAGACAATGACTCTTATGAATAATGTGAATAATAAACTCTAAAATTGACCCAATAAAGTAAAAACACAATACATTTTTTTTCAATGATAAAATTAAAAAAATCTATATTTTTCCAAACATGATTTTTAGATTTTAATTTCAAAAATACTATTTTTTTCGCATTTAAGCAAGTTCACTCGACTCCGGCAAACTCTATGAAAATTGGCATATTCGTCTAACTCCGGCAAATTCTACTTAAGTTTTTTGAAACATGCACTTTAAATCTATATTATTGTCTAAAAAATAGTACATAAATTTACAAACAGTATATACGAGTACACAAAAATACACGGATAACAAGCATCGCTTTTTCAAGAATTTTTTTAGTTATAAATTAAAAAAATAAGCCATATTTAACCATGGATCGTCTCTAAAAATATACTGGTACACCGGAATAAGTCATATTTAATAAAAAAAATTTTAATTATAAATTTAAAAAATAATTATTTTCCAAAAATAATCCACTTCAAATATATCAGATTGAAAAGTTAACAATGGTAATCATTATCATCGTTTTCAGAGTATATTAGAGTACACAAAAGTACACAAGATAATAATCCTTGTTAAATATGGTTTATTCCGGTGTATCTATATATTTTCAGAGACAATAACAATGGTCGCCATGGTTAAATATGTTTTTTTTAATTTATAATTAAAAATTTGTTTGAAGAAGTCATGCTTGTTGTCCTGATTGTATATCTATGTACTATTTTCTAAACAATGATATAGATTAAAAGTGCATGTTTTAAAAAACTTGAATGGAGTTCGCCATTAGGTGAATTTGCCAATTTTTATAGAGTTCGCCGGTCTGGCTAACTTACTTAAATGCAAAAAAAATCGTGTCGTGGGAATTAAAGTCCAAAAATTATGTTTGGAGAAATATGGATTTTTTATTATTGAAAATATTCCCTTTTAAATTATCCACCGAAATCTTAATATTAGAATAACTATCCACATATTTAGTGAATTGAATATATCTATTATTTATATTGTTTAATATTTTTATTGTCTACTTATACTTTTTCATATTTAAAATGAACCTAATTAAAATGAGTAATATAAGGAAGCAACACTTATAATAAAAAATAAAAAATGTTAATATTAACTTGAATTGAAGACAAATACGAGATTAAAAATTATTAATTAATTATACATGTTCTCTTGCTAATAGAATAATTATACCCAAAAAATTATCTAAACACAACTCACACCCCTGTTTCTCTTTTGGAAGTATTTTCATGTGAGCTGTACTTACCAAGATTACAAAACTCAGTCTTTCCACTTTGGAGTTTTAATTTCAAATCTTGCTTCCAGCAGAACTCTGATTTTCGTAAATTCCGTCATACATGTTAATTTGTTTTGCATTTTTCATCTGTTTTGTCGGGTGATATTTTTTTTTTCACTTTCCTTTAGAAAATAATATATTCAGGTGGTTTATATATGATGTCTAATTATTATCTATATATATCGTTAAAGAAATTTTAGTTACACAAACCGGAAGAGAAAATTGAACTTTATTTAATCTACTTTCGTGCTTAGAGGTTTAAATTCTTCATTACGGTACACTATGAGTTGGTGTTGGTAACGGTAATGTTTTCAATTCGCACTCTCTTTCTCTCTCGTTGTATTTCTTATAATTTCCTCTTCTTTTTTTTTTTCTTTCCCTCTCCTTTTGATATATAGTTTTGTCTTCAATGTTTATCCTTTCTAATCTTGTGTAGCTTGGCTTGAGCATTTTTTATAGCTTGTCCTTTTCAGACTACTCTCAACTCAAGACCTTCAAGTAAGAAGAGTTATACCTTAAGTTGTGGAAAGACATGGAGTATGAGTATCTTGTACAAGACACTTCCATCTTCAAATCAGTATATGAAATTTGTTTAAATCAAAGAGAATGGATTCATTCAACATACCTATGTCCTTTGTGTTTATATCATTTTATAGTCTAAGTATATTTCATAGCCGTTTATCAATTATGAATCTGTAATCAATGGTAATGAAGTCCTTTCATTAGTTTGTAGAATATATCTTACGGAAAATTTAGTATTTGAATTATAATGGATTTATAGCGTGTGATTAAATTATAAAATATAACTAAGTTACAACGGATAGATTATCTTTAATTTCCTATTTTAGCCGAAAGCCGATCTTCGAAAATTTTGTCTTACGGAAATTTTAGTATTTGAATTATAACGGATTTATAGCGTGTAATCGAATTATAAAATACAATTAAGTTACAATGGGTAGATCATCTTTAATTCCTCATTTTAGCTGAAAATCGATCCTCGAAAATTTAATGCCTATTTCCTCAACAACACATTATTACATCCTAACCTAATCATATCATTGTGGATCGAGTTGTCAATTCGCTAAGACCAGGTGAAAGCGGGTTGGATACTCCCGGAGGCAAGTGATGCTACCAACCCATTAACCGAATTGTATAAGATCAAAATCAACAAAATGGCTCGTACGTACATGATATGAACCATGAAGATATTGTCAAGGAGTCAAATTTGGGCTTACCATGTGGGCTTCATATTAATAAGGAGGAGGGAATCCAAGTTAATGCAAACAAAAAAAATTGGGTTAAGATGTATGAGTGGAAATAAAGCGCAGGAGGAGGGAGAATCACTATCGGACCCGTTAGAACCACCAGGATTTGAGAATCTTAGATATGATGAAGAGCAGTGCAGCAAGACAAAGGAGGGCAGAGAGATAACATGTGGTAAAACAATGGTGATGCCAAGAAGAAAAATAAAGAAAATTATTAAGAAGGAAAAAAAACGAGATGAAACCAAGAGTGTCATGCGGAAGAAAATAACAAACAGAAGACAAACTAGAGAGAGGGATGCAAAAGACATGAAAAATAGGAAGCAAGCTTGGACTAGTTGTACAAGATGAAGAAAGAGCAAAGAAATACCTTAGAAGATTGGAAGCCAAAGCTAGAAGAGACAAAGAAAACAGATCAGAAGTGGGCCACCGAAAACGATCAAAACGTAGTAAAAGGAAGGTCAGTGATTCTATCAATTTGTCTTAATAATTCTGCTATGGAGTTGTAGAGGATCGAAAGGAGCGGAAAAAATGGGGGTGATAAGAGAATTGGTGAGTAAAAATTGTGTGAAAATTGTAAGTCTTGTTGAAACAAAAGCAACTACCATAAAAGATTATGAAATTAATAGATTATGGGAAAATGTTGAGTGTGGGTGGGATATGGTGCCAACAACTCAAAAATAGTGGAGGGCTGGTGTGTGTGTGTGGGAAAAAGGATTTTTAGATGTTGAACAAGTAATTAAAGGAAATAGATGACTGTACTTGGTGGGGACTGTAAAAAAATTAGAAGAAAAGATTTGGGTTATGTTACTGTATGCACCAAACTCAGTTACAGAGAGAAGAAAAGTTTGGGAGGAACTGTTTTTTCTTAAAGGCCAGATCAATGTACCAGTAGTAGCATTTGGTGACTTCAATGAGGTTTTGCATACAAATGAAAGGAGTAGTGGAAGGGCTAGTACAACAGGCATGGGAGATTTTAGACAATGGTTACAGGATATGAAACTCGTGGATGTTCCGCTTGGGAGGGAGGAAATATACGTGGAGAAATAGTAAGACAGCCAGCGAGATTAATTGATTCTGTTTGGACCCGCTGTGGATACAAAGGTTCCCGAGTTTGAAAGCTAGAGCATTAAGATGTACAAAATCAGATCATGTACCAATTATCTTAGAAGAAGAGACAAAGAATTGGAGACCGAAACCATTTAGGTCTATGGACATCTGGTTCTCACATCCCCAGTTCAAGAAAATGTTTGAAAAATTAGGATTTTCCCGCCCCTCCATTTCATTGTCACGTTGCTTTTCCTTCGATCAAACTACCAACCCCCCATCCCGAACGTGAACCCCTGTTTCCCCAAACCTCAGCCTTCCAATCCTCATGTCGAACATCGTCATCCATCCCACCACATCGCCAACCGTATATATCATTGAAAGCCGCCCCCAACGTTCGCCATAACGCATCCGAAATAAGTACCTGCGCTCTCAGTAACACCATTGACAGTGTCCCAAAGCTGCCAACAAAAATCCCGCATCCCCCGACCGCTTCGTTGATGGAACGTATATTTGGAGAAGAAGGAACGAATGTATCATTTATTGATGTGGGTGATGAGTATAATTGTACTGATGGCAATTATCAACATGTTCACGAGGTGTCTTTTGTCTTTTTTTATGATTGTGTCTTTTAATGGAGGTGTTTTTTTATACATGTATCTTCAAGAAGTGTCTTTTTATGCATGTGTCTTCTAATGGAAGTATTTTTTGTGGATGTGTCTTTTAAACAGAGATGTCTTCTCGAAGAGGGGCAGTGCTGGGGTTAGGGGATAAGGTTGGACTTGAACAGTGAAAAATAGGGTTAATTATATTTATGAGTGGTAATTGGGGGTGAATTAAGTTTATCATGAGTGATTGAACATGTGTTTTTTTTTTTTGAAATAGGCCCTAGAGTCTAGTGGTGCGGTATTTTATAACCACAGACTAACCGGCAAGTGCACCGGGTCGTACCAAGTAATACCTTACGTGAGTAAGGGTCAATCCCACGAGAATTGATGGATCCACCAACAATGATTGATTGATTGGCTTAGTTAGACAAGTAGAAAAGGATTTTGAGATATTCAAAAGGTTTAAGTTCGAACTCAGAATATTAAAGATCGGCAGATAAATAAGTTGGAAATAAAATATTGAGAAAACAGTTAAGGCTTCAGAGTTATCTATTTTCCCGGATTGATTTTTCTTACTAACTATTTTAATCATGCAAGATTTAATTCATGGCAAACTATATGTGACTAGACCCTAATTCTTTAGACCTTTCTAGTCTCCTCTAAAATTCATTAACTTCCAATTCCTTGGTCAATTAATTTCAATTAGAAGGTGATGATCAAATTCCAGTTTATATGCCATAAGAATCCTAATTATCCAAAAATAAGGGGATTATATGTCACATATCCCGTTAAATACAAACAATTAGAAATTTAGAAAAATATATTTTCAAGTTGTTGTTCAAGTAAAGAGCTTTTCCAAGTTATACAAGAACTCAATTAGAACATGGGTCATACTTCCGTTCCACCCAAATTCATAAAATAAAGAACGAAAATAATTATTGAAATATAAATCAAAACATGAATTAAATTAGAAAGATCAAATGAATCAATCCATATAAATAGACAGAGCTTCTAACCTTAACAGTGGAGGTTTAGTTGCTCATGGAATGTGGAATGTAAATTTGTATAGAATTTTCTAATGGAATCCCCCTTATGGAACGTCTATAGAACCTCCAATAGAAGAGAAGTCTCTCCTTTTTATAACTAATCCTAATTAATTTAAAATCTAATTTCTAAAATTAAAATAATATCTTTTCCTATTTTCAAATTCAAATTTGAATTTAAATCAGAATTAATTAACTACTCCGCGTCTTGTAACGTGGGGACCACTTGGCTTCACTGGATCTGCGCCTAACTTGGGTGCTAAAATGGGGCCCAGAAATCACCCCAGCGTTTTCTGCGTTTTTTGCACGTGGCGTATGTCACGCGTGCGCACCAGTCACGCGTACGCGTCGATGGTCTTTTTCGCAAGTCACGCGGACGCGTCGGTCACGCGTACGTGTCACTATGCAATTCTTCAAATCACGCGTACGCGTCAGTCACGCGTACGCGTCGCTCCTCACTGCCATCTCCTTTTGTTCTGGTACTGCAGAAACTCCATCAAATCCAGTCGAATGCTACCTAAAATAAATAAAATTGCAAAAGACTCAAAGTAGCATCTATATTGGTTAAAAGATAATTAATTTTTTATTAAACTCAACAAATTAAATACAAATTCACTAAAAAAAGATAGGAAAGATGCTCACGCATCATCTAGCCCAATGAAAATTGGCAGGATTTGACAAAATTTCTGTTGGTAACATAGCAAAATTAATAAATTTAAGTGTGTTATTTGCCTATGAAAAAGCCGGTCACATAGTCCACTCACGAGTAATCAATATTTTCACCGCTATAACTTAGTACCTAGGTTTCTCCTCCCTTGTAGTTGTAGATAGTTAGATTGAACATCTCTTATCTAACAAAAAAAAAAAAACATATGTGGTTTAGAACCACAGACACAAATGTATAATAATAAGATGCTAAAAAATGAAAGACAAATAGAAAAAAAACACATATCTTGACCACCAAAATGTGTACAATCTTAAATAAGTTTAAGGATGAAAAAATCACTCAATACAACTTTATTATTTTTCCAATTTGCTTTATCACCACCTCTTTCTTCTTGTCACTTAACTTTATTTCCCTCGTTACTTCACCACCTTCTTCATCTAATCACTTCTTTCACCTCTTTCTTCTAGAATCACTTCTTTCACCTTCTCCCTTTATATCAATAGAGTTGTCATCATCACCTAAGGATAACCCTTTTTTCTCTCAACAATGCTTGTTCTTGAAAAAATCAGAAACCAACCTAATAAATAAATTATATTTCTTATTGTCCTTCTCTTATTTTGTCCGTTCACATTTCAACTTACTTCACTGTTATCATTACCACCACTACCACCAAGAATTATTTTTCAATGCCAATAATTCGTAGTTGTGATGCATGCTAGATTTTCAAGAATCATTCTTTATCATAACTTAAGGCTATGCAAGCAGTAGAGGAGAAATAAATTCACCAACAGATGCCGCAACAACACTAGTAAATGAAAAATATCAAGATATCCTTATAAGTTTCACGATAGGAAATAGTTTTGAACTTAAAGAAGTAGCGGCTTCAGTGAACACGGAAAGTGAGAATGCCTGGGGTCTCAATAAGTTCTGACAAGGACTTTTAACTTGCAAAAATTCAAGAAGTCTTTATTGTCGTGAGACACAATGTAACAACTTACGTAGTCGCGCAAATTATGCACACTCACAAATAGAGACAAAGATAACTCTCAAGGAATGATTGTCATGATACTAATTTTCTTAAAAACTTAAGTTGATAAGAGAGGACAACATGAATGTTTATATCTCTAATACTATCCTTTAATAAATTCACACAATGTGGGATCTCAATAAATTCACACATAGACTTTTAATTTGTAAAAATTCAAGAGGTCTTTATTGTCACAAAACACAATGTAATATCTTAGGTAGTTATTGCAATTTATGCACACTGGAGAGGACATACAAATATAATACTCGAGGAATGATTGACATGATGGCCTCTTTTGAATTTGTTTGATTTTTATTGTACAAGTCTTTTTTTAATTTGTCTTATGTTATTTTTGTTTTCTTTTGGAGTTTACTAAGAATTGAACTCTAGATTTTTTAAACATAGAGTTCTGATACTATATTATGATTCTACTTCTCCCAAAAGTTTAGGTTGAAGAGGTAATATAAATGATTATATCTCTAACAACCGTAAGTAATACCAAAGTAAGTATGCCAAGAGAAACTATTATACTAAAACCTAAAAATAAAAGGGGTTTTATTGTAGTCGGTGACACTTTGTTCATAGGGTTAATATCATCGGCCTATGACCTTTTCCGAAAAAAGATGCATAAACGCATGATGGTCTTTACCATAAATCCTGATACCAAATTTATATGAAGTCTTGAAATACAATGAGCAAAATTTATTCAGTAAACTTTTATTTTTCTCCCAATATCATTGTGCTTTTAAACCCTTATCGACTTTTTCGTATCGAGAAGATTTCGATGTGTTTAACTTTTAGGAATATGAAGAGGATGATACTTCAATATTTGGTAATTTTCAAATGACAAACTTTGAAGTTGGATATGATGTTTTTAATGGAATTTCATTTAAGTCCATAGAATATTCGGTATAGTCGTTGATGTTTAAACATGTAATTTGTTGAAAAGATATTTTTATATAACTTGTCCTTTTCAATGTACTCTCAAGGATTTTAAATAAAAAGTTATACTTCGAATTGTGAAAGAATACAGTCCGTAAATATTTATACAAAATATTTCGATATTCAAATCAAAATATGAAATACTTGTTTAAATCAAAGAGAATAGATTCATTCAACATATATTTTTTGTGTTTATGTCATTTTATAGGGTAGGTATATTTCATAGCCGCTTATCAGTTATGATTTTGTAATCAATGATAACGAAGTTCTATCATTAGTTTGTAACATATATCTTATGACAGTTTTGGTATCCAAGTATAAAATAGAAACGTTTGTGTTTATATGATTCCTTGATAATGTTTGTGCCTAATTTTGGTTGCGGACTTCTTGATAAATCACTAAATTTGGAGGGCGTGATTATTACATCCATTATATTTGGCACTATGTGGAGTGCTGTATGCATTTTTTAGCCTTCTTAATTAATTAAACAACCGATGCAAGTAATTGGAGATGTATGACACATGGTGGTATATAGGCCACTAATGCTAATTAATTTGATTGATCAAATGTGTGATGATAGGTCACTAGTTTTAAATTTTTAATGCATAGCAAGACTTGGATTGTTGGATTATTATTGATGTGCCATGCAGCATACTTAGTCAAGTCACAAGTGTACCACTTAGTGTAATATAAACATATGAAATTATTTTGATATTTTACTTATCTTTTCCTATAGAGTTAGTTTCATTCATTGCTTGTTACCGTGTAGATGTTTTACACATATATTTTAATTAAAAAAAATCACCTTAAAGTCTTGAACGCTCCTAGTTAAATATTTGTTATTTTATTTTTTAAAAACAAATATTGGGTATATAAAAATGATTTTAAGATACCAGTAGATCATTTTTTAGAAAGATATTTATTTCCTCACTTAATTACTATAAGATTGATGATAATATTTTTTTTAAGATATCATAAAATCTAAGAATTTTTTAATTAGTAATAATAAAAAATCCTCAACGAATCACCTAAAAAAAAATAAAAAATTCTCAATTCTCTTAAACAAATAAAATCTCTTAATAATTAAGTAAAATATACGCTTAATACTTGTGTGTTTTGAAATAGTGGACAATGACTTATTTATACATATTACACGTAGCAATTATAATTTATGTACATAAATGATTGTGTCTTTTCTATTGCTAATAGATACAATATTTTGAACATATACATAGTTCTTAAAAAGTTGTGTTTCTTTAGCCAATAAATACAATATTTTGAATATACATAATTCTTAAAAAGTTGGGTCTCTTTAGTCAAATAGTACTAAATGGTTAGGAACCTTTTATTAATATTAATTAATCAAATTTATAAATACCCTTCGATTTTTTACTATTTATAAAATTTAAATGCCATACAAGTATATGCATAAAGAATGTGCCACTAAGACTAAACATTCTTTTAGTGTAAATTTTAAAGTTCTAATGAAATAATAGGTGTCTAATCGATTAAACCTATACTCTATATTCTAGTACAAAAAATCACACACGTTACTTATATCCTCTTTAAGAGTTTATAATTTTAAACACTTATATGACCTTGTACTCATCTTGGTTTCATGAATATTTACGAGAATAAAACTTCTAAAATTCTCGATTAGAGCGGAACCACTCCTATATTCATATATGTGGAATATTTTGATAAATAATATTATCATTCTATTAAGAGTTTTAACTCGCCCTCCTAATTTATTGTAAATAGCACTAAATTCTATACCTTGGTGCTCCAATTCCTAAATAACTTGTTATTACCCATTAAACCTTGAAACTAGTGGTCTACTAGAATAAGGTTGGGTTCTCATCATTTAGCAATAATAGATTTTAATCCCATTTTAGCAGTAGTCTCTTTGATTTTATCCCTTGACAAACCTTTAGTCAAAGAGTCTGCTAAATTTTCTTGAGATCTTATATAAGTGATGGTAATTACACCATCATCTATTAGTTGCCTCACAAACTCATGTCTCAAACTTATGTGTCTAGACTTTCCATTATAAATCTTATTATATGTTCGAGACATGGTTGATTCACTATCACAGAAGATTGAAATGGTTGTCGTCTGCTGTGGCCACAACTTTATATCATATAATAAATTTCTTAACCATTCTACTTCTTTATCTGTGGCAGATAAAACTACAAACTCAACCTCTATAATAGAATGTGTAATATTGTTTGTTTCTTTGAGATCTAACTTATTGCTCCACCACCTATGGTGAAAATCCATCCTGAAATGAATTCGTTATCACTAAGATTTGTAATCTAACTTGCGTCGAAATAACCTTCTAAAACTGCGAGAAAATTAATACAATGTAATCCTAAGTTTATGGTTTTCTTAAAATAACCAAGAACTCTTGTTATAACTTTTCAATGTTAATTGCTAGGCTTTTTGTAAATCTTGATAATTTGCACACAGCAAATGTTATATTAGGTCTAGTACAATGCATTGCATACATTAAACTTTTCTAATACTTTTTTGATAATAATGAGATTGACTTAAAGTAAAACTAACTTCATTCTTATGTACCTTTATGCCTAATGTTATATCAACTTCATTCAAATCCTTCATCTTGAACATAGAAGTTAGATACTCCTTCGTTACACGAATTTCTTTTAAATTTGTTCCGATGATTAACATATCATCAACATATAGACAAATGATTACTCTATAATTTTTAGTAAATTTTGAGTAAATACATTTATCTGCACTATTATGTGAGAAGCCATTTGATAATATCACTGAATAAACTTCTTATGTCATTGTTTAGGCGCTTGTTTTAAGCCATACAAAGACTTAATTAATTTGCAAGCTTTTTTTTTTCATTTTCGGGTAGCACATAGTCTTTCGGTTGCTCCATATAAAAATTTTCATTAAAATATCCATTTAAAAAAGTCGTTTTAACATCCATTTGATGTATAGGAAGCTTGTGAATGGATGCTAACATTATAAGAGTCCTAATAGAAGTCATTCTTGCCACAGGTGCATAGGTATCAAAATAGCCTAGACCTTCTTATTGTCTAAACTCCTTAGCCACTAACCTTGCTTTAAGATTTGTAATGAACTATTAGTGTTATACTTTTTTCTAAATACCTACTTACATCCTATAGGCTTTGATCCTGTAGGTAAATCAAGCAAGACCCAATTATTATTTGATAATATTGAGTCCATTTCATCATTTATTGCTTCTTTCTAAAAGATAGAATTCCTTGAAGCCATAGTCTCTTTGAACGTTTGAGGATCACCCTCTATGTTCATCACAATAGAAATCTTGTTTGTCATAGAACTTCTAGTTCCTTCTACCAAAAAGGTGATAACCTAAGAAGAAATAAAATTTGGACCCAAGTCCTTTTCTTTTTTTACTCCCAAACTCTTCTTTGGTTCAATCAATTCTTTGTCATTTAGACGTTTATTATTTTGATTATTTATTTCTTGTAAAATATTAGTATCATTTTAAGGATATTCTGAACTAAAAATTGAATCATTGATAAATTTATTTTTAAAAAATTCTACCTCTCTTGATTCAACAACTACATTAGACACTAAGTCTAATATTCTATATGCTTTAGAATATTCTAAACACCCCAACACTTTTAGATAATTCAAATTCGGTTTTCTTTCTTTCTAAATTTCATAAGGAGAAAAGTTTTTATGTCTTGATGGTATCCTATTATGGATATGACATGATTTTAATAATGATTTACCCCACAAATTGTAAAGTAATTCTGCATTTAGTAACATTGAATTAACCATATCCACTAAGGTACCATTTATTTTTTCTTCTTATTGATTTTGTCTTCTCTAATATGATTCACTTTAGAACTTTCAGAGAGATACACAACATTATGTTTTCGAGTTTCCTCCTCTATACGTATATGCCTTAGTAATTTCTCAATTGTGAAGTTCTCACCAAGATATAAAATTTTCTTCCAATAACCATTCCATGATGAAGATAATTTTAAAATAATTGCTCCAACTTGTGATGATTCAGAGATCACCACTTGTAGATCACGAAGTCTACTTATAAGGATTTGTAATTCATGAATTTGATCCATAACAAGCATAGTATCATTCATAATAAATTTATCTATTACTTGTCGTTTAGTATTGTACTTTTCTTCAAAAAATGTTTAAATCTTTAATGGTGATTGAATTGACATATAGAGATCATAAAGTCAGTTGGATAAAGTTCTTCCGATGTGGAATTTTCAGCGGTATTGGTAATTGGTGTAGTCTTTGGGTCAATCACATATGCAAGATTGAGAACTAAAAGAAGAAACATCATCTTGTCCTTTCAATGGTTGGAGTTCGTTCCATCAAAGCGATATAACTTGACAAACTTTTGATTCATGACTTTGAACGTTGTGTTTTGATCTTGTGCCATCTTCAAATATCTCTCTAAAAATTGTTGGGTATATAAAGATGATTTTAAGGCACGATTAGATCGTTTTCTTTAGAGAGACATTTGTCTCCTCACTTAGTTGCTATAGGATTGATAATACTTTTCCAAGATACAATAATGAAACCTAAGAATTTCATAATTAGCAATAGTAAGAAATTCTCAACTCTCTTGAACAAAGAAAATCTCTTAATAATTAAGTAAAATGTACACTTAGTACTTGTGTATTTGAAATAGTGGACAATGACTTATTTATACATATTGCACTTAGCAATTATAATTTATGTACACAAATGGTTGTGTCTGTTTTATTGCTGATAGATACAATATTTTGAACATACACAATTTTTAAAGAATTGTGTTCGTTTAGTCAATAGATACAATGTTTTGAATATACACAATTTTTAAAAGGTTATGTCCCTTTAGGCAAATAGTACTAAACGGTTAGTAACCGCTTATTAATATTATTAATAATAATAATTAATCAAATTTGTAAATACCCTTCAACAAAAAACTCAACACATTAAGGTAGAGGATCAATGGAAAAGTACTAGACAGATAAAATAAATTAATCTCTAATCATCTTCGATAATGCCATCAACAACCCAAAAGATCAAATATCATTCCACTCTTTGTAACTCCTCATCAACCCGTTGACAACTTTCGCAACACTTGTTTTTTATTCATGAAAATTCAGTCATTCCTTACTAACCAAGTGCTCCAAAGTCGAAATGATAGCAAAAAAACCAAGCTCACTAATATTCTATCAATTCGACTGCAAGATTGTCCCCTTAACCACATAAATTTACGGTCATTCAGTTCTATATCCACCAATTTCATATCGTATATCCATGTTTTAAAGTCTTCCGCGGTTGTTGTTAACACACTAGCGCCTTTCCTTTCTTCCAACTGCACAACTTCATTGAAGTCACCCATATAGTAAAGAGGAACTTGACATATCTCCGATAAAAAAACTCAACTCTTCCTACACATCAAGTTTCTCTTCTCTTGCATGCACAATGAAAATTATTGTTTGTCAATTCTCTTTCTATATACAACATCTCTCCTCTTTGTAACAATTACTTAACCTAAACATCATATCATTCCACATTATTAATAAACCTCCGGAAGCATTTTCCGATCCCACAAATTCCCAACCCACTACATTATTATCCCAAATTTACACTACATCAAACTTAGCAATCATATCTTTTTTTTGTCTCTATCAATCCTAACATATTCACATTATTTTTATGCTTAATTTTTTTTACCATTCTCCACTTTCTAACACTCTCTAAACTCTTCATATTTCACGAACTAAAAATCATTTAAAAAATTTATTACACATCTTATTGCAATTTTGGAGCGATTCTTTCTTATTTTCTTTTTCTGTTTTGTTTGCCTTCTTTTGTGTGCTAATGTCTAATTTTTTTATTTACGTCCGTTAGAATGTCTCTCAATTATAGTTAATGTCTGATTTTTGCATACATGTCCATAAGAATTGAATTTAAAATATGATGTTTAAAGAACTACTAGCTATGCTAGGTTGAATCTATTTGTTTGATTGTTTTTATGTTATTGGAATTTTTCAATCAATCGTTTACATAGACGAAAACCAAAGCAAGAATTTCCTACTTTTACATTGACATATTGTCGCTACAAGAGTAAAATAAAATAAATTACGCTACATATATACCTCGCTCTTATATATATAAAAAAAAATCAGTTTTAACATTATTTTTTAAACTACCAATTTCACCACTAAAAAATTGTTGTTTTGTTCTAACATACAAAATTAATAAATATTTAAATAAAACAGTACAAAATATATTTTTTATTTCTAAAAATTAATACTTAAATCCAAGAATATTAGTTAAAAAGTCAAAGCAATATATTACAAAATATTAATTTGAGAAGTATTTTTAAATAATTTATCTGATAAGAAAATAATAGTAATATAATTATTCTAATTATTCATGTGATTTATTTAAATTGAAAAATATGAATTACAGTTAATATTTAAAAAAAATCAAATGTCCTTTTCAATAGTCATATACACCCAACAGAATTTTAGTTAATCTGATTCATTTTCATGAAATTATATTAGACAAAATATTATATTATCCAAAGACAAATAGAAGACTATATGTATACTATAAATCAGCCACCACTTTAACTATTTTATATAAATATATATATTGTTTAACTTTTTTTTATGTTTATTTTGTATTTTTATATATTTTATATAAATAACAGATTCTTAATATATATGTAACATGATTATAAATCACATTGACACCAATCTAATTTTTGTAAAATTCATTTTACAAAAGCAAGTTGATACTAAGATATGTCTACAAACATTAATACATAAACATTTAATAATTTTTTTTATTTTTGGATTGGACAGATAAAATATTTTTGGGGTAAGGAGGATATAATTAGGGTTGACAATGGATAGGGTAGGGTAGGGTATGGACTCTACCCTAATCCTACCCGCGAATTGAAAATTTTCTTAAAACTCTATCCTACCCTACCCGTGGGTTGAGAATCTCTCAACCCTAACCCTACCCGCACTCTAAAGTTCTAAACCCTACCCTACCCTACCCTATCCGTAGAAAAATAAAAATTTTTCAAACAAATATAAAATTCAACCATTCCAAATTTTATACATATTAATAAATTAGAAATAAAAAAACAAAGTTCAAATTAAAATTAAAAACAATAAAATCTTAAAGAAATCCAAGATAAAATTACAAATAATATGATCATCAACTAGCTGTATATTAGGGATGCGGATATGGTAGGGTAGGGTATACCCTAAACCCATACCCTACCCTATCCGCAGACAAATTTGTACACTATCCTACCCTACCCGCAGCGAGTAGGATAGACAACCTACTCGAACGAGTTGGTCTGGGTTGGATACCTATGGATAGGATATATATTGCCAGTCCTAGATACAATTTTCAAAGGTGAGTCTCTCTATAGCAGGTTCAAAGCCATTTGCTTTGTTTACCAGGAAAAAAACATTTGTTTTTTATTTTTGGGACCCGCTATTTGTTTTTTTTGTCTTTCTTTTATTGGATCAGGCTTTTTTTTACAAAGTGTCCGATGCTGGTCTAAGAGCCTAACTCTAAACTATGTTTAGAACCCAAATATTGGAAAAATAAAAATAGCCCTCGAATAAGAAATTGGGATTATAACCTCCCAGCCTAGAAAAAGAAATAAGCAATTTATTGAGAACCAATTTGGATAGGTTGAATGGTTTGTTTTAGCAAGTATCAGGAGTTTAAATCCGTCTTGTATATACAGCAACTTATCAACCAACAATACACCCTTAAATGGAGTTCAGATCTTATCGTGCATAATTTTTAATCAGTATTATAACGCTCATAATTCCCTTCATACCTCATTGCGTATCGGAAAGTCAATGTTCAACGAAACAGATCAGCTGTTTCATTTTCTTTTTTTTTGTCCAAAAACTCAACTAGTATTATTACTCACTTTTTCTTAAAATATTTTCGATTTGGGCATTTACATTATGATAATGCTACTTGTTCTTTAAAATTTAGTCTTTGGTAAACTTTTTTAAGAATCTAGTATTATTTAAAATAATTTAAATACCCACTTTCATGTACCTGTTATTTAAAAAATCAGGAAAATTACTTACTTTTTATTTTCTTTCTCTTCTAAAAGTTGAATAAAGGACAATATTTAAAAGATATCTAATGACACTGCTTATGTTATACGCCTGCTACTCACATCAATTCATTGGATAACAAAAAGCCTAACCCAAATAGCTTTTTTTTGGCTAAATGATACATTTCAAAACAAAAAATTTATACGGGTCTACAAATGATGAGTCCATTACTCCAATATTTAATTACAAAACTAATTATCACAGAATGACTCTTACACGCGAAATAGGACACCTCCAATTCTCCATTTCACAGCACTCTCATGTCCATGCATAAAGACAGCATACCATGCGGAAAACATACGTCAGCAGGATAGAATTTTTCATATAATGACTCTCACATGCAAAATGGGACACCTCTACTTCTCTGTTCCACAACCATTCTCATGCCCATGCGTCGTCCTCTCATATTGCTACGTAAAGACAACATACCATGCTGAAAAAATACGTCAGCATGATAGAAATTTTCAAGAAAAATATTAATAGATTGTGTATTTATCAATCTAACATTTTCTATTTTTAGTATAAATTGAAACTAAATTTTAAGAAAATAACGATGCATTAATGAGTCATAGTAGTTAATAGATAGTTTTGTATGGAAATACAATATCGTGAGAATGATATGATAATATTTAAAAGATATCTAATTGCACTGTTTACATTATACACCTTCGACTCTCACGTCAATTCATATGATAACAAAAAGCCTAACTCGAATAGCTATTTTTGGTTAAACTATATATTTCAAAACAAAAAAATTCCTAAGAGTCCACAAATGATCGGCTCATTACTTCAACATATAGTTACAAAATTAATTAGTACATAATGACTCTCACACGCGAAAGGAGATACCTCTGCTTTTCATTTTCACAACTACTCTCATATCCATGTGTCATCCTCTGATACTGCCACTTAAAGACAGCATACTATGCTGAACACATATGTCAGCATAATAGAATATTTTTAAAAAATATCAATAGAGTATCTACTTATCAATCTAACTTTTGTTGGAATTTTTTCAAAATTTCTTAACCCAAAGATCATCCATGTTAAATTATTAAGAAATAAAATACTTGAATACGGAAGCGTACCTGAATTCATAAATATGAATCATGATTGGAAGAGTTAGGATCTTGTGGTTCTTTCAATCTTCTTCAACCAAAGCCTTCTATGTTCCTAGGCGGCTGAATTGTGACTCTTCTGATGGGGAAAAGAGCGATAAAGGCGGCTTTGGTATATTGGGGACGGAAATCCTGAAGGCACTATTTATATTTGAGCATGGCAACCATTAAACTCTAAAACCCAAATAAAATAGTATGTAAAGTCTAAAAGATAATATATCTAAAATCCAAAAGATAATATCCGATTTTTATTATCATTTAATTCCAAATCAAAAGTAATAATGACTTATTCAATTTAGCATTTAAAACAATAAATGAGATCACCATTATATAAGTCATTTAATTTAAAATAGCATAATTTGTTATTATAATTAATATATGTGTTGCCCACAAACAAATTAGGAAATTAAAATAATTTCCTAACAATGGCTATACATATATTCTTTTTTCATATAATCACATCTTATAAACTTTATGCGCGCATCTGAATGCTATTTCTCTCATTATTTTAACAATCTAGTCTGTCTCATATATTAGATATGGAATCACCGCAACTTTTATCACATTAAATGTCATGACTAAACCACGCCAGTCACCATCCTAATATACTTAACGACATATATCAGATTTGGATGAGTAATATGGAAATTATATACCAAGTGATCTCATGCATGTCTATTTCTAGATGGTCCAACTTTAAAACTTTATTGAGATCAAACACAATACAAATATTGCAAAATGAATATTTTACATAACATGAAATAAATTATCAACTTAATTCTGTAGAAAAATAATTCAATTATCTGTCATAGGACATATAGTATAAAATAAACTCCCACTAAACCAAGGCATCACTAATATTGACACCCATTCGAGCAGTGTGCTCATGAAAGATTTTAGGGATCAATCCCTTGGTTAGTGAGTCTACTAGCATATACTCTGTTCCTATATGTTATATGAAAATCTGTTTTTCTTAACCTTTCTCCTTGACAACTAAGAGCTTGATGTCTATATACTTTGATTTTGTCAAGCTCTTATTGTTATTGGAGTATAGTACTGCTGACTTATTGTCGCAAAATATCTTTAATAGCCTTTTAATGTCATCTACTATATAAAGCTCAGTGACAAAGTTTTGTAACCATATGCCATGAAATCAGAATCAGTGTACCTAATGATCTCCAAATTTTCTAATCTCCGATAAATAAGCATGTAATCATTTGTTCTCTTTAAATAACGCATTATGCATTTAACAGCTATCCAATGATCCATGTCCGGATTGCTCAAGTATCTACCCAACACTCCCACTATAAATGATATATCGGGACGTGTGCAGACTTGAGCATACATTAAGCTCCCTAATGCTGATGCATAAGGTTTATCATGCATTGTTGTCCTCTCAATATCATTTGTAGGGCATTGCTTGAGATTGAAATTGTCTCCTTTAGTTACGGGTGTGTCCGTTGGTCTACATATTTCCATGACTTATCTACTTAAAATCTTTTGATATAGTTATTTCGTGATAATCCAAGAATACCTTGAGAGCGATCTCTTAGTATCTTGATTCCTAATACAAAAGAGACATCATCAAGATCTTTCATTTCAAATTTGTTCGATAGAAATTTCTTAATTTCATGCAACAAACCTATATCGTTACTGGCAAGTAGAATGTCATTAATATATAAGACCAAAAAAATGTATTTACTCCCACTGAATTTGCGGTATACACATTCATCTATGATATTTCTCTCAAAACCATGAGGTAATGACTTGATGAACTTGTGATACCATTGACGGGAAGCTTGTTTGAGACCATAGATGAATTTTCTCCTTTCTCTATTGGATCTCCTTAATGAAACTTCTTGAGGTTGTTGAGCTTGCTGTATGGATTGAAATTGAGGAGGATTCTCATTATTTTCCTGTTTTATAGCAGTATCTTGAACAACAATGATATTCTCATTGTTCTCTTGTACTGTAACTAGATCTACAGTAGGATTCTCATTGTGCTCTTGTACTATAAATGTGTCTTGAATAATAATAGGTACAAAGACCTGATCATTGTCAGTTATAGAATCATCATCAATAGCAACATTCCTAATATTTCCTCCCCCTAAATTCAACATCCTGAAGAAATCTCGCATTTTCCGTTTGAAAATAGGCCTTGATGCATGATTGTAAAACTTGTACCCCCGTGAGCGCTTAGCATAACCAACAAAGTAGCAACTAATTGTCATTGAGTCCAATTTTCTTTCATGCGGCCTATAAAGTCGTGCCTCAACTGGACATCCCAAAATATGCAAATGTTTTATACCGGGCCTTTTCCCAGTCCAAATTTCATATGGGTTTTGTTAACTGCTTTGCTTGGCACTCTATTAAGGATGTACACTGTGGTCTTTAAGGCTTCTCCCCAGAGTGATTCAGGCAAGAAAGAATGACAAATCATACTTCTCACCATGTCCTTAAGAGTTCGGTTCCTTCACTCTGCAACACCATTCATGCTAGGTTTGCCTGGTATAGTGTATTGCGGAACAATACCACACTCCTCTAGGAAAAGAGCAAAAGGCCCGGGATATTGCTCACCTAAACCGTTATATCTATTGTAGTATTCACCACCACGATCAGATTTGACAGTTTTAATTTTCTTTCCAAGTTGGAGTTCAACTTCAGCTTTTAAAGACTTGAAAACATCCAAGGCTTGGGACTTTTCATGAATTAAATATAGATACCCGTAACGAGAGTAATCATCTATGAATGTAATAAAGTATTGTTGTCCATTCCAAGAGACAGTAGGAAATAGGTCACATATATCGGTATGTATCAGTTCTAAGACATCTTTAGCTATCTCGGCACCTAATTTTCTTTCGTTTGTCCTTTTTCCCTTTATGCACTCAATGCATACTTCAAAGTCTGCCAAATTTAGGAATCCAAGAATTCCATCCGACACAAGCCTCTGAATTCTCTGTTTAGAGATGTGACCTAGGCGTTTGTGCCATAATGATGCCGAATTCTCATTTAGTTTTTGTTTGGTACCTGTTTGCATTATTTCATTATTATAGGAATTCAAATCAAAATAGATTATCCACCAAACAACCAGAGTAAATATTATTCGAATTATAAATGAGGCTGACTTTATTGTTTTCGAATGAACAAAAAT
Source organism: Arachis duranensis (assembly GCF_000817695.3). NCBI lineage: Eukaryota > Viridiplantae > Streptophyta > Magnoliopsida > Fabales > Fabaceae > Arachis > Arachis duranensis. Next base: position 41,741,376 of record NC_029774.3, read on the forward strand.
AACCTAATTTATCCAAACAAAAAACAGAAACTAAATTCTATTTAAATGACGGTGCATAAAATGTCTATAATAAATCCAAGTAAAATAAACTCGTGGAACATAATCTAAAGGCTTCTATAGGTTCGACTGCAACTATATTTCTGTCTGCCACATAGATGTATCTTTCAGCATCACTTGGCGGTCCCAGGCAACCCTGATAGTAGCACTTACATGAGTAGTAGCAGCAGAATCTACCCACCAAGTATCAACAGGTGCATAACTTAAACTAGCCTTAGAACAAACGAAAGTAAGAATTGTACCCTTCTTTACACGCCAACTGACATATTTGGTACAATCCTTCTTCTTATGTTCCACCTTCTTACAGAAGAAACAGGTTAAAACTTGATCCTATTTCTCAGCTTTTTCTGCTGAGAAGGCACATCCACAGTAGTATCACGCTTTCTTTTATATTGATAAGATAAAGCTATGTGAGCACTTTCAGTCTTATCTTGCTATAGCCTATCTTCTCCTTACACACAGTGAGATATAAGTTCGTTTAAGGACCAAGTCTCCTTTAGAGTATTATAACTCACTTTGAATTGCTCAAAGTGTGCAGGAAGGGAGATCAAAATGAAATACACGAGTAAATCTTCTGACAACTCTAACTTTTAGTGCTTTCAATTTTGAAGCAAGATGAGACATTTCCATAATGTACTCCCTTATGTTCCATTTACCTTTATACCTCATGGAGACAAGTTTGCTCAAAAGGATACTTGCCTCTGCCTTTTCATTCTTAGTAAAGAATTTTTTAACATCTTTCAGGAACTGTTTGGCATCTTTATCCTCATTAATTGAGCTCCAAAACGCCTCAGGAATTAAACGTTTCATGATCATAATGCTCATTCAATTGGATCTCTCCCACATCTCTATTTTAACCTCATTGAGATTTTTTGGAGTGAAAGTGAGTTTCTCCTCTCGAAAAGCTATATCCAGATCCATACAATCGAGGACAATCTCCACGGTGTCCTTCTAAACTTTAAAGTTTGAACCATTTAGCATAGGAATACTGCTAATTTATACAGAAACATTGGTAGCTGAAGCCATAATTTCTTTATTAGAACAAAAAAAGGAATATGCAGTAAATATTAGTTAAATAATGGGAAAAATCCATATTGAGATATCTAGAACAACATTAATTTTCAATCTTTGGATAGAAAATTAACTGTAAGTAATACTCTTATCGCAGTAATCAAATATTGTCAAAATTTCTGTCACACATTAAGCCTTTCTTTGGACCGACTGAATGCGCACATGGAAACTTAAACTTCGCAACATATTTATTACTGCATATATTTTCTATTAATTGGCCAGACAATAACCTTCCTTTGGGCTGATTATTGATCACATAATTAATAAAAAATAAACAAAAGTGTACAATGCTTATTATTTGGCCAAACAATAAACTTCTTTTGTGCCAATTATTGTCCGCATAAATAATAAGCATTCCTTTATTCTTAATTATTACCCAAACATGTATTTAAGATCAATATGTGTATGTATTTCGGCCAAATATAGACCTTCCTTTGGGTTGACTAATATTCGCATGAATTACATATTACCATATTTTTAATATTTTAAATAAATTAATTTTCACAAAAGAGACTACTTTGGCAGCATAATGTTCAATTAATTTATTCCAAGACCAAATCTATATAAAATAAGTGGGTATAATAATCCAAATTGTTACTAATTTTCTTATGTAAAAATTAAAAAAGAACATTTAAATCGCAAAAGGATTCAAATTTTAATGGTGTCTTTTTAAACCTTAAAAAAGACATAATTATAACTATTCAACAAATTTATATGCCAAAATTTTTTTTTATCTAACAAGATTAGAATCAATCATTATGATTCAATCCATGCGAAACAAAAAAATAATGAATTTGCCAAGAGAATGAATCTATATAGAATGGTATAAAAAAAACAGATTTTTTTTAAAAAAAACTGGGTTCATATTCACAGATTAAATCATAATGCACACAAAAAGCTTTATTGTAACACCCTACCATACTTAATCTTATGCTTAAGTCATAAGACTGAGATAGTAAGGTATTACGACCTCTAAAAGTAAAAATATATATAATAATAATAAAAGAGATATTTAACTAGGAGCCTTGAAAAACGGGTAAAACAAAATCGCAAAATAAAAGCGCAATGCTCAAGAAACGAGATAACTTGCATGCCAAGAAAGTTGTAGTTAACAGGTGAAAGATAACGAAACTGGGAATTGAGGATCGAAGATACAAAGTAACAAGCTCCTAACTCAGCCTGCAAAGCCAAGGATGGCCGGAGAATATTTACATACATATATACATATCCCAAAACCCCAAAACATATAGAAAAACCCTAACTCTCCTTAAGTTTCTAAGAGGAACAAAATAAACAAGTTTCTTGGAAAGGAAGCTAAGTACATATATACATAAGCTGATAAACACAAAAACCCAGGGACTGCTCCGCCTCAGTGAGCTAGACGCCTAGAAAGGAGCCTCTCGACCTGCATCTGAAAACAACAACACAGTATGGGGTGAGAACCGGAGGTTCTCAGCATGGTAAAGGTGCCACGCATATAATATATAAGTTTATGGAATGCTAGAGGCAATCTTACAACGCCGAAACTCAGATTATAATCTTAAAATATTAAACAGAAACAATAAGAGGTGGTCTTCTAAGAGTTCTAAAACTTAACTAAATCTTGACCTAAACACTAAACCCTTCTATCCTTCCTCCGTTTCTCCATCTCCAGTGAATATGCACAAACAGATAAACAAACAAGGCAAATACAGGAAATTTTGACAAGTATTACCAATAACAATTATAACAAGTAGCAGATTATAATCATGTAGGCAATTTCAAGTAATTCACAAGCAAGCAATTCAAATAATGTGCACATGATGCCTGCCTGTCCTATGACTGTTGATATCAACTGTCGGTTACGTAGCCATCTCGACATGTTCTCAAGCTCAAAAATACACGATGGGGAAAATCCCTAAGCTGACGTGGGGAAAAGCATGCCCCAAGCTCAATGATATCCATGGGACGAATCCCAAGCTGACATGGGGAGAAGAGACAACACCCCAAGCTGACATGAGGGAGATAACACCCTGAAACTCAGTATATTCAATTATTTCTCATAATTATCAGTTTCATTTTTGATACTAATTCATATCTCATCTCAACATTCTCAATTTTACTTAACCTATTGCTCATACATTTTATTATTCTTGATTAATTAATATCATCAATTCTCAATTCCTCACATTACTCTCTTACCTGCCTCATACATTTCATATTATAGAAAATCAATCATTCAAGCCTTAACATCATAATTCATTCATATACACACCTCTCTCTTATACAATCCATCATTTTTAACCTTGACTTCATTCCCAAATTATCTCTATTTCCTAACTTCAGCTAATTACCAGGCTTAATATCACTTTTTATGACTAAGAGAGTGAAAATAGAGGTTTGGAAGTCTGAAATTGATTTTAAAACATATAAACTAGTTTTGCAGAAAAAAGGGTAGCACACGTGGTAGTGTGAAAAGGTAGCACGCACGCGCATTCTCTTACCATGCGTACGCGCAGCTGAGAACATCATGTCACGCGTACGCGTGGGTCATGCGTACGTGTGGTCATGCATGCTGGCTCATCACGTGCACGCATAGGCTACTCGCGCATGCGCAGTTTAAAATACCATGCCACGCGCACGCGTGGGCCACGCGTGGGCGTACGTTGCTAAAAAAAAAGCACAGTTCACCCAGAAAGCTGCATAATGCCTAGAAATTTACTTTGCCCACCTGCATAGCACATAATCCACACCCTAACTTCCGACGCTAATAACTTTTGCTACAAAATTTCGTTTTTAACAAAATTTATACCGTCCAAAAGCTTGTAAAATCATCTTTAAGTTGAAATAAATTCCACCTCCAACCGAAATCTGAAACTCCAGTTATGAGCCGCTGAAGTTTGGCCAAAAACCAAGTTTTACAAACCCTCCAAAACCTCATTTTCATTAAAAGTCATTCTCAACTCAATACCAAACCTGCAAATCATTAACAAGCACATGTTCCTCAACACCATAACAATCTCCATAGTAAACCATATCCCCAAATCAACAATATCATACATACACTTCCAATATACACTAACAGAATCATAATTCACCAATTCAAGACTTGTATATATACATGTCCTCAAGTAATTAATCACCAAATTCATCATTTATCCTTTGGTCAACAAGCACCAACACCGAAACCTACTTCTTCTCAAGAGCACTAAGCAATAATTATACACATACGTTTCAACCTATCCTATGGACACCTAGCCTAAGTTTTCACAAAATATTACATATTAAATACGCGAAACCTAAACCATACCTTGATCGATTTCCGCGTATAATCCAAGACACCTCCACAAAGCAAGCTTTCAAGCCTTCCTTGCCACAATTCAGCATCTCAAGTTTCCAATCAAGTCTCTAATATATACAATTCTTACTCCATCTCACATATACTCATACACCTAACACAATTGTCATATATACACATACCCAATTTAATTTCCAGCTCACTAATTCCAATAATTAATTAGGGGTTAAGGATCCTTACCGTACCCAAATGCCAAATGAGCAAGGGTAAGCATTTTTCTCAAGCTAATCAGGTCCTATAATACAAGAGAACCAAAATCTCAACACTCACATACCTAATATTTGAAAATCAATAGGGATAGAAAAACTGAATTGAGAGAGAAGCTTACCAATGAAATTGATCCGATAGAATTGTAGAGCTCGATGCGGTGGACTCGTGCCGCAAACGGTGCGGCGATGAGAGCTCGGATGAAGAAGTTATGGCAAAGGAGGTGTTTGAATGAGGGTTAGGAAAATTACTTACTTTTTATTTTCTTTTTCTTCTAAAAGCTGAATAAAGGGCAATATTTAAAAGATATCTAATTGCACTGCTTATATTATACGCCTGCTACTTACATCAATTCACTGGATAACAAAAAGTCTAACCAAAATTTTTTTTGGCTAAATTATACATTTCAAAACGAAAAATTTCCGGTCCATAAATGATGAGTCCATTACTTCAATATTTAATTATAAAACTAATTATCACATAATGACTCTTACACGCGAAATAGGACACCTCCAGTTTTCCATTTCACACCACTCTCATGCCCATGCATAAAGACAGTACACCATGCTGAAAACATATAAGATAGAATTTTTCATATAATAATGACTCTCACATGCAGAAGAAATTTTTATACAATGACTCTCACATGCAAAACACGACACCTTTACTTCTCTGTTCTACAACCGCTTTCATGCCCATGCGTCGTCCTCTCATATTGCTAGATTACGTCAGCATGATAGAATTTTTCAAAAAAATATTAATAGATTGTGTACCTATCAATCTAACTTTTTTTTATTTTTAGTATAAATTTAAATTAAATTTTAAGAAAATAACGATGCGTTATTGAGTCATAGTAGTTAATAGATAGTTTTGTATGAAACACAATATCGTAAGAATGATAGGATAATATTTAAAAGATATCTAATTGCACTGTTTACATTATACGCCTTCTACTCACGTCAATTCATAAGATAATAAAAAACCTAACTCGAATAGCTTTTTTTGGTTAAATTATATATTTCAAAACAAAAAAATTCGTAAGAGTTCACAAATGATCGGCCCATTACTTCAACATTTAGTTATAAAATTAATTACTACATCAAGACCAAAAAAAAATTTAATTATTACATAATAATCTACTTTTCTTTTTTACAACTACTCTTATATCATGCGTCTTCTTCTGATACTGCCACGTAAAGACAATATACTAACTGAAAATGTATGTCAGTATAATAAAATATTTTTAGAAAATATCAATAGAGTATGTACTTATCAATTTAACTTTTTCTATTTTTAGTATAAATTTAAATTAAATTTAAAAAAATAAAAATACATTAATGAATTATAGTAGTTAATAGATAATTTTATATGGAAACACAATATTACGAGAATGAGACTTTCATATGCTTGTGATTGTGAAACTCCAAACTTTTTAATTTTTCTTCAAGTTGGTTTAGAAACTCAAACTCAAAACACAATTAAAATACCAATTTCATGGAAAAAAAATATTTAAATGAAGAATTAAGAGACTAGTTGAGAGGACAGGAGTGTGTTGTGTTTGTGGTTAAAACTCTGATTAATCACAAGAGGGTCCACATTTCACATTCCACGTGGCGAAAGCGGAAAGGACTAACACGCAAAAACACCCCAAAAATATGTGCCGTCAGATATGCAGTCGTGTGAAAAATGTTTGAACGGCTGAGATCTTCTCAGCAGCGGCGGGGAAGGTTGTAGCGTGGCTTTAAGTAGAGAGAAGAGAAAGCGAAACAACTAAACCAGCGATCTCACAGCCTTCGCTCTGTAGATTTCGTTTCGTTTCGTTTTTTCGTTCTCTCTCTCTTTCGCTCTCTCAATTTTCTCTCTCTATCTCGTTCGTTCACACAGAGAAAAGGCTGCTTCTTCTTCTCATTCTTCTTCTTCTTCTTCTGTTAGGGTTTGTGGCTCATTGCATTTCATGCGTGCTCGGTGATTGAGATCCAGGTTTTCTTCGAATTGGATTTATACTTAGGGTTTCGAGATTTTTCGTTCTTTCTATTTGCTTCCGTCGCCGCATTTTCTCTACATCCTTATCGATCTAGGGTTTATGATTCCGTTAGTTTCTTTTACCTATTACATTCTTTCGATTGCTTTGTAATAATATTGTGCTCTATTTTGGGGGAAGAGGTAAATAAATAGAAAAGGAGGGTTTCTTCATAGTGTGGCTTTCCCTCTATATACTAGTTGGTACTCGCATAGAGGTTCTGCATTTTTTGAATAGGAAGAAACTGGCTTTATTTGATTGGACCGGCTATTTTTTATTTTTGAGGATCAAGTTGTGGAGAATAAAGAACTTTTAGTGGATTGGATAGGTAATGAGAGAAGAACACCCACCATTGGGTTTTGTAGTGCTGTGTTGCATTAAGATTTGGAGATTAGACCTGATTTGTGCTTCTGAGAATTTGGGTCTTATTCAGAGATTGCCGTGTGGTGTGGGAGAAGAACATGTTTCATATTGTTGTAGTTGATATGTGCAGTTATTGTGAGCTTATGCTATGGCACCAACTGTACCAATAGACTTTGCTGGGCAAAAGCAATCCAGGTTGTACTCTCACTCACAGACAATGGGCAAGTCTAGGAAATACTCCAAAGGCTTTTCTACTGGATTTGTTCCGGATTTCCGACATGCGGTGGAGACTATGGGTGAATCAGAGGGGTTGGGTAGCTCCGGACGGGTTGATATGGAACTGACAGCTTCGGCAAATTCTTTTGCGCCAAAGAGGAAATGCATTGGATTGATTGCTGATGGTTATGGTGATTTTGATGTGCCATTCCAGCATTTCAAATTGTCAAAGATGTCAGATTTCGAGAGGAAGGACTTGAAACAGAGGTTAGCACGGGAGCTTGAACGTGTAAGGGAACTTCAGAAGAAAGTTGATGGTATGAAGCCGAATGTTGTTGCATTAACTTCCCCTGGCGATATTAGGGGCTGCAGTGCGGGACAGAAAAGACCTCAGCCGGAGAGCAAGTATAGAACACAAGAAGCATCGGTGCCACAGGGTAAGAAAAGGCCCTTACCAGGACATAACGGTCCAAAGACCAAAAAAAGTATGTCTGGGCAGTTTGAGCATGCAAAACCTGCTGATTCTTCATTAGCTGCATTGATGAAACCTTGCGAGACATTACTTAACCGGTTGATGTCCCATCAGTTTAGTTGGGTTTTTAACACACCAGTTGATGTTGTTAAATTGAACATTCCGGATTATTTCAATGTCATCAAACATCCCATGGATTTGGGTACAGTGAAGAATAGAATAACGTCTGGTAAATATTCAAGTCCTATGGAGTTTGCTGCAGATGTACGGCTAACTTTTTCAAACGCAATGACTTATAATCCTCCTGGGAATGATGTACACCTCATGGCAGAGACTCTTAGTAAGATGTTTGAAACGAAATGGAAGCCGATAGAGAAGAAACTTCCTGCCATGAACAGTGCTCGTTCTGAGCCATCAAAGCCAACTGCTTATGTAGAAACTGGAAATTTTAACCAAATTCCTCCCATGAAAAAGAATAAAATTACCCCGAAAGAAACTAAAGTGAAACCAGAGCCTGTTAAAAGAACCATGAGTGATGAGGAGAAGCATAAATTGAGTATGGAGTTGGAGGCAATGCTTGGAGAGTTGCCCGAAACCATTGTTGACTTCTTGAAAGAGCAAAGTTATGGTTCAGGTCAGGCCAATGATGATGAGATTGAGATTGACATTGATGCCCTAAGTGATGATACCTTATTCAAATTGCGGAAGCTTCTTGATGATTATGTGCTGGAGAAGCAAAAATCCTTGGCCAAAGCGAGACAGAGTGAAATGGAGGTCCGTCTCTCTCTCTATCTGTCTGTGTGTGTGTGTGTGTGTGTGTTATAGGACTTGTGTATTTGCTCATATAGGGTGGGTATTTTCATCTATTAAGTGTCACAGATGTATACAGCTGGGATTGCCTTTTTGTGTAACCTATCTGTTGGATAGTCCGTCATGATGTCAAACTAAAAGATAGAAGTGGGCATTTGAAAAAATCCAATCACCTGGTTGATGTTTATATTTCAAAATATTAATATTAAAAATTTAATACAGCTGGGATTGACTTTTTGTGTAATAACCTATTTGTTGGATAGTCCGTCATGTTGTCAAACAAAAAGATAAAGTGGACATTTGGAAAAATCCAGTCAACTGGTTGATGTTTATATTTCAAAATATTAATATTAAGAATTAAATGGACCTATATAGTGCTTAAATTTGTGATCTTTTGATATGCAAAATTCAATCTAACAGTTGTACTAGTGCAAATTCAACATTTTTAGAAATGAAATATTTGGAGCAAATCTGTGATTTAGTCTTATGTTTTTCTTTGTGTGCTGTACTATCACGATGTGCATAATATAGTGCATGTCTTTAAATAATCTATGGAATGTGTATCATTCAGGCTAATGGTTTTTGTTTGCTTGATTGATCTTTGTGCAGCTTGTGAATGAATCTGGGTTTAGCAACTCGTCAATGCAACCACCTAAAGGTATATTTGATTTGTTGTTTTTTTCTTTTTTCCTGGTTATATCTTGATGATAGACATGTCTATGATAAGTTGATCTTTTTTTATATATATTATTTTTTTAGTTATCTTTTTTTTATTTGGGTTCATATGATAAGTTCATTATTGAAACTACTTGTAATTCTTGAAGTTCACTGTGCAAATGCAGGTAATGATCAAGTTGAGGAGGATGTGGACATTGTTGGTGTGAATGATCCTCCTGTTTCAAATTATCCTCCAGTAGAGATTGAGAAAGATGGTGCCAACAGAAACACTAAATGCAGTAGTTCAAGTAGCTCCAGTAGTGAATCTGGCTCTTCTTCCAGTGGTTTGTGTAGCTGCTTACTTTTCTTATTTCTCATATCACAATGAGTTTAGTCTTCTGATCCCCCCCCCCCCCCCCCAAAAAAAAAAAACCAAGAAAAAGAAAAAGCAGCAAAAAAAGCCTTCTCTTGTCCAAGCAATTGCCTCCAGAACTTGGTCCTTCTAATATTCTTATGTTCTGTAACTAGACTAGTCTTTTAACATTAATTTTGTGTTAGAGTTGACTCCTAGAAAACAACTTAGTCTCTATTTATCTGCATCAGTAGGATTTCTTAGATATTTTATTTTTAATTGCACATTTTTTGTTGCCCGGACAGTGTTGACTGTTATTTTTATGTTCTAATTATTGGATAAAAGAAAATCTCATGATAGTTTATGTTTATGGTTTTACTATTTTTTATTTTCTATAAATGAGATTGAGGATTTTAGATAATGTGATGATTGAACATTGCACTTTTGCAAGACATTTCGTAGGGTATTCTTTAAAATTCAGTTCTTATCTCAAGATGAAGGCAATATAACCCTTGATAATGAATTTCTCTGTATGTTGGATCTGGAATATGCTTTTCTTATACAACTTTGTTGCGTGACAGATTCAGACTCAGCTAGTTCCTCGGCTAGTGAGTTAGACACTGCCAAATCCCCAGATCCTCCTAGTGCCAAGGTAAAAGGGATATCCATGAGTTGTCTAATAATATGGTGTCGATCCATCTCCCTTTTTATTAGGTGGGGATGGTTACATGTGTATTAGACACTTATATAATATCCCATCATAAACAATGTCTATGAACAGACTGCTGAAATTTTATTAATTCCTAGTTGTTTGCAATGTACCCCTACTATTTTTAATGAACCTTCATTTCTGGACAATATTGCAGGAAAATGTAGGGCCTGTCTTTATTTCCAATCAAAACAGACAGGATCCTGGTAATTCTGAGTCCGAAAAGGGTGAGTCCCCAAGTTGGTGTTTTTTAATCGTGTGTATATTTTCATCTTAGGCATTTCTTTTGGTGAGGAATTGAGGATGGTCCAGGAATTGTTGCCTTATAGCTCTCTTTCATGTATAGATTCAATTAATGTGGATGGCCAAGCCGAAAAGGATTCACAGACCAAACTAGTGACTACTGAGCCAGAAAGCCTTCAAGAGGGTAAGCTTGAAACATGAAGAAACTGTCTGCTCTTAGTTTTGGGGGCATGATCTCACCCTTCGTAATATAACATTTTAGGGGAGAGTGCTCCACCTCAGAGGCAAGTCTCTCCCGACAAGCTCTACCGGGCAGCTTTACTAAGGAGCCGGTTTGCTGACACTATTCTTAAAGCTCGAGAGAAGGCTCTTGAAAAGGTTTGTTAAGGTGGTAATGTGGTAGCTAGAGATTTTTGTACCCTACTCTTGGAAACAAGTCTGTTGGCTCTCAACTCGGTACATCTTGAAAAAAAAATTCGAAGTTTTTAATTTTTCTTTTCTCACCAATAAAGTTCTTTCACTTCACAGGTTTCTAATCTGGTAATTACCATCATTACCACCTTTGATAAAAGCCTTGCCAACATTAATGCAAGTGGTTTTTAAAATCTGGTCTAATTGGTTCCACCTTTGATCTCAGGCCGAAAAGCAGGATCCAGAAAAACTTAGGATGGAGAGAGAAGAACTTGAAAGGAGGCAGAAGGAAGGTGTGTTTCTGCTTTTTGAACCTTGTAATACTCATTCTGTGGTACCTGTAGTCTAATTTTCTCAAATTCTACTTTTTCAAGGTTTGCATCGTTTTACTAATTTGTCTTTTTCAATTTGGTTTGCATCTGTAGAGAAAGCACGGTTGCAGGCAGAGGCAAAAGCTGCAGAAGAGGCTCGGAGGAAAGCTGAAGCAGTAGCTGCAGCTGAAGCTAAGAAGAAGAGGGAACAGGAGAGAGAAGCAGCTCGGTTGGCATTGCAAAAGGTAACTTCTAAAGAGGGGTAGAAAATGTAAATCAATAAGAAACATGAAACATACAGTTCCTTAAGAAAGCCTCTGTGGGGTCCTAAAGAATAGCAGTGAACAATAGCAGACAATTCCAAAGTCCCTATGTAAATCAGTAACATAATCTCCCTTAAGAGAGTTAGAAAGTGATTCCGAGATTTGTATTCTATCCCACAAGTCAATAGGTAATCCAAAAGATTTAAAAATCTTAATGTCTCCAAACTAACTTCATTGTTCCCCACAATTATTATTTTCTCTATTTTACAAAGAATTTGCAATGAGACATTGTAAAATCATGCAATTGATTCTGGTATCATCCATCTATTTTTTATAAAGGGGATTGGATGGGATTTGTAATTTTCTTCCTAAAATACTCTACATGATATATATGTGTGTGTGTGGCTGTTTTCAAGACTTGAATCAAGCCCACCTAAAGTAGAGAAAAATATTTACTGTCTTTGACTAATCTCACAGGATTAATCCACTAGTACATAACACTAATATCTTGTAGTTCATATGTTGTGATACAAATTGAGCTTCTTTTGTTCCCACCGAATGGTGACTTTTTTAGATGGAGAAAACTGTTGACATCAATGAGGGCAGTCAATTTTTGGAAGATCTGGAGTTGCTGAGTGCTGTACAAGGTGAACAGTTCCCAAGCTACATAGAAGAGGCGAGCCCAGATCCTCTACAAAGTAGATTGGGTAGTTTCAAGCTACAGGGAAATCCTTTAGAACAGCTAGGATTGTATATGAAGGACGATGATGAGGATTTGGATGAAGAACTGCCTCAGGGTGCTGCAGGACAACCAAAAGATGAAGAGACGGCTAGTGCTGCTCCTGGTGAACAGTTACCAATTTTCAAAGACGAGACAAATCCAGATCATCCTGAAAGTGGATTGGATAGCTCCAAACAGGAGGGTAATCCCTTAGAGCAGTTGGGATTATACATGAAGGATGATGATGAAGATTTGGAGGAACAACCATCTCAACGTGCTGCTGGGAAATCAAATGATGTTGAAGAAGGAGAAATTGACTGATCTGTCCCTTTGTTTTCCTTCTCGCTCATGCAAGAATTTGGTGGTTGTGAGGAACAGTTGTAGGGTTACAGGGTGCTCGTTTTTCCAGCACCCCTGTAAGTTAGAAGATGAGCTGTCTCCTTGACAAGTTTGAAGATGGTATAGTAAAAGTTTATGGCTGGACTGCCTGGACATTGGATTTGGTTTGGGCTCTCTTCAATATTAGTTTTAGTTTGGGAAACAGTTTAAAAATGTGGTATACCAAGGTAGACCGCATTTATTGTAGGGGTTTGATGTGTAGATGGGAAGTGTGCCAATTTTGCTTGCAAGAAGTAACTCCTTTGCAACGAGTTTATGCATCACCTTGACTAGTTAGCCTCAGTTGCAAAGTAAAGTATGTTAGAACAGAGGTTAAAATCGATTCTTTCTATTTATTTCAATCTTTAAAGTTGCTTGTGGTGCTTGTGAGAGGATAGCTTTAGTGTGATGAGGCAAACTAGGTTGCATATTTTAGATGTTATTTGTACATTTTTCGTATCGGAATGAATAGGATCATTAGCATGTTTATGGGGATTGCGAGCTTTTGCAAATTTCCTACCCAACCCAACCCAATGAATAAATTACAAATAATTCATGAAAGACAGTAGATAATACAACCAATTTCATTAAAATCACATGCTGAAGTTTACTGCATAGAGTTCCTACACCGCCAAAAATTTATGCACATTTCTCAGCAGCCTAGCTGTACACTATTTTTTTTTTATCTCAATACATTATGATTATAGTCTCACTCCTCAAACATACCCTCGTCTGACATTTTGAAAGACTCGGTTCCATTAACATGAATCTGTTCAGACAAGTTGCCATCTACATTTCTCAGCAGGCTAAAGTCAAAGTCGTCATCAGAATCAGAGTCTTCGTCCTCATTTGATCCCTGATCTTGCTTGTTATCTGCATTCCTCCGTTCTTCTTCCCTCTCTCTCTTGGCCTGGGCTTTTCTTACTTCTTGTTGCTTGATGCAGTCTTCGTATGACATCTCATACCAAACAGTGCCCTTCCCCACAATTGATTTGTTATGTTGATCTGCTATGCGTTCTAGCCTGCTCTTCTCTGAATTCTTGGGTTCTCCCCAATAATCATAACGATATAAAGGGTTTTCAGGATCAAATTGGTCTTTACCAAAGTGACTGGCATCCACATACCTTCCTGGTTCTTCCAATGGCAGACCAAGCGCTTTGCGACTGATAAGATGAAAAACAAGGGAGAAGAAACATTTTGAATAGAAAGATCTGTAATAACAGGGAATCCATTTGAAAACATCAACACAACATTACCAGCTGACGTCTCTAAGCAGGGCTTCTCTTTCCTCAAATGATCTGCGCCAATGCATGGCATCATACTCATCCATCTCGATGTGACGCCTTAATTTGGAAATTTCGTACTCCTCGCCTCTGGCTTTTGCTTCCGCAAATTGTTTATTATGGTGCTGCATCCAAAAAGGTGCAAGCCATATGGGTAATAGAAATTTGAACGATAATTTGAGGGGGAAAATGAGGCATATTCAGTGAACTTATGTTTTGGCGCTTTTGTTTCATTATGCCCAACAAATTTTAAGTGACCCTTACAACGTTGAACTCTCAAACCAGCCATATAATGTGTGGTACCAACAGCAACACAAAAACCTTATTTTAAATAAAGGCTGGGGAGGTTGGAAGCTTACCTGACGCTCAGCAAATGCAGCCTCTAAGTCAAGCTCTTTGACACTTACTTTCTGCCAAAGTATCAGAAACAAGAAGTAAATAAAAAAACATAAGTAGCCAGATGCATGCAATCTCATAAAAATATCACTAACCAGAATAGTCTTGGGTAATATTGTGTTCTTATATTTGACTTCTGTATGCTGAGCAGAATTTTGTTCATCAAAGTCTTCTTCATCAGTCAACTCTGACAGCTTTTTGCCTTTATATTTATCTGGATTAACCTCCATATCCGTCAAAATCATTTGCTCAGCTGCATTAATCTGCCATAACTGCAAAAATGTAGTAGTTACTAGTTAGTGATGATGTCAGGTAAAGATGGACCAACCAGAGAGAACTTGAAATGTGGATGAATGATGAGGGTGGAGACAAAACAAAGGTCATATCCCATGTCCTGAAGGATGATTCTGCACGGCGCATACTTACATTTTCATGAATGTTGTTAAGATAACTAGCATAAGCTTTTAGGAATTATATAAGATTTGACAACATTGATTTGCCAAAATACTCCAATTCCAAAATGGAATAAAATTTTAAACAGAGGTGCATCTAATTAACCTTGTCAACATATGGGTGATCTGACAACAAAGGTTCTTCCTCCGGCTTGTCTCCAGGATCTTTCCTAGGAATGGGAGGCCTTCCACAGTCTCGCTGCAAATTTCAAAATATAAAATCAAGAGAACAACTATGATAAGGTCAACCAATGCTTTTGAAACATTAAATTATTACTGCCACCTTTTTAAATAACCATGAAATTAAGACACTTAACAAAGTCAATTGAACAATCTGGCCTAATTCAATTGAGTTACAATTCTAATATCATGTGCAGAATCCATGATTAAATTACATCATTGCGGAAACTTACACTTTGCAATCAACTTTGTGAAAACATTTTCAATTAAAAGTTCTTAGATATAGATAAATGTCACGAATCCTTAGAGATCAGTGTTTGTGAAATACTTTTTCTTTAACAAGATTGCAGTCAACTTGCATAACGAGGGAAAGACACAAACCCGTATTTCATCTGGGTTAGTATCGTTACGTTGAAATATTGGTGGGTACTCGAATCTGTTAAAGCTGAAATATAAAACACAAGTTGAATATGATGCCTCAATCTAATCAAAATAAATATCAAATACTTATAGAAAGCTGAATATTGCAAATAGATAATCATACATCAGATGATCTATATTTGGATGGACAAACCGAAGTTCGATCGGAAACCGGAAACGGTAGGGATCTCGCTTTGCCTGCCAAAAAAAAAAAATACAAACACTATTAAATAAAATTGATTCAAAAAAATTATGATGATATTTGTACATGAGGGAAACTTAATACTATAGTGAAAAAACTATAATGATTATTCAGATTGCTCAGGAAACATACAATATAGAATCAGACAAATAGACCATGTATCCTAACTAGAGGAATAGTTAAGGGTTCAGTAAAGTGCATGGTTAAAGCGAGAGGGTTGATCTCAGTTACAAAATAAAATAAATAAATAAGAACATGGCCAAAAGCTTCTATCAATCCATCAATACAAAATGTGAAATCTCGTGAATGGTAGTATAAGCCAAGAGCTTTATCCTTGGAACAGTCCAAGTGGCCAAAATAATATACAGTCCAAGTGACAACTAATATAGGAAGTTATCAACTTGGGATTTTAAACACTCACCAAAACTTCAACCATGACATGCATACCCACTTTTATGTGATGGCGGATCCAATACCAGTCATTGTTCTTTATGGGAACCCACCTAGAATACATCATGCTATATGAGTCTTCCAGAAAAAAACACTTGCGAAAATAAATAAATAAAAATAATTGGAACATGCTCAAATAGTAAAACTGGAAGGCAAAAAATATTTAAAGCCTCTAAGTTACTAATGATAACAAGATGAGTGTGCTGGTTATATGGCAACACTATGACAGTAAATAAAATATGCAATAATTGATGGCTTCTGGAGAGAAAACATCACATTTTGAAATTTTACACAGAAGGACTGTTTGAAAATAAAATAGAATAGTGTCGACATCCTTCCAATAACCATGCCAAACGAGAGAGATTATGGTTATTATCTTCTAAATAAACTACTGTTCCTTTTTCTCTAGTAAGACCGTAAGAGAATGGATCCAATATCTCAACTCAAATGCTTTAAATAGTCCCAAGCATGAAGTATATCTGTCTCTTAAGGCTTGACCTCGTTCATGGTTGTTGATGCCAACAGATTAGAGCATCTAAGTGCTATGGATGCTCATAAGTTGCTTTTCCCATTTTAGAAAATTCATCTTGTTTTTGTATACTAATTCCCTACATTTTGTTCATGTATGCATTAAATAACCTTTTACTTTCTAAACTTATAGCTAATCAATTAGCAACATCATGATAGTGGAAGCAACATGTTCACTTGAGTGTGTATTCCAAAATATTAAGCAAATTAACATCCTGAACAGAAAGGACTCGAAGAATTCTAAAAAGAACAATACGAAAATTGGTAGTTACCCCTCATATACGCCGCCAATGTCAACAAATGCCCCTTGATAGAGATGCAAAGTTGTCACCATCCCTTCACAAATCTGCATAGAAGAAATTCTACGTAATTAATATTATCATAATAACAAATAGTATATGTGAAAAGTGCTGTTAGGCATTTACAATTGCCTGCATCTCAATTATACACATTCAGGTAAGTTTTGGTTCTTGTTGGAAAAAATGTTTCGAAACATATGTAGGCATGGAGATAAAACAGAGCCAACCAAACCATGAATTACATAAGAATCATCTATTAAGTTATTAATACTATATAACTGTTCAAATTAGGACATCATAACAGGTGAACATGAAAATTCAGTCATCATTATTAAACGGAAGAAAATCATTGCAAACCACTAAAGCATAGAGTTGGTCAGCGGCTGAGAATTGCAACCAAGTTTCATGATCAGACTTGAAACGGTCACTACAAAGAGCTACCAGAAAATCATCAGGAGCCTTCTACCATGAAATTAGGTTTCCCCAAAATTGGTTTTCAATGATATGCCCTTACCCTATAAGCCACTTGAACTCATAAATCATAATCAGCAGGTTGGTAATGCAAGCATCCTAACACCTAAAAACACTTGCAGTATATGCAATCTTGGAAAATTGACAACAGGTAAAGTGTCTAGAAGACAAAATTGCAGCATTAATCAAAATGAAAAACAGGAGCTAGAGGGCTTACTTGACCAGGATAATAGAATGGAAGTTCATACTGCAGAAAACATTAAAAAATCCAAACAGTGAGCACCATGTTGTAATGTTCCTAAATTGAAAGAAACAAAAAATTTGCTACTTCATCCAATCCTACCATGCCCTCCTTGTAGTCTTTCCCTCTTTTCCTCCTACCAGGGTGATAATCTTGGTCATGCTGTCACATTGACACAAAAACACACTTATCAGCAATCAACATAACTCCAAACAACAACAAAGTCATACACAGGATGAAACCAGAGTACGTAGGGGGAACATTTAGGTAAACTTACTGGAAAAAGAAAATTAGATATCTCCGGGGGAGGGGGGTTGTGGTGGAGAAAGGAGAGTCAATTTCCTTTTTAGCTGTTTCTCACAAAAAGCACATTATTATACTACTTTTTTACATATTTATCTATGATTCATTTTTTATCCCAAGCACTAGTATCCAAAATTCTAAATGCCATAACCAAATAGGCTGCAACTAATCTGGTCAAGACATCCACCATGAGGTAAAGGTCTTCACCCAGAGAATTCATTTAAACAGAATAAGTATTTAATCACTTGATCCATGGACTCAATCTTTATCATGAATTATAAGCTTCAACTTATTTTAAATAAATCTTTTAAAATAATCAGTATTTGGATTTCTCTCTTACTTTTTCTTTTTGCATTACAGAAGCTGAAAATAGTAGCATAGAAAAATCAATTTTCAGTTTTTGCAATCACATAAAACATTTGGGTTATAGAATCATTTTCTCCAAAGCAGAACAAAGCACAACCTATATATCAATATCATGAACACTTAAAGCAAGTAACATTTGGATTGAATTGGTAGGAAAACAAAAATACCAGATAAGATTCCTCCTCCAACCTATCCCTATTAGCTTCAACCCATTCCTCATACTGTTTCAAGAACACCTTGTACCTATCCAATGCAAGCCCACCAGTATCATAGTCTTCATCCACAATCACACCACCGTCAAGTTGTTCCAAACTCACTCTCCTGGCCAGCATCTTATGCGCCTCCCTCATGAACGCCAGCTCCTCCCTATCCACCTCCCATCCCCGCGGCGGCCAATCCCTCGGCGGCACCAAGCGCACCACCATAGGACCCGCCCAAAGCGTCTCAATAGGCTCCGGAATCTCCCCTTTGATCTCAAACTGCTTCTCAGAGAATTCGTCCTCGTCCATCCCCAATTCCTCCATCTTCTTCTTCCTGTAGCTAGGGCTCAGCATGTTGAACGCTTCAATGGCTTCGGGAGTTTTCAGAGGCACCTCTTCGCCTTCGTTGAGGCTCTTCCGGGCGAAATTGGCTTCGGGAGTGAGGATTTCCTCCCATGGCGCCCAACCGCGGTCGATCCAGTTTCGGCGGCGAGCTTCGTCTTCGGTTTCTTTGTTCCTGTGGACGAAGTTTTCGGGTAAGGTTTCGTCGACGGGGAACTCGTCGGAGGCGAAGCATTTGAGGGGAGGATGGTGGCGGTGGAGGCGCAGAGGCGGTGGCGGATGACGGTATCGAGGGTGGAATGAAGAGGTGGAAGGAGGGTTTAAGGGTTTAGGGAAAGTGAAGAAAAAGAGATAAGGTGATTCAAGGCTTTGCATTTTTGCTGCAGAGTCTGTAGTGTATTACTCACTCACTCACTCTATCCACTTTTCACTTCTTCTCAACTGAATTTTTATGCAATTTCTCCCATTTTTTGTTTTATTTTGAAGAAATTGAAGAAGAAAATTATTTGTACAATTTTATATGGTGGATGATGGGAGTGGATTCTCTACAAAAAAAATAAATGGTGTTCACTATTTGATTTTATCCTTCATTATTTTTTCTCTCCTATTTAATTTTAGTCTCATTTATAGAATTAAATGTGAGAGATCACACTTTATTCTCCCAATATTAAAAAAATCGTAAACAATAATATCTTTTTACCAAAACGGTATTGTTAATATATCTTACCAAATATACTTATTAACCATCTAAAAATTTATAATATAATTTTGATGTGAAAATCTCATTTTCAGAATATTTTTTTAATTAGAACTTTAGTGTTATTTTTTAAAAATATTGTGTTATCTTAAAATAATAAAAATTCTAGTATTTTTTACATATTTTTTGAAAAATTTACAAAACACCAGAAAATTTATATTTTTTATTTTGAATTTTCTTCCTTGACGGACAAACTACGTTTCCTTTATTTTCAAAATTTATGTAATGCTTTACAGCCCATGACCTCAAGGAATAAAAAGAAAAAGTAAGAAGGAATTTGGGAATTGATAGAATAAAAAGATAGGGGTGCATATAGGACGGGTGAAGCCGGGTTTGATAGGATCCAGATTCGACTCGAAATATACACCGAGTTTATTTATTAGACCCGAATCTGACCCTAGACCCGATGAAACTAATACATTTTCGGGCCACAATTATATCGGGTAAAAATTGGATCGTTAACATTACATTACGTTGATACCTTTTTGTAAGCTAGCATGTAAAAATATCCAAATTTCTAAGACTCCAACTATTATTTAACATGGTAAAATTCACTTAGAAAAATATAACAAGAACCAATCCTTCTTTAAAATTAAAGCATAACCACAATTAATACTAAAGCAAAACCACAATCAATACTAATATTGTCTAATAATACCAAATATTTAAATCAATACAAATAACACAATATTATACATTAGTCTAAAGTCTTATGCATTCTAAACATAAAACATTAACTTATATAGCGTTTGGTGGAGAGACAGAGACGGAAAGACTGAGACTGAGAGCAGAGACTAAGAGACAGGGATTGAAATAAATCTCAGTATTGTGTTTGGTGCAAAATGGGAGACAGGAATTGAAACAAGAATGAAACTCTAATTTAATTTGCACAAAGGGTAAAATTGAAATTAATTAATTGAAATGAAAGTATTTTAGGTATAAAATGTTATTAAAGTTTCAGTCTTCATCTCTAAAAATTTCAGTCCCTGTGTCCCTACTTTTTGGAGGTACTGAAATACTGAAATTTTGGAGACAGAGACAGAAATTTTAATACCAATCTCTAAACCAACAAACACAATACTGAGTCTCAATCTTTCAGTCTCTGTCTCAGTCTCTCAAAACAAATAACACAAAATATTAAGGTTTACAATACTTAAATTCCACATAAGAATAGTCATGACTCATCACTAATAACACAAAATATTAATTGTAAATGATGACCGGGCCACCGGGTCGACTTCGGATGACCCGAGCTATGGCCCGGACCCGACCCGAAATAACAATCGGGTCTACTTTTGAGACCATTACCCGACTCTAAACCCAATAAAATCACACCTAATTAGCCACTAAAGTGTTCGGAACCGAACTAGGTCTTCGGGCCGGGCCGGGTCTGTGCACCCCTGTAAAGAGATAAGGAGAGAGATAGGAGGTAGGTGATAATAGAAGAAAGGTATCTTCTTGAATGTAACTTGAAATTTTTTCCAAAGGCGAAAATGATTTCTCCTTGTTATTATAACGAGGCATTCAAGGGTTCAGCTAGGACATAAAACATGGTCTGAACCAAAACTCCAGATTCACCACCTGAATCTGAAGTATTATAAAAGGATAAGGTGATGACTTGAATGAATATTGCTTGCTCCAAATTTCTGAACCATTAGACAGAAGATGCCCCAATCGGTTGTGTACCTGAATAAAATATATTTGACGAAAGAAATTATGAAACAAACTCTTCCCGTTACTCAGTTTGCTATCTACATATATGGATATCAATAAGCGTACACTTTAATTTGTGAGTAAGGTTAAATAAACAATAAAATTCAAGATACACAAGCTAATGTTCCAGCAGGAGATTGCATTGGAGTCTTTCCCTTAATACTCCACTCAATAAATGGTGTAGCTTCATTTATGTCATATCCACTTAATAGATCAAGTGTCTAAAGAGTATGGTACTGAATTTTATCGTAATGATTCATATAAATGGCATGTATCACTTCACTCACTATGCTCAACTAATATTAAGTCATCCCAAGATTTCCCTTGATCAACGGTTAGCAATTTCATAAAATAAAAATCATATACATATTCTGAATCAAGATAATAATCAGCTGTTTTTGTAAACAGCAAATGCTAGATCAAAATTTCCTGTCTTTGTATCACAAATTTGTACCGGCACAAACATTCAAATGGATAAGATCAGCATTCAGCAGGGTACTACTTTGAAGTAGTTAATCATAAAGAGATTAATGAATAACATACTAACCTTTATTAACAAAATAACAATAAAGAATTATTCAGATACATTGACTAAAAAAAAGCCGAATAAATAGAGTATTTGATACTTTTCGGTTAATGCAGGTGATTGCTTGTTCAAGCATCCCATCTTGTGTTGAATTCTTTGCAATACTGAGGAACAGAGTAAGAACATTACCTGAAATCATCTGCAGATTGGCGAGGGTGACGAAACAAGAAGAATCATACTGCCTCTAAGGATCAATTATCAAAACAATACCTCCATATATATGAATATATTGAAAGTGAGGAGTGGACTTGAAGTAGCAGTAGGGCAACTTGTTAAATGCATCTTCCACCTACCTACCAAGCTTGGCTTTTTAATTTGCTTACATTGACAAGTTATTTATTTTCACCCTAGGGAGGAATCAGGCTTCCAATTGTTGCGATTAACAGACTTTACTAATAAATAATTCTTCATGAGATTGAAGGTTCTTTTGTCACGACACAAAGTATATAGACTGAGGAATATACTAAGTATATTAGATATTTCAGGAGCACAAAAGTATATTTCAACAATTTTCATGGATGAAACTTACCAGTTTTGCATGACCTATCCAATATGATATATCCATTTTCATCTCCAGCACACTTAAAAAATAAACAAATAAATAAATAAAACGGTTAACCAAGTTACAGAAAGAAAATTCATATGAGTTCCCAATAATTAGATAAAAAGAAAACTCAAGATATTTGGTTAATCTGGTTCAGATTCATTGCATCATTGACTTGATCTGATTTTATTATTAAATTTCATACATTGAGTTTGATGTCACCCAAATCAAATCGAGCAGCTTCTTGAGGCTCATATCAATCAACTTGGATCCAGAATGACCATACCTAACGGTAAATCCAGCCACCAGGTTCGGGTCAATAACTGTCTTGATTCTAACGTTCTTATTAACCCCGTTAACTTGTGCACTTGCTTTGCTATCTGTGCTAAGTGCTGCGACTCAAGCTTCACCACTGAACTCACCACAGCCATTTCTATATCTGTGAGTGTGTTGTACACGAACTCATACTCCTTCACAATCTCCTTCAACAGCCCCATGCGCTTCGTATCAACGAGAATGTTCAGAAAGTTGCGCGTGTGGGATTGAAAGTTATTCAATTCTTTCAGATTATATAGGGTAAAAATGACATGGAAAGTTGAAGAGGAAAGCATGCTAGAGTGAGGAATCATGAAGAAACTTGGAGCTTGGAATTCTGCTGGTTCTGCATACGCGAGCACCTGGTCGCGTACGCGAGCTATGGATTGAATCTTGTTAATTTCAGTGTTTATTACTTTAATTGTAGTTTTTTCATTCTAATTTTGCTTAAATATTTTACTAGTAGTTTCATTTTAGTTTATCTCTTTGTTTCAATTTGTGAAGCTTGTTAATTTTAATATTTTATCATCGCATTGATGTTTTTATGTTTCAATAGTTTTATTTTAGTTATTATTATTGATAATTATTAGGGGGTAGTTTTAATTTGGGTTAAATACTTTTTTCGTTCATAAGATTTGAGATTAAAATTAAAATTGTCCCTAACCTTTTTTTGTTATTAAAATCATCCTATCGTTAGAAAACATTATAAAATCGTCTTTTTTTTATTTTAATTTTATTCTTTTTATCAAATTATCCTTAATAATTAAAATCAATAATAAAAATAATATTAAAAAATAAAAACAAAATCCTCGCTCGCGCCTGCAGCTCCACTCCTGTATCTCTTCCAATTCCCTTTCGTCTTTTCCCATCCCCTTCCTCGTAACCCCCCTAACCTGCACCCCCACTTTCGTATCTCTTCCCTTTCTTTTCTCCCCATCTCCTTCCTCATACCCCTATTTTCGAAACCCCTAAATCCCAATTCTTCTTATCTCCCTTTTTGCTGCCCTATTATCTCCGTCTTTGCCTCCTTCTCCACCTATTTCTTCCTCTCCATCACCAACCTCAACCCTTCTTTCATTGGCGTTAGCCTCACCTTCCTCAGCCACCCACCAACGGCAACCATGTTGGCATCGATCTCAACGACGTCGTTTTAGCTCTGGCCGCTGCCATCACGTTGTTCTCCATCACTGTCGTTTCTTTCCTCGTCAGTAGCAGTAGTTTCCCACACGTCGTTCCTCTTCTTTCCCTCAACTGCGACGGCAACGGATGGCAGCAACACTACCCCTCTTTTGAGTTCTCTGTTTCTATCTTCGTTCTTCCTTTTTTTTTTGAAGAACATAAAATCATCTCTTTTTTTTATTTTTTTTAATGTCTGTTGTTGCTGATTTTAGATCTGAAATTATTGTTAATGATTATTGAATTATTGTTTAATCTGAAATTTTTGTTGATTTATTTTGTGGATGATTTATTTTGGGACTGTTGTTGTTGCTGAAGGAAAGTGTTAGGAGTAATGAATGGGTGATAATAATCTAAAATGATAAACGAGTAATAGAGATAAAGGAGTGTTGGTTATGGTGGCAGTGGTCATGGTGAGGAAAGGGAGAGGGAGGAGATGCGAAGCAATGATGATGATGTGAAGTTAATGACGAGGGTGTGGAGATTTTTTTATTATTTTTGTTTAAGGGTAAAATTGTTTAAAAAATATTGTTTATGGACAAAAGGACAATTTTATAACGTTTTGTAATGTTGAAGATTATTTTAATAATAAAAAGAGGTCGGGAACGATTTTGATTTTTGCCTCAAAACTTAAGGACGAAAAAAGTACTTATCCCTTTTAATTTCTATTTAATTTTGCAATTTAATTATGTCTTTGACTATTGCATATCAAGTGTTTGATGAAATGTCTTCTTTGATTATAGGAGTAGTTTTTCATACTCTTGGTCTAGGTTAAAGAAATTGAGTGACCTTGAGTCATTGGGTCTAATCGAATTGATGATTTAGGAGTCCTTATTAGCCAAGTTGATACTCATTGACACTAATCTTCTACTAAATTAATTAGTAGCTAAATTGGGACTTATGGGTTGATATTAACTAAGCCTATTTGACATATTTCAATTTTAGAAGTAAACTTAATAGGATTAACTCCTCATAATTGTCAATATATAGTTATTAGACAAGAATAGTGTTCCGGGGCTTACCTAGAACCGGACGGTGGTTGGACTTGTTTGAGGCCCAAGCGCTGGAGGAGTGTGGTCTCCGACTTGGTTTACGTCTGGGAGCTGCCTCCGAGTTGTGTGTTCCAAGAGATGGGGGGTGGTACCTGCAAAGACACTCCGATGCCTAAGTCAGCATGGGATTAAGCAGGTTTAGAATGTATTGGAACTTGGTTATACCTGAGGAGTGTCAGGGTATTTATAGTGGTGATCCAATAACCACCGTTGGAGTAGTGCCACCTTTTTAGGTGGATAACCGTCCCTTTATCTAGGGATTGTTGGGATATGGCTTCTAGAAGTGGTTAGAGAGATTTTAGGGGCAGTTACTTATTTGAATAAGTGTTATCTGCCAGCTATTTCTTGAGCCCGACTTCTTTGGAAAGAAGTCTGTGTTGAGTCCGACCTCTTTTGAAGAGGTCGGTGAATAACGAAGGCCAATCTTTGGATTGGGCCTTTTGGTGTATTTGGACCTGGGCCATACCGTTGGGTCAGGGTAGGAACAGTGCCCCTACTCGAGTCCAATCTCTTTTGCTTATGAGTTAGATTCGAGTATTGAACTTGGTCTGTAGCTGACGTAACTTTTAAAACTGGCGTGATTTTAAATTTCTTAACCGCCAAGTCTAATCAAACGTCGCGTCTGTTGGGGTTTTCGCATTTACACGTGGGAGCAGTTACATTGGTAACAGCGCGTTTCTTTAATGATCGCGTCAATTTACCCTTATGCCCCTGGCGTGCTATAAATACTTTTCCCTCTTTAAACGACTTGTTTTTGGCCATGTCTTTTTTCTAAGACTGATTGGTACAACTCGTTCTTTCCGAGTTATTTAAGGCTTGTAGGCTTTGTATGACTGGTTTTAGCACATCGTGCTTAACCAGAAAACATTTCTTATCCTAATTTTGTACAACTCGTTCAGTTCGAGCTGTTTTGAGGATGCATGACTTGTTTTAATACAAATCACCTTTCTGAAACTTATTCTGATTTCTTACGACTTGTTTTGATACAAATCGTTTATTTCAAAACTCGTAATTATTTTTTTAGTATAACCTCATCTAGCTCGTTCAATGCGAGTAGTTTTAAGGTCTTACGATTTGTTCCATTTCAAATCGTTTAATTAAAACGTGGCTATTTCTTGATCTAATTTCATACAACTCATTTAAATTCGAGCTGTTTTTTGTACTTCACAACTTGTTTCAAGTACAAATTGTTTATTTTGAGTCCTTTTAAACTATCAGATCATCTTTATAACCATCGAACTTCGTTGCTTTATCCATTATGCCCCTGCTCGAGGTCGAGCTTTATGAAGTCGGACTCGAGCAATCAAGCAGAAAGGATTTTCAAATGAAGCCTTTTTTTATTGAACTCATTCATTCTGAGTTTTCTAGATGACTTGTTTTTTATACAAGTCACTTTTTTGAAGCACAACTCGTTATATATCAAGTTGTTTTGCGCAATTTAAATTACTTAGATCATATGGTTATTTTTTACTCGATTTTGTTCAACTCATGGGCTTGAGTTGTTTTAAATCATCAAGCCGTATTATAACCATTGGACACCAATTTATACCTAGTTGCTTTATCCGAGCGACCATTGAAAAGGCCAGCTCGTGATTTTTGCGCTTTGTCGAGCATAAATTGGCGCCTTAGGTGAAGGGATTATATGCTTATTCCCTCCCCTTTCTAGTTTTTACAAGGTTGTCATCCTTATGTATGATACAACTTGTTTTACACAAGTTGTTTTTGAGGATAGTTTTTACGTTTCGATTTTGTTCAAAAACGTTTACAATCCTTCCTTTTTAACTCATTTCTATACGAGTCGTTTGGTTGAAGTGATTCATTTTCATACAAATCACTTTTAAAGCTTTGCTTTTAGATAGACACGACTTGTGCTTAACACAATTTCGTTGAAAATATGGTTGATTGGCATAACTCGTTTAATCCAAGTTATCCTTATGTTGTTGTGAATGCTAGAACAAGTTTTCTTGGAACAACTTGTTTTTGTGAAAGTGTTCCATTTTATACGACTAGGTCGTTTATTTTTAGAACTTGTAGAGATGAGATTGTGGGCTTGAGATTTTGTACGATCCATTTGTTATCCGTGTGGATCGAGTTGTTAGATCGTATTTATGCCTCAAGGGGCATATTTAGTCAAGTTACTTTTGCGACTTGTTCTAAACACAACTTTTTCAACCCGTTTGGCCCGAGCTGTTTCGAGGTGTTTTCTTTCCAATTCGCATATGTAACTTCTTTCCACCAATTGGTTCCTCGTCGCTTCATCCAGGCGATTTCTATATGATCGGCCCGTGATTTTCGCGGTTTATCGAGCTTCAATTGGTGTGTGTTAATTGTAGAAAATCAATTTTCTTAAGGAATTGTTTTATCTCCTTATGTTGGAGGTGTGTTGTGACCTGGGTAGTTTTTCACCCTCGAAGTTAGACACTTTGTAGTAGCCCTTTTCTAAGATTTCAGTAATCTTAGAAAAAACCTTTTTGATCTTTGTTTTGAAAAACCTTTTTCTTGGCTGACTGTCCCTTTCTTTAAGTTAAGTTTTCCTTAACAACTCGGGACAGCCTTTTGCCTTAGTGCTTTCAATAGGTTTCCTGATCTCTTTTTGGTATTCCTTATACTCAATTTTTGATTTATTGAGCTCTTATGATTTAGGTTATTTTTGCGATGCGTTTCCTTTTTTCTCGGTTTTTCCGACTTGTAAGTCAGATAATTTTCGAGTTTATTACGATTGACTTTTATAACCTCTTTACACCGACTTGTACCTCGTCGTTTTATCCTGACGACCATCTAGGTCGGTTCATGGGATTTTCACGCTTTGTCGAGCTTAAGTCGGTGCGTTTCGTAGAAAGAAAGAAAAACGAGAAGGAATTTATAAGAGATAAAAGATCTTTATTTATTTGCGAAGGTACTTTTATTGCTACTAAGGGTTTTTCACTATCTATGATCCCTTAGTCTCTACTACGATGCCTCGTTAAAAACCCTTCTTCAGAAAAAATCCTTTATATTTTGGGAATAAATCATGAAGTTGGAAAAAGAGTACATCAGGGAGTAGAGTTCGTTTTTAGTACCTTTTCATGTTACAAGCATGCCACGACCTTGGTAGCTCGGTGTTGTTTAAGTCAATCACCTTGTAATAACCTTTTCCTAAGATCTCAGTAATCTTGTAGGGTCCTATCCTTTTTGTTGTCAGCTTTCATTCGCCCGAACTCAGTAGCCTGATATTTTTTCTTATCAAGATGAGGTCTTTTGCGGCGAATCTCGTAGCCATCCTTTGTCTCAAGAGCTCTTTCCTTATCTGAGTTTGCTCTCAGGTTTCTGGAAGGGGGTCACGTTCTTCTTTCGTGCTCTAGCATCATTGTAGAATGTTGTCTTTAGTTTTTAATAATTTTGGACTTAGCTTTCATGATAAGCCAGTGCCCCTACTCGAGGTCGAGCTTCATAAAGTCGGACTCGAGTATTCAGTCATGCCATTCTTGAATCTTACTATTTGTTGCTATGTGACTTTTACAAGTTATTTTAGACTCTCTTTTTGGGAGGTCGGATAACTTGTTTTATACTTGTGTCAACTTAGTAAGGTCGGATACTTACCTCTTGGCTTGAGGAGGCATTCTTATAAATCGCCATCCTTTCTCAATTTGTTTTAAACAAATTGTTGTGACGTCGGGTTTACATCCTCTTCGTATTGATGTTTGATTATGATCACGCTGTCTTTAAGTTATTTGTGCAACTCGTTTTAGGCTTTGCCCCTTGCCAGTTTGATTTAGTACAAGTGGCTTAATGAGGTCGGACCACGATTTGCATTTATAACTTCTTACGCCACTTTGGATCTCATCACTTCAAGTCAGAAAAAGTGTGCATTAAGGAGTAAGGTGCGCTTTCTAGCTGTAGTATCCCTTTTGTTGTAAACATGGCACAATCTAGGTAGATTGTTTTCGAGTAAGTTGAGTATGTTGTAGTAGTTCTTTTTCAAGTCTTAAGTGACTTTGTT
>NC_029774.3:41770321-41780202 GCF_000817695.3 Arachis duranensis
AGCTCTTAAAGGAAGTCGGATTTTTATTTGTAGACTTGAATCCTCAGAAGAGGTCAGATTATCTTCATAAACTTGGATCCTTAGAAAAGGTCGGATTTTTCTTTTTAAGCTTGGAAAGAAGTCGGATTTTCTTTCTAAGCTTGGAGGTTTTCGACCTCATTGTAGACCCTGATCTTTAAAAGAAGTCGGAATCTCTTTCTGATATTCTTTGAGGTTTTTGACCTCATTGTAGAGTTGATCGTGAAAGAGGTCGGATTTTTTACAGACTCCAAAACGAGGTCGGATTTTTCCTTGTCGGATCTAAAGAGGTCGGATTCTTCTGAGCAATGAGGTTTTAGACCTCATTGTAGAGTCTAACCTTTAAAAGAGGTCGGACTTTCTTCGTGGGATCTAAAAGAGGTCGGATTTTTTTTTGTGAGCTCCAGCTCATCCGACCTTATTGTAAAGTCTGACCTTTAAAAGAGGTCGGACTTTTCTTCTTGAGCTCTCTAAAAGAGGTCGGATTTTCTTTGGTGAGCTCCCAACTCATCCGACCTTGTTGTAAAGTCTGGCCTTTAAAAAGAGGTCAGACTTTTCTTCATGAGCTCTCTAAAAGAGGTCGGATTTTCTTTGGTGAGCTCCCAACTCATCCGACTTTATTGTAAAGTCTGACCTTTAAAAGAGGTCGGACTTTTATTCGTGAGCTCTCTAAAAGAGGTCGGATTTTCTTTGTGAGCTCCCGACTCATCTGACCTTTGAAGAAAAGTCTGACCATCATTCTCTCCAATGAAGACTGGGCCTTTGTCACTCTGACTTTCTTTTTTCTTTGGATCGGATTCCAGTTTTCTTCCTGGAAGACATCCATCTTTATTGGTGTGCAAACAACATCAAATTCTACCGCAGGAATATTTCTTTCCATATTCATTGGCAGTGATGTAATTTGTGAGCAACCAACGAAATATGTACCATGTGAATTTTTCGTGTTATTCACTGCTCTGTTGTAATTGATATGTGAATCCAATGAAGAGAAAACTAGATTCATCACTTCATTGTCAGATTGAAATTCTACCACAGGAATATTTCTTTCCATATTCATTGGCAGTGATGTAATTTGTGAGCAACCAACGAAAGATGTACCATGAGAATTCTTTGTGTTATTCACTGTTGTAATTGACAGGTGAATCCACTGAAGAAAAAACTGGATTCATCACTCCGTTGTCGGATTGGGTTGCGTTCAAATTGGCTGATGTTGTGTATTTGGAACATGCAACTGTTCCATTTCATGAGTGGGTATCATGGATTTTTCCGAGATTGTAAGTTGGCACAGATGTCATTGTCCATCTTATTTCACGAAGAGGTTGGGATTAGTCACGTTCCCTTGTTCGTCCCTTTTTTTTTTCACGTAACTTCTTTTGCCAATTGAATTTTTTGAATTGAAAATTCTTTTATTCAATTGGCTTTCGAGTTCGTCTTTTTTTTTTCACGTAACTTCTTTTGCCAATTGAATTTTCTGAATTGAAATTTCTTTTATTCAATTGGCTTTCGAGTTCATCTTGGTTTGCTTTCTACAATGGCCTTGGGACAGTGCTTTCTTCTCTTTTAATCCAATTTAACTGTAGAAGTAGAATCATCATCCCTATTTGATATCCTCTGCTCATTGGGAGAAGTTTTTACGGGATTTCTGGTATCCATAGAAACTGTATTCCAGCTTCTTTTTAACATGCTTGCATCTTATTCATGTCGAGTGGTTGTCTGACTATGTTATTGATCATCCGCCATTATCAAGAGTTGAGCTCCAGGTCCCCGGCAACGACGCCAATGTTCCGGGGCTTACCTAGAACCGGACGGTGGTTGGACTTGTTTGAGGCCCAAGCGCTGGAGGAGTGTGGTCTCCGACTTGGTTTATGTCTGCGAGCTGCCTCCGAGTTGTGTGTTCCAAGAGATGGGGGGTGGTACCTGCAAAGACACTCCGATGCCTAAGTCAGCATGGGGTTAAGCAGGTTTAGAATGTATTGGAACTTGGTTATACCTGAGGAGTGTCAGGGTATTTATAGTGGTGATCCAATAACCACCGTTGGAGTAGTGCCACCTTTTTAGGTGGATAACCGTCCCTTTATCTAGGGATTGTTGGGATATGGCTTCTAGAAGTGGTTAGAGAGATTTTAGGGGCAGTTACTTATTTGAATAAGTGTTATCTGCCAGCTATTTCTTGAGCCCGACTTCTTTGGAAAGAAGTCTGTGTTGAGTCCGACCTCTTTTGAAGAGGTCGGTGAATAACGAAGGCCAATCTTTGGATTGGGCCTTTTGGTGTATTTGGACCTGGGTCATACCGTTGGGTCAGGGTAGGAACAAATAGTAATCTCAATTCCAATACATTAGCCAAGAGTTCCTTTGCCATTTGTACTTGAAAACCCAAAAATCCCATTCACTTAATTCTAGTCTTAGTTATAGTTAGTTAGTTTAGTTAGCTTTAGAGTAGAATTAGATTCATACATTGATTTGTTAGATTGCCATCCATTTAGGTATTGCTTTAATTGCTTGAATTTAATTTCTTATTATTTAAGCTTTTTGCATGTCAAGTTTACTAGTTTAAATTCTTGCTTATGTCTTTCAACTCTAGAATTCTAGCCAATTTTAATATACACGATTATCCATTTTTGTGAGAACGATCCGGGAGTAATACTCTCAGTTATTTTTATTGAGTTGAACTTGTGACAACTAAATTAAACTTTGATTGAGAGCTAGTTGTCGATTTGGAACTACACTTGCAACGCAATCTTCATTGATAAATTCTAGACCGACAATTGGCCCCATCACCCCACAGACGGCGCCAATGTACAAAAAGTCTCTGGTACGGGTTGTGAGATGGATCGGGGACTTTCGCCGGATTATCTGACTAAGCAATGGGGATGGGTACCTGCAAAGACACTCCGACGCTCAAGTCAGAATGGATCTAAGAGGTGTAGGGTGTGAGGAATGAGTGAGTACTTGAAGGGGTCTCTGGCTCCCCTTTATATAGCTGGTGGTAGTTATATCATCTTACCTTATCTGACTAAGATACTTTATTTGACTAAGATAAGGGAGGTATTTGAATTCGAATGTCTGGTAGTAGTTATCTCATCTTATCTTATCTGGCTAGGATAAGAGAGGTATTTAAATTCGAATGTTGTTAGATATTGTAGGGCCGTTTTAGGCCGATAAAAGGAGGTCAAAACCCCGAATAACCGGATCGGAGGCCGTTCCAGTGTGAAACCCGAAAAATGGGTCCGTAACATTTTTCAAATTTTTCTTCCTTTTTTTTGAATAATCTCAAAATGTGTTTGATATACATGACAACAAGAAGAAGAATCAGAACCCATCCAAACCACAACAACACTTAGGTAAAGCAAAAGTAGTGGCGAACTGCTGGCCAGAGAGGAGAGCAGCAACGAAGGAGAAGGACCAACGCAGCTCAACCAACCAAATCTGGAACTAGGTGAGGAGATTGAAACTAGCAGTCGAAAGGAAGCAAAATAGAGGCGAAGAACGAGGCGGTCTGACATGGAGAAGAATGAGGCGTCAAGTGGCGAAGAAGCATGAACGATTAGGGCAAGCGAGCAATGCCGAGCCATTCGACCTCTGGCATGGTGGTGACAGAGGGATGATGGTGGTCCAGTAAAAAAGGGACAGAGGAAGTGAAAGTGTGAAGGAGGTGGCAAAATCTGAAAGGGAGGGAAACTTTAGGATTTTTTTTAAACTAAAATAAAAAATCTTTAATTTCAAAAAAAAAATTTATTCTATCTTTAATTTTTAAAATTTAATTTTTTTTTGTTTAGAAGAAGCTTCCCTAACCATGGGCAAACTTTACATAATGCGTAAAAATCGCCTAATATTCAACGAATTTTATCTTATTCATCCAATTAAATACACGTTATACAAGAATGATACTTTTTGTAAATAAAAATGTCATCTACCTCCATTAAATATTTATAATGATTTTTTTTCAATTTTTAAGTGTGTTATTGACCATTGGCATATACTATAAAATTCTTTAAGCCGACTCTTAACAATTTTTTTTATTATGTTCACTCTTATTCTTTCATTTTACACCATATTAAATATCTACTATACTATAATAAAATATATTAATGAGAATAAAGGTGAACATAATAAAAATAAGGATGAACATCACAAAAATAAATAA
Organism: Arachis duranensis; assembly: GCF_000817695.3. Taxonomy (NCBI): domain Eukaryota; kingdom Viridiplantae; phylum Streptophyta; class Magnoliopsida; order Fabales; family Fabaceae; genus Arachis; species Arachis duranensis. The sequence goes on from NC_029774.3 coordinate 41,774,484, forward strand.
AAAATGATTAAGAATATGGTTTAAAGAATTTTATAGTATATGTCAATGGTCAATAATACACATAGAAAATGAAAAAAAAAATTATTATAGATTAGATAAAAATAGATGACATTTTTATTTACAAAAATTATCATCTTTTTATTTGTAACATGTATTTAATTGGACAAATGTAGTAAAATTTGTCAAGAATTAGACGAATTTTAGGCATTGTGAAAGTTTGCCTAGGGTTGGACAAATTTCTTTTAAACAAAAAAGATTGAATTTTGGACACTAAAGATAGAATAATTTTTTTCTTAAATTAAAATTTTTTATTTTAGTTTAAAAAAATCCGGAAAGTCACGGTTTTAAAATACACATAAATTGCTAATGGAGTTCCGCGGCTTACGTTGATAACGAATTTGACAAGAAATCGTAGTAGGGGTTTCATAGTTACTATGTGAATGGGAAATAAGCATAAATAATGGAAGGGTCCAGTGATTTATACTTGCATCAAGTTCCACTACATATAATTAACCCAAATTTAGAAGTTATTCGCCATCATTTAGATATATTATTTGTTGCATTGCAAATATCTATTTAGGTTTATGATTGGGTTCCATTCTTTTTTCATCAAGTATTAATGGATTTATAAACATTTAATAACATGAATTTGGGTGTCTGAACTCTAATCTCATTGTATTTATTACAATGCAGGAAGGTGATTATGAGATGATATATATTGACAGAGCATTTAAAGTGGCCATTGCTCTTTTTTCTCTTTCTATGCTCGGAGATTATGATGATAAATTGATAATGATGTTACTATTTGAAATAGAGAGCTTGTGATGGATTATTTTGGATTTAGATGCTCTCCAGGAATTAAAGTAAGGTATTTTGTATATAAAGGATCAAAGTATCTTCTTGTGAATATCAGCAAATGTAGCATCAAAGTTTTTCCTCTTATAAATATATAAACATTTATTCCACATTTGAACCTAAAATGTTATCAAAAAAAAAGAGACAAATGTATTTTATAGTTTTTGGATTTGGGTGAGGTAACTGAAGGATCATGTGTGAATTATAACTTGTGAGTTAATACTTACTATTTATGAATTGTTTCTACTCCAATATTATGATAGATTCATTGACATAGAAATTTGCTTCAAAGGGTGATCATCATCACCATTAATATGATATAGAGAAGTTAATCAATCAAGTTCACGTTTATATAGTCATAAGATTGTCACCATGAATGCATACATGCCACGTCATCACTCACCAGTCACCATGATTTATATGCAAACTTTTCAAAAGAATGCAAACATTCTCATTTCTCTATAACTTCATGCTATGCTCTTAAGTCTTAACTAACTCCTCTCTCTGTATATTTATATGCTTCTATTATTATATTGCCATCAAAGATAAAAGGTGTTCATGTAAAAGAGTTAGTTCATGTACTTATTCACACAGAAATTATGGAACCCCTATTATGGTTCGCGGAATCTCCTCTCACGGTTTACATAATTTTATAGAAGAAAAAGATGGATTGATTGGCGTGTGACACATGAAATGAGTGACTGATTTATGTTAGACTATATGTATGGTATAAAAATACAAATAGAAGACAAATAAATCTCTTATCAAACTAAAATACAAGTAAATATCTGACTTATATAAATAGAAGGCACAAATTTTTCTAACAGATGGTTTGAATTTAGTACAGAAAAATCTATATCTTCCTTATTTACAAAAGTTAGAAATTTATTTATATTTAAGATAAAAGATTAAAAACTTATTTTTTATTTTCTTTAAAATTTTATATCACCGCTCGATGATAACCAACCAGAACGTATTGACCCATTAAACTAAATAATTTCAGACGGTCAGGTAGATTTATTTTCATGCTAATTTTAAGTTATATGAGCGGAAACAAATATATTATCATGATGTATAGTGTAGTATGCCCAAGTGCATGTGAAAACCACATTAGTGATGTGATATGTAATCATCGTCGAAAATTATAAGCGAGGTTAATATGCATGCAAAATGGCCAAAAAATATATGCAAGTATAAAAGAAATGGAACATTTTAATTTTACAAGGTGCAATCACATAGAGAATTACAACATCTACCTCAAGGGAACAAAGCAAAGGAAGTATAACCCACAAAATTTAGGGTGAAGAGGAAATGTGTTAACGCAATTTCCAAAGTTAGTAAGGTTTACCGTATAAACCAAGCAAGGATTTCTCCCTCTCTTCTACTCTTTTCCTTGCAGCTTCTCTTGCCTTAAGAGCTGCTTTCTCTTCTTCGGAGATAACCTTGGCTTTGGACTTCTCTTCAGGTCTCTTTCTCTTGCCAATAGTAAGAGATGAAGGGGCACCCTTCACATTTCTTTTGGGATTCAAAGAAGAACTAACAATTGGCCCTGGTGAAGGTCCATTTTGAGATTTATTTTCTGTTTTCTTTTCAATTGATTTTGATTGTGAAGTTGACAAAGACTTTGAATTTGATCCACTGATCCCAGCATTTGACGAAAACTGAGGTGAGGCATATGCTTCTTCCTGAGTCACCCACTTCCCTGTTGAAATTTCATTGAGTAAAGGTCCCATCCATAACTAATAGGGTAAATTACTTGAAGGCGATATTGCAGACGACACCCTTTCATTTTAAATAATCTATGATATTGACTTATAGAAATCATGTGTAATGTCACTTAATCACAGACGAAATCAAATAATCAATATAATATTACTTCATATAGTAAAATGAGAAAAGGAGAAGAATAAGGCCCAAACCTATAGCATCAGAATAGTAAAACCCTGATTTTGGATCATAGCAAAATCCATTTGTTTTATGGTAGTAGTAACCTGAACTGTCATCGAACTGCCATTCTGCAAATTATGCAGTCAACTTCAGGTATGCATAAAATAGAATTGCATGACAAAATACGCTTGAAACTCGCAATGCATAGTTACATGAGTTGAGTATATAAAGCTAAGTGGATATTTTATCATGCTTAACAGCAGCAAAAATGTATTTTTGTTTAAATCTCAACTCAGAACAAAAAACGATACACAGTATGAGAAAAGGCAAAGCAGTTCCAAATTTCTCTAAGGGGAAAAAGGTTAATAGTTATTCGACTAATTTTTCTATTTCATTGATCTTGGTGTGACATGAAAACATATCTAATTTTCAACATTATCTAGTAAGTTTCCTGAAACACAACACAGTACTCTTAATTATTGAAGGATAGTTAACTTGGTCTTTTATTTATAATCTACAGATAACTATGTCTGCTCAATCTACCACAGATAGTTGATTGATTATACAAGAAATTGCAAATGTTAAATAGACAGTTTTTATTTCCTTATCTTTTATTTATGGAGTTAATTCTGGGATACCCATAGAATGCTATCAGACTATGCTAATTAATTATTAATAGTCCTGTATCAAGAAAATAAATAAACAAAAACTCATAGTTACAACCTTCGTCATCCAACTCATGAGATTCTCTGGTTTCCTCAAACTTTGCTTTATCCTTTTGATAGCTGCGTTGTGCTTTCTGCAAAAGAAAACACAGATATAACAAAAGTTATACATCTGATCTGAGTGTAAATGTATATAAAACATTAGCACTTGTCCAGATATTTCCAAATCCTGTACAACCTATATTTTTGAGTTCCTAATCCGTAGTTGCTAAAATTGTATAGTCCCTTTGGAATTTGAAGACTGTTCTGAAATCAGGTCTTATATTTGGACTATAAGCAATGGTATATATGTGGAATTGTGAGTTATGCATTAGCCATGTGGATCACATAAGATACTGTTTATTATCATAAATCATGGTCGTAGACAAGCTATTAAAACTAAGTTATGAAAATGGTTTTGTATATAATTTTCTAACCCCATCTGATATCTATCTATCGGACAGTCCTCAATCTGATTTACTCTTATTACTAAAGAACCAACTAAGGTGATTTTATCATCTTTCTTTTCTAACTTTTTCACAACAAGTGCTCATCTCTCTCAAATACAATGATTACTAAAATTCACAAGCAAGCTTTCTAGTGAAACTAGACAAAAGGCATATACATAGAAATAAATCATACGCTTCTGTATCAGAAGCTAGTATATACTCAAAAGGGTTTTCGAAACAGTGGAAGAAAGAGCCAGGTAAGCATCATTTTAACTAATAAGAGAAGTGTAAAAAGATCTTACCGCTTCAATTTGCTCGAGGGCGCGAGCTGTTTCCTTCTGCTCTTTCTCCTTAGCAACATTCTCCTTTCGCATAACAGCTAGCCTCTTGGCGACATTATCTTTGTGGCGTTGACCAAGTTCATGATTTCTAATGCTCGAAGGATTGTTCGATATATAAATTTTACAAAAGTCACACCATTTATTACCTTGGCTCACCCAGTACTGATAACAAAAAAAAGGTAATCAATAACAAAGTGCCTCCAATCAAAATCCATTACAACTCACAAGTCTAACTTACACACGTCATAAAAGTGAACAAACCATCACATCTCAATAATACACATTAATATTTGCATCCTTCCGTAACGAAGGAAGCAGAATCATATAATGCAAACAATAGAACAACCTTCAGTTGAAATAATTTGTTGACTTGACAACATTAGCAATCAAAAGTCATATCATATTAACAATGTAGTGAAATGCACACAGCTTACAGTTTCATCAAACTACACTTCTTTGGATTATTATAATTTACAAAAGCAAAATACTAAATAGGTACCAAAGCTGCCACATCTAGTATAACAACTGAGAATTACGGCGGAAAAGTAATTTTGAGTGCGGGAACATAGAACGTAAATTTAAAAGAAAATCATAGAGAAAGTTAAAGCATGGAATATAATTAGGGAAACTAAAGTAATAAAAATTAGGTGTTTACTTCCGTCATGGCAGCAAATTAGGGTTCCGAATAGGAAGGTATGAAGAGATTTCGGAGATGTAGGTTAAGCTCTGAAAAGCTGGGATTGGTTGGAACTTTGAAATTAGGCGTCCCTAAATGTCTTCAACTTTCAAAACGTCGACAACGAAGAAGATGAGCTCGAAAACTCGGTCAGAGGCGTCGGATCAGAGACACTGCAACGACGGAAACGAACAACTGCAACGGAACCCGCAAACTTTTTAATGGGCTTCTATGCTAAAGAGTTCCATCTCGGTGCTCCGCATTTTAATATTATATGGGCTGATCTAGGCCCAAAATTAGATTAGTAATATAATTCTAGCATTCCAGACGCCAACTAAAAACACAGGAGATAGAGTTTTCTAAGCCCAAAAAAAATGTTAAGACTTAAACGCCTTCTTCTTCCGTTTGACCTCCACCGTTGGGTTGCCAAAGAAGTGGAACACCTGTAGATCCGAAAAGATCTTGTCGATTTCCTCATTGTCGGTGGTGGTGACATTGTGGGTGTCGTTGGATTTGGCGACGTTGGCAAGGGAGGGCGTAACTTGCGACGGCAGTGGAAACCATGCGGGCACCAAGCGCTCCAACGGCGCGGCCGGGCGGATCTTGGAGTTTGGATTCAATGGAGTAAGATAATTGGCTCCTATGAATACGTGGACATGATTTGGTGCAACGGGAATATCCTTTTGTGTGGATTAACTACTAACTTGGTATTAAATAAATATAACCGTGGATAAAATATTTTTTAAAATATATTATTTAAAAATATAATAAAAATAATTAACAAATATTATATTTTTAATAAATAAT
>NC_029774.3:41780571-41846010 GCF_000817695.3 Arachis duranensis
TGAATAATATATAGTATCAATTAATATATTTATTATTATTAAATATAATATATATAAAATCTAAATTAATATCAATAAATTAAAATTCTTATCTCTTTGTTTAATAATTAATAAGAATATATTGATAGAAAATCATATTGGTAGAAATCTAAATTAATACTGTATTTACTAATAACTAACATGTATATATGAATGACATTTGTGTGGAAACAAATCATTTTGATAAATCTACATGCTATGCAGAAATGTGCTGAAAACTTTGAAAGATACCAAAAAGAAATTTTGACTAAAATGGCGCATAATCGGCCATCTTTTTTCCCCGGATCCCATATGGCCACATCCCCTTCATCTCTCTTCTTCCCTCCTTTCCTAACAACTATGAATTCTCTCTCCCCCGTTGGACAACTATGAGTTCTCTCTTCTCCGTTGGTGACCTCTCATTTTCTCCATTTGCCATCTTTTCTCCTACAAAGTTTTTAGTTTTACTCTGATTTTGGTGTGTCTATGCATATATCTTTATATATATTTTTAGAACTCATGTTGTTTTAGCTGGTTCAATCTGTGGACTATACTTGTGAGTGAGGAAATGTTAAATTGATGATTTTGAACACGAACCATACATGCTATACACGACCACCTAATTTAATTTGTTTAAAATATCTAGTCTTACTGATTTACTATATTACATTTTTAGAAAATTAATATACTCTTTTAATTTTATTATGACAATTTTAATATACTCATTTGTTTAAAATAATTTCATCTATTTATACAATTTTTAATAAAATTATTTTGTGTGTGTTTATCTTTCATAGATTACCTAAGAATTCAACAATTGATATGAATTTGTGTCTATTTTTCGTGATAAAATAACCAATGTTGGATATGTGCACAATCTCTAAGTGGTTTGTGACCCGACTCACATTAAATAATGCTATGAAAGAATAATTTAAAATTATTTTATTTAACTTAATAAATATAATTTCATAGGTGTAATATGTATAATTACATATTTATAACCTTTAATATTATAAGTTATTCTGAGTAATTATTAAATACAAACAAAAGGCAAAAAAAAAAAGAAAAAACAGTGAGATCGAATTTTGTTGTATGTTAATTAATTTGAAATTGGGTGCACGCAGTCTGTTGATTTATTGAAAAAAATGGTGAACATAAATGCCAAGAAATGGTAAAGATTAAGCTCGACCCTTTCATCCTCCAAGATGAGAGAGCCTTGGCTGTTGGCTTGGCAAGTAGATCAGTGTGAAATTTCCAAAGAAATGGTGGATCCTCTAGAAGAAGTAAATACATCATCAATCCCTGCAAATTGCAAGACCTTCTTGGAACCCTAACAGCAACAATTCTAAAACCACGAGGAGCAGGCACCATACGGACAGTGACGGAACCACAATTTTCGGTGACCTTGCAGAGAACGGTGTGTGGCTTTCCAATCTTGTTACCCCAATAACCTCTCCTCACAGGAATCACCGAAAGTTTTGCCAATATAATGGCACTGCAAATGGCAGTTGCCATCTCCTTGCTGCACTTAACACCGAGTCTGACGTGACCGTTGGTATCACCGACAACGACGAAGGGCTTGAAACGGGGTTTTTGACCGGCACGTGTTTGTTTCTAAACGGGCATGATCTTCATGACTTCATCCTTCAAAGAAGGACCAACCAATGTGTCAACGATTTGGTGCTCCTTGATTCGGAGATAGCGGAGGTAGATTTGTTCGAGGCTACTGAACTTTCCCCCTTTCATGAGGCGACCCAGCTTCGTCACTGGAACCTACTTCTCCTCTTCCTTGCGGCATCCACCGCCCCTGCGATGCCCACCGCAGCCCTGTTGCCCCGACCACCGCGGCCTCTGAAGCCATGCTCGAATCTGCCACGATCTACGCTGCCCGCGTTCAGCCATTGATGAGAGAGAAGAAAGATAAATGTAGGGTTTGGAATTAGGAGGATGGTGGTGTGAAATAAAATTAAAGGATAGAGTAAGGATAATTTAAAAATTTTATTTAATTTTTTAAGATTTAGTTAATTTTGTATGTAAAAATTTATTTTTTATGGGTATAATTTTAATTTCTATTTTTTATGGATAAAATTGTTGGCATCTAAATCTTTCATAGGTAGAAATAATTATTTACTCATATATATATATATATCTGAAAATAAAATATAATTCTAAATAAATATAACAAATCATAAATAATTTATTATTTAATTTTCAAAAATTTAAAATTTTACCGAACTAATGGTGGTGGTAGTAGTGAAGAGAAGTGTAGGAGGAACTGAAATTGGTTAGAGTTAGATGAGAGAAGGGTAAAATTAAAAAAAAAAGAAATTAATTAAATGTTGACTGGTACAAATTTGACTGTAAGAGTAAAATTGAATCAATCTTTCTATGAAATAAAGTGTATTGGTATCACAACCACATATCGGTCACTGAAACCCAAGACAATGCTATGCAGGAGTAACTTTTGTGGAAAAGGCTTTTAATCTCTGAAGTTGGGTGGCAAATTTTTATCAGTAAAATATTCCTTCCTGACCTCTTCTGCAGTGCAAAATCTTACCTGCGAAAGTGGATTTAACCAAAAGAAAATAAAGATAGGGAAGCATTTAGACTCGATATCTAACACCAAACACTGCGGAAAATAGTAAAAGAGAGTCATCATCTTACATACAATATAATTAAGTAAAATTATAACAGATCTCCTCTTTCTTATAATCATAAATAGAGAGTTAACATAACATGGCTAATGCTCACCAGAGAAACATAGGACTTTAATAAGGGTTTGGCTATCTGCCAAATTGGCTTAAACACAAAAGGGGCATCCACGAATAGTACTTCACCCAATCTCTTGGGATAGTAATAATAGAATACATCAAACTGCAGAAAGTGAAGGAAATACATTAGGTTTTTGGAATGCTCCTTTAGTACAATTTCTTACCAGTGAGGCACTTGCATTCATAAAACACAAATTACACCATGGTAATACATATTTATCAATAAAAAAACTAGTAAGAAAAAATAAATATACCAAGAATGTCAAATATTTAAGATCAGCATTTTCTGTTCCAAAACCTCTGAGATCAACTATTGCAACCATCTGCTCCTTCCCAGTTGGAAGCTTACTCAATGCCTTCTCAACCAAGAAAACACACAATCTTTCATCATCTTTGGGGTCCTGTGCCTAATGATATAATCAGAGGTAAGGTACATCCACTGACAAATAAATGCAATGCAATAAAAGAATGTACTATGGTAAATCCAACATAGTAGACATTCATGGGTCTTGCTTGTGCAAATTGAAATTAAATTGGACATAATTGCGACCATAAATTCATGGCAATTTAGGCAATCTTGTACTCAAATTTAAGAATTATTATGCAGAACATTGCGGCACTTGGAAGCAATGGACGGACAAGGTAGAACAAAGGGAACACAACTATGAGCTAAACATGTAGGCAAGTTCTTAACAAATCAAAGAACCATGGGCAAATGAAAATCATACAAAATAAGCTTACAAAAATTGAAGAACCTGGCTATTCAGTAGAGCAAAGCAATTTGCACTTGCATCCGAGTAGCCATGCTTATTTTCCTCTTATTGTATATATAATTAGAAACAACACAGGCAAACATAAATCAAAATAAAAGATTTCTATTACTGCAACTTCCAGACTTACTTCAGGAAAATGTTTTGAAGCAACCACCATAAGTACAGGTCTGCCATAGATATCTAGAAAGTCATGTACATATGCCTTTCCAGTTTGAGTAACATCTTTAACTGCCTCTTCGGTAAGCTCCGCCACATTAAAGTCTTTACGCCATTTCTTATAGAGTATAAGGAAAGCATAAATCATGTAAAATTTTCAAGCAAGGGCTGTTCACTTGGTTTTGTAGTTGGTACATGGGAAGGTGGAAAACTTGGAATGAAAATCAAATTATGCTTGCTTGCTTAGTTTAGCAAATGATCCATAACAGTTGAGTACAAAATGCACTCAAAATTCACCAACATTTCCACTTTTCCATATTCCAATTAGTAAACGTCACTATCNNNNGATACAATGGCTTTAGTCAACTTCTTAACAGCTTCCTTAACAGAGAACTTGCGGTCTTTAAGGAACCATAGTATCATGTCTTCATCATCCCTTCCATTTTTTCCTACAGGGAGGCTATAGTGTTCTTTCTCAAGCTTCTCCTTCACTGCCACAACTAACTACAAAATTCTCAACAGACCCAACCTATAAGTGTGCCTTTAATGAAATTAGTAGCGTTCAATTAATCAATTCTAATATTATCTAAGGTGTGGTCAATTTCAAGAACCCTAAGATAGAAAGGAATGGGAAATTGGAGGAAACAAAAAGAAAAAGAAGAGTACCTTGCGAGACTCATTAGGATCCAAGTCGAGTGGAAAGTTAGAGCTGCGAACGGTGAGATTGGAAAAACGATGAGGATTGGTTGTTACAGGAAGCTTTGACCCAGCGACGGAATAAGGAAGGTGAAGAGTCATGGCTGGGCAAACTCGTAGCAGCAACATTCTGAATTTTTTTTTTCTAGCGGTATAGTTTATTGTGGAAAAGGTGATTGTGGCTGCGAAGTTAGTTAGGATGAAGCTAATAGCAAGAGAGTCGAATTGTGTGGCTGACCAGCTTGCCAGACATGGAGGATGGAGCCCTTGGAGTTGAATGGCTTATTGGCTGCAACCTTCTCAAGACCTGAACCTATCTTGCAGCTGTTGGAGTTTGACCAAGGTTTTGAAAACCGGATCGGTCATCGAACCGCTCAAGTCACTGATTTATTGGTTTTTTGGTCCAACCAGTTCAACTGTAATTCAACTGGAATAACTGTTTTGTACTAAAATAATAAATAAAATATAAATAAACACATTAGAACATATTATAGTCTAATATAAACTTTAAAATGTTATCCAAATTTAAAGCACTACATGAAACGCCATCAACCAAAGTCATAACTTCTCCGGTTATAAGTTTAAAACAAAGCCTATTGTTACTTTAGCTAAGAGCACTCTGGATCGGACAAAAAATAACGTGTTTACTTCTCCAGTTATAAGTTTAAGAGCTTTGTGATATAATAAGAGTATTAAGCACCAACTTATGGCAAAATGTACTATCAAGGATACATATACTAATGTTTTGCGTGTTTGTTGCCACTTTATTTGGCTAATCAAGTTCAGTTTTAAAGTATGAAATCCCAAAGGTTCTAGAAGTTGATTTCTTAACCAATAAATCAAATTGCATAGTGTCACAAAGTTAAATTTTATGTTAAAACATGAGGCTTGTTGGTATTAAGCATAAAGTGAAATTAACAACATTCAAACTTTACACACAATTACTTTTAAGTTGACATATAGTGGTTAATCACATATCATTTCAGTTTTTCCCTGTATTCAACGGTATTGACACGGACGGAAATGATAATCACTTGGTTTCTGAGAGCTAAAACAGTATTACTAAAATGTCAGTAACAATATTATACGAGTTCATTCCAATACACAAATTGTTACATTTTGTGATTAAATTACAAGTATTCCTTTAGGAGGCATTTGTTTTGTTTTTTGGTTTATAACTAGTTCACAGAAACTAACAGTACTTTAAATAGCGAAAAATCAACACATATCAAGAACATGCCAAAGTTTTCAACCCAATTTTAATAAGCTCAGCACAATGATTAACAACACAAAAAAAAAGCACTGAATGAGGCAATGAGCACAACATTTATCACCAAAATACTTCAACAAAATTTAACAACAGCAAAAAAAACAATTTATCAGTATCAATTTATCATCAATCAGTAAGTCATTAACTGAGTTAATCAACCCAGAACAAGCAACAACAAGCTAGTAAGCCTATACCAGAGTTAAAATTTATCATCAAGCAGTGAGCAAAGCCAATCAACCAAGAAAAAGCACCGAGAACTGACTGAGCATCCGAGGCATTACGTTCAGCGAGGGCAGTGACCAGAGATTTGAGGGAGAGCGACGGACGACGGGAAGCTGGCGACGAACACTGGCGAGCTGGCGACGGTCGAAGGGGAGCTGGCGACGAACACGACGGACGTACGACGGCGGAGCAGAACCTGGAGACGCTGGCGTTGGGCGAACGGGAGGGCCTTCGAGCACGGCGAACCAGGAGGATTGGCGAACGACCACGACGAACCAGGCGGCGACGGTGAGACCAACGGCGGAGCGATGGAGGCTAAGGTTTTCAAGGAAGAATGGGGAAGAACTTTGAAAGAAGACCAGGGTTTTCAAGGAAGAATAGCATGGCGAAAGCTTGGAAGGGGAGAGAGAGACTGGTTTCTCAATATCAAAACGGTGTGTTTAGAGTACACTGGCCGGGTCCCGATTAACTCTTCTTGGACCGAATCAATACTTCCAATATTAAATATTAGTTTTGAAAATAAAATACCTATTATACGATAAACTATGCTGAACGGAGACACACGATACAACACGATATGGGACAAGTTAACACGTAAATTTTAAAATTTGATAAAACACGGGACACGCATACACATAAAATATAAAGTATTTATTAGATAAATTATAATAATATTTTGATATTTTATTCAAATAGTTTGAATTGAATTAGATTTATAATTTTATAAATTAAACAAATTAAATATATATAACAAATCTCAACATCAAATTTTAAATAACCAATAATAAAATAATAAGTCTCGACAAAAATAAAATTAAATAAATAAATCTCATTTTAAATATAAAATATTTATTAAATAATATAATACATAAATAATATAAAAATATGTAATAAATAAAATATATTATAAGTATAATAATAAAATAATAAATTATGTAATTTGGATAGGATTAAATCAGTTTTGTAAAATAGATTTAAAATTCGATCTAATTTATGCAATTTGCAAAAACATAATCCAATTATATCTAAATTAGTGTAATTTTGATCGATTTTTAATTTAAATTAAATTAGATGAGTTTAATTTAAATTGGTTTAGATTTAAACATCTCTAATACTACGTGGTACTAAAATCTCTGCTCTTTCTACAATTAAAATATTATTGCTTAATAGATTTGTTGATATTTGAATAATGACTCCTGTATTGGTATATATTGATATTTATGACTTATATAATACTTTAGTGATGATTTTAAACAAGCTTTAAATTAGAATAATCCGTTTAAACATTAAAAAGACATAAAAGATCAGCCCTGTTTTCATGTCTATTTTTTATTATGAGAATTGTAGTTGTTAGTACAATTGATGTTAAAGTTATTTACAGATTAATTTATACACACAAAAAAATGATCTAACTAACTCCAGAACTATATAAATTTAGAGTAAATAGCAACTCCAAAAAAAGAATTTTTAAAATGTGTGATTAAAAAATCAAAATAAATTATTTCACTTTGAAAAACATAAAATAATTTTTTAAATTATCGAGGACAGTAATTTAAAAAATTATGTGGTGATTTAAATATATAATACCTTTGAAAATATTAAAATAATTTAAAATCATGATTTATCAGTAAAATGTAAAAAAAATGTGTTTTTATTATTATAATATAAATTATATGTATTTATTTAATAAAAATATAAATTGATAAATATATATAACTATAATATGTTATTTAATATATGCACTTAATAGTTTTTTATACTATAAATATTAAGGTAAAAAAGATAAGACTCCTGAAAGGAATAAATAAACATTACTTATCTTATTAAATAGAAAATTTTGGCTATTTTTTATTTTTGCCATCTACTCAAATAAAGATGCTAAAAATATTTTCTTACGAAAATTTGTGTTAAAAATATATTTTACTTATTTAGCCATATTTAAAAAAAAATACTTTTATAACACATCAAAATCAAACCATAAAATTCATAATCTAATGATAAAAAAAAACATCTTCATATAAAGACAATTGTAAAATCTTCATTATAATATCTACTTTGTTTTTGGTTCCCAAACTTTTGCGGGAAAGGAATATGGATTCTACTCTAATGAAATAACCTATTAGAAGCTAAAAAGGAAGTTCGACCATACTTAAAATGAAATTAGTCTGTTCTTCTAACAATACACTTCACTTAATAAAAGTGTTTTTCTAAAATAGCTAACTAGGTATTTGACTAAAGGGCTAAAAGAAATAGATGAATAAATGTGATGAATAATATTCAAAGTAACATCATCGTTGACGCAACCTCATTTGTGCCAAAAAAAGATCAAGAGAAAAATTTATAATCCTTAGCTTGCAGTATGATCTCTCTCATTGCGCCAATCGAGCCTAAAACCATCAATAATACTCCAAATACGATGCAAAACTGAAACACCATGAAAAAAATTTACAGTCATATATATCGTATAATCGTAAATTTTGTGAGATTTTAATCCATACACTCTTAGTACGTATAAAATAGTACTACACTTATATTTGATTTTTTATTAGTTATTAAGAGCAGTATATATTTATGGAAAAGTCTAGGGGACCAGCAGTTTTATTGAATTTTGGCCAACATGTAACCAGCAGAGGAAGGTGAGCCATTGGATGAAATTTCACATCAATCTTACACCATCAAATCATCATTGATAGCTAATTGATGGCTAACAATCACAAAAATTGCTGGCTCCCTAGCATTGCTCTTTATGCAATATATGGAAATTCAACTATATAGAACTATGAGAAGAATTTTTAAAAATACATACCCAATTTGCACACCAGGATCCGCTAAATCTCTTTGGTTTATAGACTACTAGCCATATTATGCAAGGGAGCTGCGAAAGTTTATTAAATTGAATACCATCAGAGTTTTTTTGTAGGTTACAAAATAATAAATAAATAAAATGGGATTAATTTGATTTCCTTACGAAGTATGTGGTTGGAGCAAAGACAAGTCCTCCTAAGAAGCTAAGGAGCCCACCAAAAAATGGAAATATAATTGCAACTAGCATAGTAAGTGCTGCATTGCATGTGAACAAAATTTTCAACGTTGCGGTTAGATTCTACTCACGTGTGCATTGAAAAAGAACAACTATATATATATATATATTAGGAAAAAGATTATGAAGAACACTCACCAACATAAATATTGCGGGAAATGAAACGAAGGTACCAAGTTGGCCTGAAATTCATTCTCCGCACCATGACTGATTCCATCATGTCAAACACCGGAACAGCAAACACCTGACAACATGAGAACTTCTTAGTGCTCTTGGGAACTCTTGTATTCATTTATTAGTTAAATGATAAGTCATTAATAAATATTTATAACAAAATTACTTTCACCGTATGTAGCATAAATTAATTAGAGAAGATAAATCCTCTTATTTATTCTAAGAGCACCTATACAAATGACTGAATATTATATATCCTATCCAGATAATAAATTATGATAATGATGTAATACATCTATATTTTTACAGTGAAAGGATACAATGAACCCTTTCCGCTATATATAAGTAAACTCTTAAAAAATACTATAAATACATAAAAAAATAGCCATCAAATTAATTATTAAACTAAAATATATAAAAATAATTTAAATAACATATGTATTTATAAAAAAAAATCCAAAATATTAATTCATCTATTTAATTATCAAGTTTTGAATTTTTTTATTTTTTATGTTTTTAAAAATTAACATATAATTTGAAGTTTTTACTCTTTTAATTATTAGGAGAATAAGTAGGAAGATGAATTATGATTTTTAATTATTTTTTGTAAAAATATATATTAACTAATTTAGTGACTAATTTTTAGTGTACAAATAAATTTTTTAAACAGAAATTTGATAGCTAGCTAGTGACTTATATTCATTTAAGTTTGTGTGTAAACAAAAATTATAAAACTAAAAGATACGTGAAGCCCAATATGGAACCCTAAACTAGCAAATAAATTAACACATCTTTAGTGTAAGTGAAATGTACCTGATAACTTCCGGTGACATGAATAACGACAAATATATTGGCAACGGCGGTGAGCCAGTGGGGTTTGTCGAGGGACATGAGGATGTTATCAGTAACAGAGTTTCCAAAAGCCCAGTAGCCAAAGATTGCAACAGGGAAGTAGCACAAACCCACAACAATGTAAGCAGCAATCATTCCCTTCCACATGGCCTTCTTTGAAGGCTTCTCTGGCGTCGAAGGAACTGTTGCTTGGATCTCAAGCAACACATTGTGTGCAGCATACCCAAATGCTATGGTCCCCAAACCGGTAAAGAAGTCGAAAACGTTTCCTGTCGTAGTTGAAGATCTTCCATCATATTTCACATCTGGTAAGGCACCTTTATGAGCCGAACTTGTCCATGCAATCGTTGAGTAGCTGCAATTTTCAAACATGTAACTAATCAAGTTCTTAACTAATATAATTAATTACCAGACTAATATTATCTTAGCATACAATATATATAAACTTTTAGGCTGTGTTTGGATATTGTATCTAGCACAGAAATACAAAGATAAAAAACAGAAAAACAGACATACATATAATGACTGATTTTTATCTTCTTGTGTTAGGCTCAAAAACAAGATCGAAACAGAGTCTTAATTAATAAATAAATATGTGATTACCAGATGGACATGACGGCTGCAGAAATAGATACACCAATGATGGAATTGAAACTGGGGAGATGCGAGAGGAAAAACTGAAGGCTTGCAAAGATCATAATGAAGTAAGTGGTCCTAATTGGCTTACAGTCTTTGCAAAGAATCTGATGGGCCTTCTTCAAGGAATTTCCACCAGTAATCATGTAAATTATATCTGTGCCAATATCCACTATGAGTGTTTGAGGCACCACAATCCATAAACCTAGCTTCTCTCCGAAGGCATATTGCCCTAATTCATGGTACCTATCAAACCTCTTCCCAGACTCAGCCTCGTGCATCTCAATCATCTGCCATGCCGTGTATAATGTGCATATCCACGAAAGCACCAAAACCGTGATGCCAGGACCCCTAAGAGGAAGAATATTTTTATACAAAAAGATATAAAGTTACATCTTTAATATATTTATTAAAGAAAATTATAAATTTTAATTAATAGTAATGTTCATACACTATAGCTGAATCTTGTATTAAAAAAGAAAATCTCAATTAGAAAAATAAAGTTAATTGATGAGGGAGATGGATGAAAGGAATAAACAAACCATCCAAGTTGAGACATGGCATAGGGAAACCCAAGCACTCCAGCTCCAACCAAAGCAGTGACATTGTGAAAAGCACTGTACCACCACTTTCCATTCCTGGACCTCGTCACTGCGAGCCAATTATTGATATCTTTATTATTATCTTCCATCTTCTCTTTTTCTCTATTCAGCTGTGTTCAATCAAGAGAACTTCAACCAACTGCATGTGTTCAGCAGTAACACTATTTTTATATTGATATTCTGTTGACAAAAGATAACAAAAGATTAGAAAAAACGTCTTTCCTTTTATAACGGATAAGATTTTGTAAATCTTTTTTGTTTTTGTTTTAATTTAAGTAATTCTTTATTTATTCATCTTTATAATTATTATCTAAAATTTCAACTTAAAAAGATTCAAACATCACTCTGATTTTTTTGTCAAGATAAAATTCCAATGACACTTAACTTTTATTAATATCTTTTTTAAGAACTTTTTTGAGTGAACTTCTAAAAAAAGATTCTTTTTCAAGTTATCTTTTTTCAAAAGATCTTATAGAAAAATAAAAATAATTTTATATTTGAATAACTCGTACAAAAAGATCTTTTTATTTATCAATTATATTTGGGTATAACTATATAAAAGTACATTTTTGTTTATTTATTACGTGAAAAACATCTTTTTTTTTTAAAAAAAATTTTAAAAACGATGTAAATTGTAGCTTCTCAAAAAAAATATTTTTTTTTATTTTTCTAGTGCTTTTACTTTTACTACTAAAAATTTACCAAACACGTTAAAAAATTAAAAAAATCTTTTTCACAAAAAAAATATTTTTTTTATCAACTTAATAGTACCCAAACAAACACTAAATAATTTTATCTTTTTTAACTTTCTTTTTTTAAAAAACTTACATAAAAATTACCTTCTTTTTAAAAACTTACATAGAAATTACCTTACTTGTAGATGACATAAGAAAAATCTACCTTTTCCACATAATTTTGATCCTTCATTCTATGAAATTAAAATACAATATGTATTAAAAATTGATATTAATAAACAAAGCGGTAAATACTTTTCAACTTAAAATTTCCTTTCATCTCATACAAAGTAATTAATAACACTATTTTATTTTCTTCTTTTAATAGTCAAATATATCAATCCATGGAGTTTCGGTTGGATAAAATTGGTGTACATAAAAATAAATTAAAATTTGCTTAAGATATGACTAGTGGCTCAATAGACACGGTTTTTCTATTATTTTTAAGAGATTAATTTTTACATTTTTATTTTTAAAATCATAAATTTAATAAAATAATTTAAAAATATAAAATAATTATTTATAAACATTAAATAAGTTTTTCTATTTATTTTTCAATAGTATTTAATTTAAAGCAAAGATAAAAATTATATTTAAAGTATTCTTTATTTTCATGCATAATTCTAAATTTTATATTCAATTTATTTAATTATCTTTAATTTTATTACTCTTTTAAAATTAGAAATTTATATTTTTATTATATTCTTTCATTATATCATACACTATTATTTTCTTTGACTATTATTCTCTATATACATACCTGTGATCGTCTCACCGCAACTGTTATATTGCTTTATTCTCCTTTTTCATTTTCATTTTTTCCTCCCACATTCTCTTCACCCAATTGTAATTAATTATCACCAAATACCAATATAACCATTCATTCTGTTAACTTTTATGAGTTGTTAAAGTGTTATTAAAAGAATTCGTTTTTGTGTCTTTTGAATATCTAGATGTATAAAAATAATAGTTTTTTCTTAATGTGCATGTTAAGTAATTTTATTGTTCTATTAAGAAAAAATTTAAAACATAAAGCATTAAAAAATTTTGTTCAAATTATCAAAATTTAATATTAGTAATCCTAAAAATTAATATCAAAATATATTATTTTTAACTAATATAATAAAAATAGTGTATTATTGTAAGTTTTTGACAAATAATTATAAATTTAAGTTACAATTTAATATAATACCTTAGAACATAATGTTGTCATTACTTTTCATATTTGTCTGCTATTATATAAGTTTCAGGTTTGTTTTATTGTGCACATTAATTAAACTATACTTTATTATTTCATTTTGTATGTTTTGAAATAATGCGAACGTACTATAAAGATAACATTAGTTTTCATAACTAATCCGAATCCTTTTACTATTTTGTTTGTCATTTAAGTGCTTGTTTGGGTGTCATTATTTTGATAAAAATATCTTTTTTAAAAGAAATATCTTTTTTTTATTTTTTAGTGTTTTTGGCAAATTTTTAGTAACAAAAGTAAAAACACTAAAAAAATAAAAAAACATCTTTTTTCAAAAAAATCTTTTTTTAAAAAAAATACTTTTATCTTATTTTACCTAAACATAAGGCTTGTTTGGATGAGCTTTTAAAAAAAGATCTTTTTTCAGAGTTATCTTTTTCTAAAAGATCTTATGAAAAAGTAAAAATAATTTTATGTTTGGATATCTCATACAAAAAAATATTTTTATTTATCAATTATAATTACACATAACAATATAAAAATACTTTTTTGTTTATTTATTACATGAAAAATATCTTTTTTTAAAAGAAAAATATCTTTTAAAAAAAGATGTAAATACAGCTTCTCAAAAAATGTTTTTTTTTATTTTTCTAGTGCTTTTACTTTTACTACTAGAAATTTGCCAAACACGCTAAAAAATTAAAAAAAGGGATCATTTTTCATTGAAAAAAAATCTTTTTTTAATCAATTTTTAGCGCCCAAACAAACACATAATTGATAGATAAAAAAATCTTTTTACATGAGATAACCAAAATAAGCTCACTTTTGCTTTTGTAAAAGATTTTTTAAAAAATATCATTTAAAAAAAAATATTTTTCGAGAATACACCCAAGTCCTAAATACTATCTATAAAAAATAATTACTTAAAAGTAAAACACTATATAAAGAAAGATAGAAAACTTTTGAATTTATACTTCTGGTTTGTTTCTAAATTTCTCACTTAATATTACTCAAATTTAATAGGTTGATGATAGTGATTCTTTTTTATTAGTTAAAAAATTTCATATATCTCTCTCTTTATTTTATTGAAGTTTTTTTAGGTCAAAATATTTTTAACTTCTATAATTAGTATTTTTTAAATTATCTAGTGCATAAAATGTAACATCTTTTCATTTTATTTTGAAAGTTTCATGTTTTTTTTTTTTATATCAAAACATCACGGTTTATTATATTATGAATAAATTACCATTTATATCCATGAAAGATACGAACGCTGACAAATGTATCCATATAAGAATAAAACGACAATTGTACCCACGAAAGATAGCTTCCGTGTGCCAAGAATACCCTAACAGACCAATTGTGTAAACTCTTGGCACACGAAAGCCATCTTCCGTAGTTATAATTGTCGTTCTATTCTTATATGGGTACATTTGTCAGCATCTGTATCTTTTATAAGTACAAATGATAATTTATTCTTATATTATTATATATTATCTTTGTACCACAAAACAAAAAATAAAATTTTATATCTTCTTGTTACTTATTTTATTTTATTTTGGTTATCTAAATTAGCATGTATGTTACAACTTATTTTCTATTATTTATGCAATATTTTTACAATATTTTTTCTATTTCCAATCAATATTCATTTAAAAAATCATCTTTAAATCCTAAGCCATGTAACACAAAGGTCATTGCATCCATATTTTCAAAAGTTTCAAAAAAATAAAAGCTTCTCGTATTTTTATAGTTAGTTAAATGAACAAATAACAACGATAACATCATAATTTTAATGAATAAAGTAAAATAATTTATCAATTTTTGTTAAATTATTAATTTTAGTTACACTTAAAAGTGAATAATAATACTTTAAAAATAACTAAAAGAATTCCAAAAGTCTTGTGTGTGAATCAACATGTACTTAAAATATTATGTGAAAAAAAAATATAAACATTAGGGTAGTCAATAAGTAATTACAGAAGAATAAAAAAGAGAAAAAAATAATTGTGAATTTTAAGAGTTGAAACGGTAATAAAAAGGAAGAAAAATTTAGATATTTGTTGGGTTATTCTTCTTGAATAGGATAGAGTTGAACAAAAATATAAAGATTGTAATTTAAAAACATATGTAAAGACAATTAGAAAATAATTTGATACTAAATTGATATGTTTTTGAAGAGAACCCTCGAATAAATAAATAAATAATATTAAAGATTTTTCCCAATACTCAGCTTGTCATGATTTTAACTAATTAGAAGATCCCAAACACACAATTATTTTAAGTATTTTAATTTAGTTTCACTACTCATATAATAGTATTATTCGGAAGAACACCTAATATTAGGATCTAAACACATTTTTTAATAAAAAAGAAGAAAAGAACTCTACTTTTTATAAGAGCAATAAGTTCATAATAGAATGTAAAAATCAGTGTCCCATTTTCCAAGAGGGAAAACACAAAAATATTAAATAGGTTAAATGTATATGTAGAAAATACCATATCAAAGAGATCCAAACAAACTTGATTATCCTCAAACTCCACTTTTGTTCAATCAACACCATGTAATTCATAGTCCTAAAACAAGAGAAGTAAATTGCAATAAAGTTATAGCACAATAACACTGATAGACAACTAGCAGGAGCAACCAATAAACTAATTAACATCATTTATAACTAAACAGCTGTATGAAATTGTCCATCATAGCTTTTAGGTTTAACTTTAAGTCAACAGCTTTGGCAGAACCTAAGATGCAATTTTAATCGTTATTGATTATATCAAATGTTATCCTCATCAATTATCAAGTAAAAGAACACTTGCCCACAGCAAAGACGAACAATTAAGAGAATCCATAACACAACAAAAATTGAAACTCTAAAGGAAAAATCCCTATTCATTCATCCAAATTTAAAATAATTGGATACATTCTCTAAACCAAAGAAAATATTTAAAAGGCATAATTGAACATAATAATCACATTTAATTTTTCATTAGCTCCACAATAGCTTAAAGGTCTTAATCTATTGAAATCTTCTTGACCTATTCCAAAAAAATTGAGAAAAAGCAAGACCCTCCCAAAACAAACTTGATAAACAGTGAACTAACTCACCAACAGAGTCCCACAAACCCAAATTCATGGTGCTCCCATCCACAATAAGCATTTACCAAGTCCTACAATAGGTAATCCTACTTGTGATTATGATTAGTTTATAAATATAAAAGGCTCCAACAACAGTATAGCCTCTGGGACTTCAGCACTGAAGTTCAATGCATAGTTATTTTCAATTTCCTTACACAAAATGGTATTATTATAAAGAAGCTAAATTTTCCTTTCAAAAAATCTTCACTTTCATAAACTTAGTTTAAAATTCCAAAATATTCTTCATCCTTTTTTTTTATAAATCAAGAAGCAAAATCTCTTTATTATAAAGACAAAATCTTTAAGCAAAGCAAACCTACAATCAAACACACATTTGGAATCTAAACTAAATTTTAACAATTGTACTATTGTGCCCCTAATTTTCTGAATTTCCAACAAACAACATATAATTTACAATTCAAATATAAATTCCAAAATTGTGAAATTGGCCACTTACAATTAACAACATTGTCCAATCTTTTGTTTCCTTCTGTTAAAGAGTGCATTAACATAGAATGTAAAAGACATTAGCAGGTTGAAATAGCAAGATATGCACAAGATAGACCTACGAATAACCTGAACCAAATGTGAGAGAAAAAAGTAAAATATGTGAACAGGGCATTGAAAGCAACTACCAAAGTATAGGTAACAATGCACTTGAATGTTGAAAGTTGCTTTTCATTTATTTGGTTAAGGAACGGACCATGAATTCAGAGAATTACCTATCTTTGGCTAGGGATTTCATATTCTGGAGTTCATTGCAGTGGAGTGGATGTAGGAGATAGATAGTAAATACTGCACCATATGCTTTTGACACTAAAGGATCGTCAAGATCCTTTATGGCTAGCTCTTTTTCCAAAAGGAACCAATTATATGCATTACCCCTTAATCTTATTTATCATATTCATGGTAGTTCTCATATTGAAATATGATGAAAAGGTTGAAAAAAAAAAAACAGAGGCCAAATACTAAAACAAATTTTATAAGAAAACAACACAATGAGCTAGAAAGTGATGAGAAAACTGTGACTCTCGCAGCAACGAAATGGAAATTTGAAATTGAAAATTCAGGACAAACAGAATAAAAACCAAAAAAAGCAGAGAAAAAACAAAAGAAAGAATTGTAAGAAAACAGATCAAAATATATATAGCAACATTTTCCACCAATTTTGACACCCAAAAGAGGTAAATTGAATGGATTTTAGGATTTGTTATTTGTGCAACCCAATTCAATAACTTCAATCCGTGTTAATATCATTATAGTATATAGCAAGATTGGAAATTCTATTATGTGTACTTAAAAAAATGACTACCATTTATTATGATACAAATAATAATAATAACTCATTTGACTGATACATATAAATTTTAAAGCACAAGATATCTGTTAAGAATTTAAGATTGCTTAAAATTGAAAATTCAAGTCTTTTTTAAATAGTAAATACATTAAAAATAATAAAACAAAAGAGTCAAAATTCAGAGCATGTTGCTTAAAATGAGTTTATAGAGTGTGAATATCTTAAATATGATCGGCCTCTGAAGTATTGAGAAAAACTATACCTAGATTTGAATCTCTGAACTACTGCCCCAGTGCCCCTGAACCAGCGACCCTCTCTGTTTTCTGCTTATTATCAAAACCGTGGTATCCAGGACTACCATCTCTGGCCGTCGCAACGGTAGCTGGGATACCAGAGCTTGATGCCACACCCCCATGTCCCACTGCCACTGCTGCCTTTGTGGTCCACCTCACTGCAACCGATCTCATAACTCTCCTCTTTCCCCCAACATCGCACTTCCTAGCAGCTGCAGCTACTCCATCAATGTAGGTGTCGATGATCTGCCTCCTTTCAGGGTTCATGATCATCCGAAAATCATATTATAATGGTAAGAGAATATTATTCATCAAATTCTTCTCATTTCTGACGATAAATAAATTTTAACTGAATATATTCTCTGAGAAGTGAGAAAGAAACCGAATAATTCTTACCTTAACAAAATTAAAATGTTCCTCCTGTTGTTGCACCCTCTTCACTTTATCCTCTTGCTTTTTCCTTTCCATCTAACAGAAAATCGAAAAAAATCTCTATTCATGAAGACGGAGTCCAAAAAAATAATTAAAATTATTTAAAAAACTACTATAAATTACATAATAGAAAACCAAATCCAATCTAATGCCTACAATTTCTAGGATACATGAGAAACCCTAAATCAATCTAAACCCTACTAACCTCCGATATCTAATCGAAGATCTTCACCACCGACATCATCAGATCGGAGAATCAGAAGGAAGAGAGAAATCGAACTTGTAAAGCTAAATTTCTTTCAGTCACTCCCACAAATCTCTCCCAGAAATCGGTACTCATCTCTCCAAACCCTAACCTAATAGCACGAGAGAGATATAGCAGAAAAATGTGGCAAATAGTAAAAAATTAAATCAAACAACACAAAAAGAGAAATGAAAAAAAGGAATAAACCAATGAATCAATCAAAATAGAATGCTCACCGGCCTGAGCAGGAGGAACAGGCTTAGAAGCCAACTGAGTTTGCTGCTGCTGAGCCGCCGCAGCTGAACCCTTCTTGAGTGGAGACGCAGCTGCCGCCGCTGCGATTTGCTGTGGGGTCCTCAGCTTCGTCACCTCATAGCGATTGGTGGTCTCAGAACAATGGAAGAAGAAACTGGCGAAGATTGAAGAGACATACGAACTGGAAAGAGGAAAACCGGGTTGAAGAGGTAAGGTCTGGGAGCGAGAGCGGGAGAGAGAAAAACTGAAAAAGAGACGACGCATAGAGAGTCTGTAACGAAGTAATGGCATAAGGGAGAGAGAGAGAGCAGCTTCCTTTTCTCCGTTCACCTTCCCTTTCGCTTTTCTTTTTTATTTAATTAGAACAGATTAATTATTTACAAAAGCATTTAAAATTGGTGGATAGTATTTATTTGCGTCAGAAAAAACAACAGTTACTTGATGATTATAATAATATTCTAGTGTAAGAAGAGCTCCTATGGTTCCAAAAGTTCAGAGAGCAATGGGTAAGGTTTGAGAATAGAAATACAAGATTCTTTCATATTCAAATTCTTTTGCCAAAAAAGCATAATAAGATTTATGACCTTTTTTTCAAGGATGGAGTGTAGAAAACTGATCCAGAAGTTCTGAGTCAAGAAGCGGAGTCTTTCTATAAAAGCTTATTCTGTCATTTGGATGATGTTGATTTGGGTTGCCTTGGTGATGTGTCTCTTCCTTCTCTGAATGAGGAAGTTTGCAATAATCTTACGGCACCAATTACTACGGAGGAAGTTACAACAGCTGTTTTTTACATGAACTTTTTTAAGCTCCGGGTCCTGATGGATTTCAAGCTTTCTTCTTCAAAGAATATTGGAAAATTATTGGTCTTGATGTTTGGAAGATGGTTAAGCAGGTAGTCTCCGGTGTTACTCTTGATCCGAGAATGTTGGAGACTTTACTGGTTCTTATTCCAAAGGTTGAATCACTGGTATCTATGAAAGATTTCAGGCCGATTAGTCTCTGCAATGTAGTTTACAAGATCATCACGAAGATCCTTGTTAATAGGCTTTGTCCTCATCTTGCGGAGATTGTTGGCCCGCTTCAAGGAGGATTTATTCCGGGACGAGGAACTATTGACAACATCATTATTGCTCAAGAAGTTCTCCACTTTATGAAGAAGACTAAATCAAAGAAAGGCACATTGGCCTTTAAGATTGATCTGGAGAAAGCTTATGACAAAGTTGACTGGAGGTTTTTATCTCATACCCTTAAGAGCTTTGGTTTTCCTATTCCTACAATTAATTTGATTATGAATTGTGTCACTGCTTCTTCCTTATCTATTCTTTGGAATGGGAATCGTCTGAATAGCTTTACTCCTAGTCGAGGTCTTAGACAAGGAGACCCTATGTCACCCTATCTTTTTGTGTTGTGTATGGAGCGATTGGCATGCTTTATTAGTCATCAGGTTGATTTGGACTTGTGGGAGCCGATTGCTATTTCTAGAGGGAGACCAAGAATATCCCACTTATTGTTTGTGGATTACTTGCTTCTATTCTGTAAAGCTACAAAGAGACAAGTGCAAAATGTGATGTTGGTTTTATAGACTTTTTGCAAAGCATCTGGGATGAAGATTAATGTGGAGAAGTCTAAAGCGCTTTGCTCCAAGAATGTCTCTGCAATAAGGAAAGAGGTTTTCACCGGGGTATCCTCTATCAGATTTGTCCAGGACTTGGGTAGGTATCTTGGAGTTACCCTTAGCCATTCTATTGTGACTCGTTCAGCTTTCAATGGTGTCCTGGATAAGATTCGGAGTAGGCTAGCAAGCTGGAAAGGGAATTTACTCAATCGGCTAGTAGACTCTTCTTGGTTAATTCTGTTGTAACCGCTATTCCCACGAATCAGATGTAGGTCTCTATTTTTTCCAAAGGAATTATTAGTAAATTGGAGTCTATGATGAGGAATTTTCTTTGGAAAGGACAAGTTGATGGAAGAGGATTGAATCTTGTTAGTTGGAAGGTACTGGTTACTCTAAAAAAATATGGAGGTTTGGGATTAGAGATCCTTATTGTGTAAATATTGCTTTTCTTGGGAAGCTAGTTTGGACTTTTTTCCAGCAGCCAAACAAGCTATGGGTCCAATTGTTGGATGCCAAATACCGATAATCTATATATGACTTTTTAGTTATTCTAAGAACAAGGACTCTCCCATTTGGAGGTGTCTTTACAAGGCTTGGGAAGTGTTGAAGGATGGGTTTGCTTGGTATATTGGAGATTTGAACCAGAATTTTTGGTTTTCTAGATGGAGGAGAGAAAGACGGTTATCTAATGAGATGGATTATGTTCACATTTCTGATTCGAGTCTCCGGATACAGGATATTTGGTCAGTTGGTAGGTGGCATTTGGATACTCTTTATTCTCCTTTATCTCAAAATCTGAAAGGTAATATTCTTTCTTACAATCCAGATGAACAAGCAGGTCCGGAAGTGGGTTGGTATTGGTGTGGGTCTGCTGCCAAAGTCTATGACTCACGCAATGGTTACTTGTGGTTGTGTAAACAGCTATTTGGTTGGGAGGAGCGGGAGAATTGGCTTTAGCTTTGGCTATGGCGTCAGCTTGTTCCGGAAAAGCATAAGTTTTTGGCTTGGTTGTGTCTTAAGGAGGCTCTTCCTACTGCAAGTTTTCGCTTTAGAAGAGGGATGTCGTCATAGGATAGGTGTCTAAGATGTCTTTCTAGCCAGGAATCGGTTTTACATTGTATTCGGGATTGTCCAAAAGCTCAGCTTGTTTGGCATAGGTTGGATATTTCTTGTCATCCTTTGGATTTGAAGAACTGGTTCTTGTATCATAGCAGAGAGCATCTGTTCAAGTTCTTTTCGGGACTTTGGTGGATATAGAGAGTAAGGAATAATGACATATTTAATCCTCATAAAACTTGGCCTCCAAAAAAAGTGATTTTGTCTGGCATTAACTTTAAAAAAGGATTTTAGGAATATTTTTGAATTACAACGTATGTCTCTTTCCTCTACTCTAAATGGTTTTTGGAATCCCCCATCCATTGGTACTTTTAAGATTAACTGTGATGCTAGTTATTTTGGTTCGGGTGATAGTGTTGGTTTTGCTTGTGTTATCAGAGATTGTAATAAGAGTTGACAAATGGGGTGTTTGGGAATGATTGAGAGTAATAGTATTCTTCAGGGAGAATTGTTTGTCATTTGGAAATGATATCTCTTAGTTTGGGATGTGGGTCAACGAGATGTTATTTGTGAGACGGATTGTGTGGAAGCATTTAATCTTGTTACTTAAGATGGTTTTGGGTTTATTGATCCATTGGTACTCAAAATAAGAGATATCATGCATTGGAATTGGCGTGTTGACTTTCATTTGATTATGAGAGATGCAAACACGGTGGCAGATACTATGGCAAAGATTGCGATGAAGTTACAACTTTCACATGTGGAGCTTCTTTCATCTTGGGAGGAGTTTAAGAGTAGTCTTAAACAGGACTGTCCCACTATTTAAACAGTTCCTTGTTTTGTTTGTTTTGTTTTTCTTTGTTTAGTTTATTTCGGTCACAAAAAAAATAATAATAATAATTAGAATCCATTTAAATCCGTTAATATCATTTATACTAATAGATATTCTGCGCATTTGTACCGTTTTATACATGATATAAAAAAATAAATAATTTAAGGTGGAAACTAGAGTCAACTTTACGTGAAGTTGAATGCACATTTTATACATGATATAAAAAAATAAATAATTTAAGGTGAAAACTAGAGTTAACTTCACGTGAAGTTGATATCTGAGAGCCGTTAGATGATTTGACTAAATTTTTATTTAATAGCTCTGAGATATTAACTTCACGTAAAGCCAACTTCACTCGAGTATTTTAATTAGAATGGGTAAACATAATTTGTTGAAATAGAACAGCCATTTTACTTCATGCATTTATAAATAACCAAAAAAACTTAACAAAATGCATATATATTAGAAAAATAATGAGTGAAAATTTTTAGTTTATTGAAAATGATATTCGCTGAAAGATGTAGTAAAATATTTAATTATGTAAATTAAATTAATAACGATAGACAAAATTATGAAATATATATACTTATATAAATATAAATGTGCAAATTAAAATACAGTTGACATAAAAATTAAGAATTATCACTTAATCGTAGACTAAAATTATGTAATGTCATAAAGAGATTAAATTATGTAATGTCTTAAATTAAAAGTATAATGTAAAGTCTCAAAATTAAACACACCAACATAAAAGAATACAATAGTGTCTTCAATCCAATTTTTATTACTGACCTTGGATAAATATTCAACATCTTTAGACCTAATGATACTGATAACTGTCTCCAGATTTTTGTTGTGGATAAAATTTCTCTTTCTAATTTTGCATCACCCGGCACTTTGGCAATTAAATATATTAGTTAAACAATATATACATTTTAGTTAAACAATGATTATAAAATCTTTAGTTTATTTAATATAACATTTACCTAAAATTCTTAGTAAACCGTTTTATTATATTAATTAAATAAAAAATAACAGGAATAATTTTAAAGTATATATTTATACAAATACAAAAAAAGATAAATTAAAACACAATTGTGATAAAAACTAAAAATTATCTTGTTATCATTAACTCAAACAAAATACATGTTTTTCAATTAAGTCCATTTTAGGTAAACAGTTTAATTAAATTTGTTTGGAAAAAATAGCTTAAATAATAAATGACTATATTAAAAGTAGCTTACAAATAAGTTATTTTGTGTTTGAGTTTTTAGTTCTAAAAGTATTTATTTTAAAAGAAATGTGATAAAAAGTTTTTTATTACGAAATAAGTCATTTTTTTAACTTCTCTATAAACTCGTAAATAACTTCTTAGAAAGCTGCAGTTTGGTTTTAAAAATTATACTGGATATTAATACTACTACTATTTATAAGGCAAAAATTCAAAAAAATTACTTTTAAAGCTTCGCAAACGGGTCCTAAATACGATATCTGTATATTACATCTATCAATATATTTAATTGAATTGGATCATCCGTAACAACAACTGAAAATCAACAATATCAAAATTTATTCATGAAAACAAAACAAACATAACAATGAACACTCTGTATTTAAGATCTGCAATATTACTCAACTTCTCATCCTCATCAACAACCATGCAAATTTGTTGAAAAATATGAGCAACACAATTAACATTAATAATTGAAAAATAAAATAATTATGAATATAAATTTTGTTGTTTAAAGCAATTCTATAATTTTAACTTTTATGTTTACTATATAATTATTATACAGAATTTTTAACTAAATTAATTGATCAACTACATTAGTTGATCAACTCAAATGATAATTAAAATCTTAATTAATAATACAAATCTTAAAAGATAACAAATTTCACATTACTAACTCTTTAAAATTTAATAAATATAAATATTAGGGCAATGTAC
Source organism: Arachis duranensis (assembly GCF_000817695.3). Taxonomy (NCBI): domain Eukaryota; kingdom Viridiplantae; phylum Streptophyta; class Magnoliopsida; order Fabales; family Fabaceae; genus Arachis; species Arachis duranensis. The sequence continues at coordinate 41,804,822 of NC_029774.3, forward strand.
TTATATAAAATAAAACTGAGAAACCTTTACCTAAATGCAACATTTGCTATTTCGTTATGTGAGTGTCCTTTTTTTATTATTATATAAACCGTGGTAGTTAACTACGATTTTTTTTTAATTTACATGTAAACCGTTGCAGCCTTGCACGGTTTATGGAGGAAAAGCATTGAGAGCATTGAGCGTAAACAGCGGTAGGTAAAGGCAGAAATATCACCATAAAATCCTGTAACCAGCCACAGTTTATGAAGGGTTTTTTAAAGATATAAACCCTTGCAGGCTGTCACGGTTTATAAGGAGAGGAATTTTATATATATGAGCGAGATTGAAACTGCTGAAGAGATCATTATCACACAATGACTAGTGAGGAAGAGAGTTTTTTTGTTTTAGTGCATTGCTATGGAAAAATTAAAAGAAGCAAAAAATATGGTGTGAAATTCAACGACAGAGAACCATTGAGTGTATTGCCAATAAAAATATACTAATACAATTTAAATCGTATTAAAACATAAACAAGTTTGTTGAGTCCATAAACAAACTTTAAGTAAATAAACTTATTTATTTATTTACTAAACTTATTTATTTACCTAAAGTTTGTTTATGGATTCAAGAAACTTGTTTACGTTTAATACGATGTAAATTGTATTAGTATATTTTTATTTTTCATCAATTTAATTTTATTTAAATAATTAGATTTTTAAATTATAAAATTTGTATTAGTTTATAATTTAAAATTTAAATAGATACAATTTAAATTAATGATTTATAAAATTGTATGTATTCGTATTATTGTACTCATATAATTAATTATATTTATTCGATTTTTAAAAAACAACGGTGGTTAATTTTTTTTATTTAAATACATTCATATTATTTAAAATATTAAAATTTAAAATTTTAAATAAATTTACTTATATTAATTTTAAATTTTATTTAAAATAATACAAATATGTTTATTTAAATTCAAAAATTAAAATAATAAGAGTACATTTATTTAAAATAATAAGAGTACTTATATTAATTATTTAAATAAAATTAATTATTTAAATAAAAATTATATCTATTGTAAAGTTTGTTTATGGACTCAACAAATTTGTTTACGTTTTAATATGATTTAAATTGTATTAGTATATTTTTATTGGTAATAGACTCAATAGTTCTCTGTCATTGAACTTCACACCATATTTTTTGTTTCTTTTCATTTTCCCAAAGCAATGCACTAAGATAAGAAAACTCTCTTCTTCACTAGTCATTGCGTGATAATGATATTTTCAGCAGCTTCAATCTCGCTCATATACATAGAATTCCTCTCCCCATAAACCGTGGCTGGTTATAGGATTTAATGGTGATATTTCTACTTTGCTAAACCGTGGCTACCTACCACAGTTTACGCTCAATGCTTCTCCTCCATAAACCGTGCAAGGCTACCACGGTTTACATGTAAATTAAAAACCGTGACTAGCTCCCACGGTTTATATAATAATAAAAAAGACACTCACATAACGAAGTAGCAAATGTTGCATTTAGGTAAAGGTTTCTCAATTTTATTTTATATAAGAACAAGGTTCTGAAAACCGGACCGGACCGGTCAATTTGACCGGTTTAACTGCGAACCGACAATACATGCGGTCCGGTCCTCTTGTATTAATCGGCGGGAAAAAACCGCAAAGAAACCGGTAAACCGGTTAAAAACTGGCCGGTTGGACCGAACCGGTGACTGGCCGGTTCTTTAAAAAACACAAACGGCGCCGATTGTAATGGTTTTTTTAAAAAAATAAAAAACTGAAACCCGACCCGCCCGGCTCGCCCGACCCGTTACCACACGGAGCCCCCTTCTTCCCCATTCCCAAATCACAGTCTCACACTCTCACTGTCTCTTACTCTTACACCCTACCCTAGCCCTCTGAAGAATTCGAAAACCCCAGCCCAGACGCCACCGCCGTCGCCGGGGTTTGCAGGTCGTGACCGCCACCACCGTCGTTCATTCATCTCAGTCTCACTCCAGATTCTAGGCGTGAATGGTGAACCCTAGCCCCTTCTGAAGCATTCGAAACACAGCCTCATCCTGGGATTCCTTTCCTTGTATTTATCTTCCTCATCCTCATCAAACACAGCCTTCTTCGATGAATTATCAGAATCATTAACAATGGAGTAATTCACAGTAAAAACAATAAGATTCACAGATTAATTAACACTTATTCAACAATTATTCAACCCATAACAAGTTCACAAATTAACTAACAACAATTATTCAATAATTGTTATAAAAAAATACCTAGAAGCTAGAAGCCCTAGAACAGAGCAGAGCAGATCCTCCTGAGCAAGAGGGGGACAAGGGCACGACCGAAGGGATGACATGTGGAACAGAGATAGCGCCGGTGACGATGGAACAGAGCTGCGCGACGAAAAAAGGAGGCGAGCCCGGCGACGATGGAACCGAGCTGCGCGACGGTGCTTTCAAAGTTAAAACAGTAGCTGCACGATGGTGGAACAGAGCTGCACGATAACCACGGTGGCTTCGAAGCTCGTTTCGGCGATGGCGGCGGGAGATGGACGGAGGTGAGGGAGTGAGATCGATGACGGAGAGAGGAAGGAGGAGCTCGAGGGTGATGGGAGGGATGGGTTCGCGTTTAGCCGTTGTGTGGAGCTAAGGTTGCTGGGTTTGGTAATTGGCTAGGACACCCCAGCAAAACGATGACGTCTTGCGTGCGACCCACAGTGAGACAGATGAGAGAGATCGAGTAGGAGAGAGAGAGGATAGGAAGAGGAGAGAAGAAGATGAAGAAGACCTTCAGAGGCGTGAACGAGAAGGTTTCTGAATCCAGATGAATAACAATCTTGGTTTTTTGTTTTTTTAATATGTTTAACATAGATGAAGGATAATTTTGATTTTTTATTTTTTTAACATATTTTTGTTTTGTTGTTTCAATTATTTGAAACTATAAAATTAGGATTAATTGAATTCTAAAATTTGATTAATTTAAAAGGATATTTTTGTCTAATCAAATAAAAGAAGGATGTTTAAGTCTTTTTATAAAATTAAATAAATAAATATTTTTTATTTTTATTTAATTAAAAGGGTATTTTAGTAAAAGTAGTGATATACTATATATTTAAAAAAAATTAAATGCTGATGTGAAAAATAAATTTCACATGTCTTATTGTTATTTGTCTATATTTTAAACATATCGGTACGTATTTATTTATCATCGTACCGTAGCAAACACCTATTATATATTTAATCTCTTTATATAGAGAAAAAATCTAGCAAAATAAATTATCAATCGAACATTACTGACATTAAAAAATTGCATTTGAAGTATAACAACTATAAAGTAGTATATATTGACTTTATGCCGATCAATTTGAATAAAAAAATCAAAAATAATATTTATTTATCATAATTTATTTGTAAAATTTAATAGACAATATTTTAGATTCAAATTCTAAATTATTTGTAAATCTCTTAAAAAAATCAAACTTTATTTATTATTCAAACAAATTAAACAAAAAACCAGATACTCAATTCAAACTCTGAATTTAAGAAGAAAAAATTTTTGTTCAAAATCGGATTAGTTAATATATAAATTAAAATGATGAAAACTCAAACTGTTACAACAACATAGAAATTATAAACAACCTAACAAAAATGAGTCCACTTAGAACAAAGTACATTAATCCTTCGCCTGTTAGCCTCTCGCAATAATACAGTAAGTTCAAGAGGCAGAAATACCAAAAGGCTTGATTCTAAACTTAATTTGAAGAATTATTTATAAATACAAAATTATATCATTTAAAAAGAACTTGCATACATAAGAATCTAAGAAAAAAAATTGATAACTTTAACAAAGTAAATGTGTTTTAAAAATATTTTATGAATAAATCAATTTTTTTTTTTACTTTTGGATAAAGTTTTATTTCTATTAAGGATAATATATGATATTTTCTTTGATTTTTAACTTTTGCTAAGCGAGTAAGAAAAAAATTACAAAGTTTAAAAAATCAGAGTTATATATATTTTTAAAAAAATTACTCTCTATTTGCCATCTTTTCTCCTACAAAGTTTTTACTCTGATTTTGGTGTGTCTATGCTTATATCTTTCTCTTATATATATTTTTAAAACTCATGTTGTTTTAGCTGGTTCAATCTGTGGACTATACTTGTGAGTGAGGAAATGTTAAATTGATGATTTTGAACACGAACCATACATGCTATACACGACCACCTAATTTAATTTGTTTAAAATATAGTCTTACTGTTTTACTATATTACAATTTTAGAAGATTAATATACTCTTTTAATTTTATTATGACAATTTTAATATACTCATTTGTTTAAAATAATTTCATCTATTTATACAATTTTTAATAAAATTATTTTGTGTGTGTTTATCTTTCATAAATTACCTAAGAATTTCGTGATAAAATAACCAATGTTGGATATGTGCACGATCTCTAAGTGGGTTGTGACCCGACTCACATTAAATAATGCTATGAAAGAATAATTTAAAATTATTTTATTTAACTTAATAAATATAATTTCATAGGTATAATATATATAATTACATATTTATTACCTTTAATATTATAAGTTATTCTGAGTAATTATTAAATACAAACAAAAGGCAAAAAAAAAAAAAAACAGTGAGATCGAATTTTGTTGTATGTTAATTAATTTGAAATTAGGTGCACGCAGGCTGTTGATTTATTGAAAAAAATGGTGCACATAAATGCCAAGAATTTGGAGAAGCAAACAGCATTAGACTTGCCAATGATTGAAAGAGCGTTATTGAATGCTAGAGCAAAACTTGGTGCATCAATTGTTGTTGAATACTTTGACTACGTATGTTTGATTATAAGAATAATTGTTAATTGTTACTGGGAATGTGATTCTGAATATTCATATAAAATTTTGGATTATGCTAGGTAACTAATAACTTTTTTGAACCAATATGAACAACTATCAATAAAATAAAAACATTCTATACTTTTAAATTACCCATCTAAATCTTAATATTAGAATAATCATCTGCATATTAGTGAAATGAACATCCGATATATCTATTGTTCACCGATGTTATTGGTTACCTATACTTTTTCAATTTCAACTCTTAGTATGAAGTCCTTTTTATTTTGAGTTAATCAGAACCGTTACTGTGTATAATTGTATAGCAGGTAAAATCACGTGCTTTCTTTTGTATAGTTAACTTAGAATATATAATCTTCCTATAATTTATTCACAAATCTCAAGGTCCTCAAACCAATAAACTTTACATAATACATAAAAAAACGAAGGTTAAAGATTGCCACTTATTTTAACAGGGCGATTCAAGGGTTGAGTTCACTTCTGTTCAGTTCCTCGGTTCTGAAAAGAAAATCAAGGAAGGTTATCAAACATGGCAAATATTAGTGAGTTGTATGGTGCTGCTTTGTTAGGAGAAACAGACACTATCTACAAAGTTATTCAACAGAATCCACGCATTTTGGAGGTGGTTGATGCAGTGCCATTTGTCAACACTCCTCTGCACACTGCTGCATATGCAGGTAAAAGTCTCTTAAATCTCCAATTTTACTATTTAAATCATTTTATAATTTACTGGTTTAGTTTAGAGTTTAGACGTTTAATAATATATACTCTCTTAGTTTTGTGTAAAATATGATTTTTATTCTCGTTTACAGGACATCTAGAATTTTCTATAGAGATTATGAGATTGAAGCCTTCATTTGGTTGGAAGCTAAACGAGCAAGGTTTTAGTCCAATCCACCTTGCATTACAAAATAATCAACACAATCTGGTGCGTCGCCTTGTAGAAATCAACAAAGATCTCGTTCGAGTTAAAGGAAGAGAAGGCGTCACTCCTTTGCATTTTGTATGTCAATCTGGTGATGATAATGAAAACATCACACTTTTAATTGACTTGCTTGAAGCATGCCCTGGTTCTATTGAAGATGTGAATATGAAAAATGAGACTGCACTCCATATTTCGCTCATAAATGGAAACTTGAGAGCCTTTCAAATTCTGGTTGGCTGGGTCAGGAGCATTGTCCGTGAGGATGCTTATTCTTTAGAGCGCTCTATTTTAAACTGGAAGGATTCAGATGGCAACACCATTTTGCACATAGCAACACTCAATGCTAACCAGCAGGTATCAGTTTTTGACATTGCCATCAACAACTAAGGATCAAGATTAGTCCACTTTTTATAGCTCTTAATCCACCTGTTGATAACTTCCGAGACACCTGCTTTTAAATTCTTGAAAATTCTGTCATTTCTTTCCAACAAAGTATTCTAAATTTATTGAAATTTAGTTGTTAATTAATTTGAAATTGGGTGTACGCAGGCCGTTGATTTCTTGATGAAAAGAGTGAACATAAATGCTAAGAATTTGGAGAATCGAACAGCATTAGACTTGGCGGAAGCTCTTGCTTTACCAACGATTAAAAAAACATTATTGAAAGCTAAAGCAAAACGTGGTGCAGCGGTTGATGATAATTTCAACCGTGAAGACAAACAAAAATTTAATTCACTTCTGTCACTTCTTCTCATACGAGCGGATCGCAATAGAAGGCAAGTAAGTGAACAACAACGCAACGCTTTAATGGTAGTTGCTACTCTGATCGTGACCGCAATTTATCAAACGGTTCTGAGTCCCCCAGGTGGACTCACTCAGGGTGGTAGCGACAATGGTCCAAATAGTAATAATCTTGTAAACGCTACTTCATCCCTCAATTCTACTGCAGTAGGGACATCTGTCTTGTCAGACAATGTTTTCGCTACTATTACAATGTTGAACTATGTCACCCTTTTGTTAGCGATTACCATGATTACTGGGTTGATGCCAACTACAAAATCATCCATTGTTGTATCAATCCCACTTGTGATGTTTTTTATAAGTTATATAGTATCTGCGGCAGTCATATGGCCGTCACAGAGTAGGGCAAAGATTTGGTTTTGATTGGATGGATTGAAGTCTATGTAATCAAGGCGCTTGCTGTGTGGTGTTCTTCTTGTACTCTCTTTCTTTTGGTTTCCTATGTCTGTGAGTGACCTTTGGCATTCATGTGATATGCCTACTTAGACTGGTTTTAGGTGTTCTTCAAGATGTTGTTGAATTAAATACTAGTTTCTGAAATTACACTTGGATTGTATTTTAGTTTTTAAAATTTTGATTTATTTAATTTGGTCTTTTAATTTAATATTCATCACTGATACTTTATTTTTATCACAAAATTGTTAAACTTAAAATCCTGAACCATGAGATGTGTACTTAGATAGAGTAACGGTTACTTTACTAGACTTTCTAACTGCTGTTTAAGTGACAATTAAAATTTTTTTACTTCAATTTATTTTCTACAAAACATTTAAAACCATAATTCAAATTTCATTTAAGAGTTTTAAATGCTTTTTATGGAACAAATTGGGGTAAAAAAATTTAATTATCATGTCGCGGAATGGATCTTCTGATTTTTTTTTTTTAATTATTTGGTAAGATGTGATCTCTCACTATACACTCTTTAAGTGGGATCAAGAAAAAACACGTGAGAGAAAATAGTGAATGATAAAAAATCACACTTTAGTAAATAATTGAAGACAAAATAGAAAAAATCTACTCCCGTCACATAGCTTTAAGGAGTCCAGCATAACTGTCATCAGTCTATCTCAACATGTCGTTAATAGTTCTATGACGAAAATAGAATTAAGAACTAATGTAAGCCACATATGACAAATTCGGAGATAAAATTGAATAAATTAAAACTTTAAATATCAATTAGAATATTAGCTCATTATATATTTATATATAAATATATGTCGTGCCTAACTCATTTTAATATATATTTTATATTTATCAGATATTTTATATAAATGACTGATTTGGTAATTATTTTTTATTATAAGAATTGTTACTAGCAGTTTTATAATATGTGACACAATTACTTTTTAAAAGTATTACATCATTTATAATATTTGGATACTATTAATTTTTACTTCAAATTATCACCAATAATGATATCATTTTAAAAAAGAAAATAAGTATAGTATAGCATAATTTTACATAAAAAAAATTACAAAGGAGTCAACCTACATATTTGAAAAAGTTTGTGGAGTAGATTTGCACATGATGTAAAAGTTTAAAGAATAAAGTGCTATATTAACCCTAATTAAAATTAGAAGTGCAATAATAATAATAATAATAATAATAATAATGGGTTAAATATAGAAAATTTCAGTTAAAAGACAAAAACTTTCAAGTTTTTTAAAATTTTCAAAGCAATTATTGTAGCAAGAATATCAAAACTTTTTAAATTGACCATATCAAAATATCTTTATATATATTAACCCCATAAGTCATGAACAAGAAAAAAAAAAACCTTCGGCATATAATGTTTATATTGTTCACCAGCTTACTAGCTTCAAATATAGCCTTCAATTTGCAAACATGGCCTGATGAACTATAATAATAGAGTAAACTATCATTTCTGGCTACCCTTCAAAGGCAGAGGCATGTCTTAAAACAACAGAGAAATAATTGCTTCTGCATGGAGCACTTAGGTGGATTCTGTTTTATCTACTGAGATGTCATCTTTTAAATAAATCAAATACAATTTATCTAAGTGCTCTATGAACAAACAATTGCCTCCATCTCTCGATTATAAAATCTTCTTCGCTTTTAGCTTTAAGGTAATCCTTTAGATGTAATCGTGTAAATGAGAAAGACTTGTTGAGTAACTAAAAGATTCTCCAAATTTTTTCATGTTAAAAAGAGAACGGTGTAAATGTGTTATGTCTTTCCAATTCATGGATTATGGTGGACATTTTGATCGACTTTTTTGTTTGTTTTTTGAAAAACCTTTTAAGTGTGTTTGATCAGAGTCAATTTGTAACTTCGTCTTTTGAGAAGAAGTTAGTAACACCTCACTTCTAAAGAGAATCAAATTACAATTATGAACAAAAATACTTCTCAAATAGTGTATCAAATATATATATAATTTGGAAAACAATTTGATCTCAAGCACATTTTCATTTGGAAAATAATTAAAGTTCAGTGATAACCTGAGTTAAACTTGCACCCTTTGGGGTGAAGGTCATCTGTGCTTTATTATTCAGGCTTGTCGCATGAGAAACATCATTACTAGCTAGTCTCCCCTTGTAACCATGGCAAGCTAACCCCATCTTTTAAACCAGGAATCTAGGTATTACTGGTGGGTAAAATACTATATGTTTCTGGCTTTATCAATGCTCCAATGGATGAGCTTGTATCATTCCTTCCTCCATCCAGAGAAGAAATATCTGTAGTATCTTCAACATCTGAAATAAAATCTTGAAAATATCTCTGCGCCTCCTCGGTTCGGCATATAGACATTCTGCTTCTGTCATTACTTCTCTGAAAAATAGAATTATAGAATTGTTAAAAGGTCAGACAGCAAAATCATTATGAGAATGCTTATTGTAAAAGAGTTATCCACCTTCCTGGCTCTTGATGATTTTTGTGCAGAATTATTCTTCATAGCAGGAATCAGATCATAAACAATCTTTGAGAGTTCTTTGCCTCGCTGCTCCTCAAACACTGTTTCAGCTAATAAGTCTTGTTTTCGCTTCTAATGTCAGTTATTTTATTTTAAAAAAGTATATCATGGGGGTAAAGGCAAGCATGAATTGCAAAAAAGCATTTTTCCATAACATAGTTTTAGAACAACCAGGATACCATTATGAATAAAGAATAATAAGAATAGATCATTTGCAAAGCTATTTATAAATATACTAATACTAAAGTTAGAAGAGAATAAAAAATATCAAATAGAGAATAGGTGCAGTAGAACCTTATCAAGTCAGCACTTATATTCACAATTTTATAAAAGCAAAGATGGAAGTTCAACAAAGACTAGTTTGATTATTTCTAATGACCCCATAGCATTTGATGAACTCGTGCTATACTGAAGCACCTATGCAATTGAGTAAGCACTCAAACTCGGGAGAGAAGGGTAATTTTGACGATTTAGCTTGCTGCAGGCTCGATTTGTTGATCCCTTTGCCTGAGGATGTGTGTTATGAAAGAAGACGAAGCGTGTAAAGCTAGCAATACCAGAGGACCTTATGTTATGTGTGCACAAAACGTGTTACAATCCAATGTATCTGCAAGGAGAAGATATGTGCATTCAAATGGTATGGTTAACTGTTTGTGGCAAGTGGTAACTACATTAAAACTGACAACATAATGTGTAAAGCAGCAGGCAAGAGTATCATACAATGTTGTTTTCGGGCTTAGTCCAATAAAATCCTTGAATAGCAATCACAATCATGTTTGAAGACACGAGCACAAATATACTTAACGAGTGCTTTCCCATCCATTCCAACACACTTGTTAAACGCCTGTGACCATTAACATCTACCTGCACTGTCTAAACACTATCACAATTTCTTCAAAATCAGAAATGTAAAACAAAAGTAAATGCCACATGACACAATGCTCACGAAAAGAATATAAAAATGTAATGAAGCCAATAAAGGATGTTATATATTATCGAATCCGTATCCAGATATTATTCTCTGGCAAAAGCACTAAGAAGTAATAACTCACCAGAACATATAAAGCGATGAACGTGAGGCCAGAAGCTGCGGAGGTTATTAGCATATAACTGATTGTGTACAGAGATTTATTTAGAGGGATGCCTGAAAAAGGATAAAATATATATCATTTCTTCTATAGCATCATTTAACTTTAAAAGAAGCTAATAATTTGCAAAAATACAAACAATCATGATGATGAAAGATCATCCTTAAACTATTAGTTAGTAACCTATTGTAAGTACTCCACATATTGAAGAAATCCAGCGACAGCTTATATAGCACACACCTATTAAAGCCAAGAAAAACCCGAGGGCCGAAAATGAAGCTGATAACCATAGCCACTGGTTTAGCCTCCCTTTGTGTTCCTATAGTAGAATTATACAGAAAAGTAAATTTCAATCCATAATTAACTAAAAGTATGGGAGATGACTCAATGCCGATACACAATATTTGAACCAGAGTATCAAGGCTTTTAAGTGTTCATATCATTGAGAATGATAAATTTTACATGCCATGAGTTTCAATAAACTTGATGCTCAATCTTACCTGTAGATGGGCAAGAACATGACCATATTGAAGTCCAATAATGCATGACACTGCGGCAGTTATGGAGCTGTGAACAATTGGAAAGGATTATAAACTGTCTATCTATTGGTCCAACCAACATGACTTTAAAACCAAAATGAAACTTACAACCCCAAACACAATGGAATACTAATAAAGAATGTTAAAAACAAAAGATGATAGTAGATTACTGATGTCTGCAATTTAATTTATAGAAAACAATCCATTTTAGGTTCATCGAAACCATGGTACAATAGAAGGAATCAAACAAGATCACATAAAAAAATTGAGGACACACAGGTATGATTGTTCAAAGTAAACAAGGATCTCACAAAAAGGTATCTAAGGTCCTTTCTCATTTTCTTAATCAATCGAATTATAAAAGAAGAAAAATAAGTTTAGAAAGTGTATTTAGATTGAGCACCTTAAAATGCCTTCTGGATCAAATGGAGAATGACACCATGGAGGTGAGGTATCCGAAACTTGGCCCTTGGTAGACATGTTGCACTCCTGGCAGGTAGATCATGAGCAAGACATTGATGTATCATCTTATGCTGTAAATCATGGAGCAAAGAAATTGAGCAAGTATAAGTTACCTTAAGATTTCTGTAAACGGGCTTTCTGTAAAGATGGTTAATGCCAAGCACATAGCGATCAATCATTCCGGCAGAATTACAGGCAGGTCCAAGATCTCCTCTCACAGAACAATTCACCTTATCAATTTGAAAACACTGCAATCATCAGCAGCATATTTCCAACAAATGAATTTAAACATGCAAACTTAATTAGCATAGAAAACCATCTTCTGTAAACATATGCAGATCATATTGCAATTAAAAACATTGGCTCATGCATCAAATCCAGAACAAAAGTCAAACCCAGGTTCAGCCTAATGTTACCGTGTAAATAATGTCACCATCAATTTGAGGAAAAGAAGAGGTTGAGCTTGATTCTGGAAATTGCCAATCTGGCACATATAGACCATACAATAATCCCGAGTAAAGCGCCAATAGTGTTACAGCAACAAACCTGCATATAATGGATGAACATAACTACTCTACTAGTATTCAGCTATTTGAGTAAAAGGTAAAATGAAGGGAAAATATTATTTCATTAAAATGAAGTTAAGTGCTATTGACAAATAAACAGTAACCGGAGAGAGGCAGTATACAGTTGTCTAAGTGATGACATTAACGGATTGTTATGATACCACTTCTCCCAAAAACTTAAGCTGATAGGAGAAGACAACATAAATGATTATATTTTTAACACACCTCTTCAAACAAAAACCTCTTTCGGGTTTGCTTAATTTTTTGCATAGGTCTTCTTTACTCCTTTTATTTGCCTTATGCTATTCTCTTTTTTTTTTTCAACTCTAGACTTTTCGGTCATAGAAACTCTGATACTATGTCATGATACTACTTTTTCTAAAAGTTTAAGCTGATAAGAGGAGGCGACTTAAATGGTTATATCTTTAACACGGATGATGATTGCACAATGGAATTGAAGCGATTGTGAGAGAGGTCAAATTTACCAATGCGAGAAATAACTTCTGAGGTCAAATTTGTGTTCTTTGCAGCGAGGAGGTGGAAGCCAAATCTCGCATAAAGCAGCAACAGTGTATCCAATAGATATCCTCTGGGTTGACAGAAGAACGGAAGACTTATAGATTCATCACGAGTTGTGAGTTGTAAGTTGTAAGAAAGAAGGGGGAATACCTCACCTGTAAAATTCCCAGCCAGCGTATTGTTTGGATGTCAACACCAAAAGTAAAGGAATTCACTCCATGGAAATAGCCACCTAAATTAAATTAAATGATAACCAATACAAATTAGAAGAATTACATGGTATATAAGAATGACAATTATAAATTACGAATTATGATTACCTTGAAGGAGGATACCAACGGCGAAGAGTTTGAGTGCTCTGAGTAAGGCTTGCGATGTGGCTGCTAGTCTTCTTGGAGGCCTTGTCTGAAATTATATGAATAATGAATGAATGGAATAATGAGTGAGGAAACAAGAAGAAGATGTAACGTGTTACCTTATAAACAAGAGCAAGAGAAACTCCGGCTATGAAGAGGAAGAAAGGCATGACGAGATCAGCCAAGTGAATTCCATTCCAGGGGGCATGAGCTATCATGGGGAAGATGGAGCCACCATAATCAACCACCATCATCAGCTGAAAACGGAATTTGTCAAGGGCGTTGACTAGAAGAGAGCAACAAAGAATGAGTTAGTTAGTTAGTTAGTTACAAAAACAGAGAGGCCACGGAAGACATCAAGGGAGGCAACTCTGGGAGGGCGTTGAAACTGAGTTGGCTTGGAATTCGAATCAGAAGCGGGGAGGAGCAGCGGCTGAGCCTGTTCCTGTTCCTGAGAATCAGCCATTCCTGTAATTTGCTGAATTGGAATGGTATGTGGTAGTTTGTCATCATGGTGCCAGCTGATTGGATCTCCTGGGATTGCTGACTAAGCAACAATTATTTTCACAACTTTTCCCTCCCCACGACCCCACTACTAAGGCTGCTCTTGTTTGACGTTTTTCGCAATTCCTATGATCCTATCTATCCTTCTCCCTTTCAACTTTCAATCACGTGCCTCTGAGTTAAAGTGGCAATATCTATTTTTCATTTGTTATTCAAAATATATGTACTAAAAAATTACTCACTATTTTTCATTATTAAAATTGTGCTTTTTAATCGGAATTTTTTAAATTTCTCCATTAGTCCATTACTCTAGCGGTTTCAAATTGTAAAATATATTGTACTTATTACTAAATCTTGAAAAAAAATCTCAAAATACCACTTTATTTTAGTTATTATATATTATATATTTTATTTCACATGTTTTTTAAACATTCTATATTTTAATATATATTTTATACAAATAATTAATTAATTATTAACATCGAATGTTTTGTGTATACATAAGATAATTTTGTATATTATATTTTTTAATAAAATTATCACCTTTCAAAATAATCAAACTTCTTTGCAACAACATAAAATTTTTATAAACACAAAAACTAATAATTACTACATTTTTATACTTTTCTAATAACAATAATAAAAAGTTGTTTAAGGTGTTAAATATAGAAAATTCCTGTTAAAGCACAAAAACTTTCAAGTTTTTAAATTTTTAGAGCAATTATATTATAAGAATATCAAAACTTTTTAATTTGAACACATCATAATATCGACAACTTTTATATATATTAAACCCCACAGGCACAATGTGATAAACAAGAACAAAAAACTTCGGCATATAAAGTTTATATCGTTCACCAGCTTACTAGCTTCAAATATAGCCTTCAAATTGCAAACATGGCCTGATGAACTACAATGAATAATTATCTATACACAGAATAGAAACCATGCCACAGAAGAAGGCAAATTGGCCACCCTTCAGAGGCAGAGACATATCTTAAAACAATTGAGAAATAATTGCCTGTGCATAGAACACTTAGATGGATTCTGCTCTATCAATTGAGATGTCATCTTTTAAATCAAGTACAATTTATCCAAGTGCTCTATCAACAAACAATAATTTCTCAAAATAATCTCAGGTTACATAATACGAGGCTGCCAGAATTAATTCTATGCTGTTGCCTCCATCTCTCAATTATAATATCTTCTTTGCTTTTAACTTTAAGGTACTCATCCATGTCGTACCTTAATCCTTTGGATCTGGCCGAGAAAGACTTGTCTGAGTAACTAAAAGATTCTCCAAATTTACTGTATACATCCTTTCCGATATACTCTTTAAGGCATTCTGGGCTCCAACTTCCACGACTGCTCACAGAATAGCTACTTTGATCTTGTGCCTTCGATATTTCCTATGGGGGTCAAGATAGTATGTATGAAATCTATAAAATTTGTTTCTAAAACAAAGAGCGGTCTTTTAATTCATTGATTATGCTGGCCATTTCGATTGATTTTTTTTTATTGTCTTTTGAAAAACCTTTTAAGTGAATTTGATCTAGAGTCGATTTATAACTTTTGAGAAAAAGTTAGTAATACCGCACTTCTAAAGAGAATCAAATTATAATTATTTGGATAAAATATATTTTTTGTCTCTAAAGTTTGTCAAAAATTCAAAAATACCCGAGTTATATTTTGTTTCAATTTTGTCTCAAAAATTTTCAATTTGCATCAAATATTCCCCTAACACCTAAATAGCTTAGCAAATGATTTATTCGTAGAAAATAACTTCCCTAGAAAAAAAAAATACAATATACTTAGAATAAGTTTTAAGAAAAAGTCGCTTTTCAAAAGCAAATGCATCCAAAATCTTACTGGCTACTTGAAACCATCCAATTATGCAACAAATCAGGGGACATATTCGGACATGTTAATATGACCAATCAAAAAACATGATCTCCGTGTTCACATTATTGAAACCAGGCTTTTAGGTCAGAATCACGGTATTTTTCATATAGTCATGTTATCTCCGGGAAGAAGCAAAATCATTTTATCTCAAGCACATTGTCATTTGGAGAATAATTAAAGTTCAGTGACAACCTGAGTTGAACTTGCACTCTTTGGGGTCAAGGTCATCTGTGCTTTATTATTCAGGCTTGCTGCATGAGAAACATCATTACTAGTCTCCCATTGTAACCATGGCAAGGTAACCCCATCCGTTAAACCAGGAATAGATCTAGCTATTGGGGGGCTACTATATGTTTCCGGCTTTATCAAACCTCCAATGGATGAGCTTGTATCACTCCTTTCTCCATCCAGGGAAGAAATATCTGTAGTATCTTCAACATTTGAAATAAAATCCTCAATATATCTCTCAGCCTCCTCAGTTAAGCACATAGACATTCTGCTTCTGTCATTACTTCTCTGAAAAATAAAATACAATGGTTAAAAGGTCGAACAGCAAAATCATTATCAGAATACTTAGTGTAAAAGAGTTATCCACCTTCCTGGCTCTTGATGGTTTTTGTGCAGAATTGTTCCTAGTAGCAGGAACCAGTTCATTAACAATCTTCGAAAGTTCTTTGCCTCGCTGCTCCTCAAACACTATTTCAGCTAACAACTCCTGTTTTCGCTTCTGTGACTGTTAGTTCCAAACAATAAGAAGAATAAAATCATTATCTTGGGCAAAGAATAACTTCTAATGTCAATTATTGTATTTTAAAAAAATTATATCATCTGGTAAAGGCAAGCATGAATTGCAAGAAGGCAGTTTTCCATAATACACTTAATTTTCAATATCCAGGATACCATTATGAATAAAGAATAATGATACAAATAAATCATTTGCTAAGCTATTTTATAAATTTACTAATAGTAAAAGCAAAAGAAAATCTGAAAAATATCAAATAGAGAATAGCTGCAACAAAAAGTCAGCACTTACCGTTGTTCACAATTTTACAAAACACCAACCAAAAGAATGCGAATGTTCTAGGGAAGAAAAAGTCCATGTTATACGAATAAATAGGAGACTGTTTATCTTCTAAAAATTTCTATTACCTGTTCCAGTTCACTTTCATAGTTCCTTCTAGTCGAAGAAACAGACTGAATACCTCTTGGTTTTGCCACAGCCTAAAAGTGAGCGATTCATTAGAGAGACACAATGCACGATAACATTCATATTAACAACAGATATAGAGAAAATAAACTCATGTAACAGACACATACTTGTTCAATTCCCAAATGCCTAATTTCTTTCTGAGTTACTTTGTGTGATCCATTATCCATGACTGAATCTGCCACCTGAAGTGTTGTTTTTTTTTTTTTTTCCAAAACAGGAAGAATATTAGAAGTGAATATTATTGAACTGAAGCAGCTTTGAACAACTGTAATTCATCAACCTTCTTCTGTGGATAAACCACTTGTTTCTCACTTCCATTCTTATTAAAGTGAACACCTGCTCCTTCATCATCCGTAAGAACTGAAGAATGACTCTGAAAAGCAATAGAAAGATTAACAGATTTAGCTAAATTACAAAAAATATGTGCAATGAGATATTGAGAATGACATTAGTTTACGATTCCTTTTATTACTTTTATCTTGGACATTTTAAAAATTCTATCAACACCATTAGTTTTCCCCCTCAACTTCAGCATCCAAACTATAGTAAATGTTAAAACATTCAAATCTCCTAGCATAGCATATTGTTTCAACTGATGCATCACAAGATCTAATTGGAAAAACTTTACAACAAACATTGAAGTTTCACATAAAGAAACAAATACTAACATTAGAAGAGAATACGATAAATGTAGTACTTACAGAGTAGCCATCAAACGATCTCAAATCCTTCTGGCTTAGAGACTTCTTAAGACTTGGTCTTTGATCTGAAGCAACTGATTTGTTCGTTAGCTTGTTCCCAATATCACTATTTTTCATACTCACGCGACTTCTAGACTTCTGAGAATGATCCAGGTCACTCTGCCAAGAAAAAATCATACATGGTTTTATATTTTCAGTACTTTTCTAATGTGATATGTTATTAATAGTTATATCAAGGTTAGTTGACCGAACAATGATTAACCATATAATTTTTAAGTCTCTTTTCTTCACGAAATTCAAAAAAAAAAAAGTGAGATGAAAACAAAAACCAAACATGCATATCCAAATGAAAATGAACCATATATGATATATCTCTCAAAACAGTATAAAGCAACAACATTTGAAGTCCTAAATCATATTTTGCTTTCATGAAAACGTTTTTTACCGTGTTATACAAAATAAGAATAGAGCTCACACTTTGCTAAACTCAAGATATTGCCTGTAATTTCTCTCAATGCATAATTCAAAGACATTCGTTGCTTTGAAGTGCATAACCGCACATATTGAAATTGAAATCGAAATCAAATTCAATCCTAGGAAATGTAAAGGAGCATTATTTACTTCTGACCTCAGAATCGCTAATTTGGTACCGAACCACCGAAACCGATCGCCTCCTCCTCGGATTATTCGCATCGGCGACCGTTCTTCCCCCGCCGCCGCCACCGCCGATACTGATCCTCCGATCATCTCCAGCTCCGGATCCTTTCCTCGATACAGACCTCCCTCTCCTCTGCGACGCGGCAGGAGTAGCCTCCGAATCGAACCTTCCAGAACCTGAGGAGCGGCCTCGGTTCGCTGACTCGAAGAATTCGATAGCGAGGTCGTCGAGGCTGATCTCCGGGAATCCAGAGCCTCTTACGGTGTTGACGAACTTCCCTCTCCTCGGAGCAGAGAAATCGTAACCGTTTCCGTTACTGTTGCTGCTATTGCTATCGTTGTTCTCGTGAGAAGTGAGAGAACGGGAGAACCTGCTGAGGCTCCTTGAACGGCGGTGGTGGAGTGACGTGGAGCTGCCGCCGCTGCGGTTGGAGGAGGCGGTGTCCTCGGCGGAAGACGCTGAAGCTCCGGCTCCGACAGGAGTTCGTTTTGTGGTCGATTTGAACGCCGCAGTGGCCATTGGATTCAGCGTGTTGGAGAGGTTAGGGTTTCAGTGTTTGGGAAATTTGAATTGGAAAATTAGAAACAGATGAAGAAGAAGAAGTTGAATTCATTGTATCCGAAGAAGCTTCAGTTCTGAACTCTGTGAACTGGAAACACAGTAAGGAAGGAAGAAATATACAGAGAAGATTGGCGGAGAAATCAAAAAGTGAGAGATTTGAATTTTATACAACAATAACGTAAAAAGATCGTTGTTTATGAATTATTTATTATTTATTGTTCATGATTTATTGAGGAAAAAAAAATACTAGTGCATGTATTACTCTATTTTTGGTCAACCAATTTTGTATGCCATTGAAAATTTACTATTTATTTCAAACAATAGTTAATAATAATAGTTTTTAATTTAATGATTTTTTTAATTTGTTTTAAGATAATATAATTTTTAAATATAAATAAAAGTAAGCCATTATCTTATTTACAATTTAGAATATTAAAACCCAAACAAAAAAGAAACACTATTTACAATTTCATAAAAGTCTTTGAACAAAATAATCGAGGTATATATGTCTTTAAACTAAGATATTTCTTGGGTTGCAACCCCAAAAGTAAAATTTATGTATTAAAAATTTTAAATATATTTAAAATATATTCTTTAAATAATTAAAACAAGTTTGTATAACGTATTAATTTTTTTTTATTTTTTTCCTATTAAACGTATTAATGCCGATAAACAATTATTTGTTACTTATTGAGAAATATCTCCGTTACTAAACCATATGCAACGTACTTGTACTTATTTAGCTGTTACTGAAAATAATTTAAAAAGTACTAATCATCCTTTATCCTTAATGGAAAAAAAATGTTACAAATGGTAATTAATTGAGTGCAAATGTGAGTTAATTTGTTTATGTGTAGAATGTAGATAACTATTTTCAATACAAATTACGTCGTCGTTTTACTAAACTTGCACATTTGATACACTAATGATAGTTTCATATTTGCAAACTAATACTCATCGCCTTGATTTTATTCATCTAATGATCTTGTTCTCTTGCTTCAAATATGAACAATGCTATGGTCAAAGCTATAACTTTGCTTACCGTAAAAAGCAATATGTATAAGAGCATGTCATAATAATATTTATTATTTATTATTATTATAACAACAACAACAATAATAAAGAGGACATCGATAATTCATTATGACAAATATCGACAAATAAAAAAAATTATAGAATTAATTTTTTCAACAACAATTAACCAATAAATTAAGAAAAACAGAAGTAAATATAATTTGAATAATTATTGTACAGAAAAATATAAAATATTTACCTACTATTTGTTAAAAAAAAATGTTTCTCTATAGAGCTATTTTTGGGTATTAAATTAGCTAACCCAAAAAACACTAATTAAGGAACTAAATATAGCGACTTTGTATTTGATAACTAAAACTTTTGAAATTTTAAAATATTAATTGTATACAACTTTAAAAAATAATTCAAAATAAATAATTTCAACTAGTGTTTTCAAGGAATATATTAACAAACCCATATAATAAAAATGGAAAAGCTTTGTGATCCCACAAATGACTTACAAAAGTATTGATAATAAGCTGAGTGTAATAACTAAAAAGTTAGCCAATGAAACAATCTTCACAAGATTGTTGTTGGTTAGGTGGGCCTTAGGTGGCAAATGGTAGTAGTTGGAAAAAGTTTGGTGCACAATAAAAAGGCAAAAAGAATTTTTAAAAAATATAATTTTTTAAAAAAATTAAATACAATTTTAGTTTCTAAGATAGATGTTAAAAATATTTTTCGTTCTCAACTTTTTTTTTTTTATACAAAATCACCCGCAAGATTTAACTTGGTTTTAAAATCGGACCAAAATCGTACTTAAAGGAGATTTCCTACAAAGTTACAAACTATTGAGTTATATATTTTTTTTTTGTACGATATCTCCCAATCCAGTAATCCAAGAATTAATCTGTCACCGCAGATTGAAGCTCTATTCAAGGGTTTGTCTTCACCCAATGAATTGCTGTCGAAACTCAAATACTTGCTTAAGTAGACTAAGGGTCCGTTTGGGAAACACTAGAAGTAACTTTTTTTAATTTTTGACTTATAAAAAGTAGTAGTATTAATGTCTAGTGCAATTTTCAAAACGAAATTGCAACTTTCTAAGAAGTTATTTAGGAACTTATAGAGAAGTTAAAAAAAATGACTTCTCTCGTAATACTTCTACTTTTCATCACATTTCTATAAAATAAGCACTTTTAGAGTTAAAAATCTAAACACAAAATAACTTATTTATAAGTTACTTTTAACAGAGACATTTATTGTTTAAGTTATTTTATCAAAAGAAACTTAATTAAGTTGATTACCTCAATTGGGCCTAATTAACTAATCACTGGACCAACTAATTTGGTTTTTTTTTTTTTTGTATTAATGAACAAACCTTGAATTTTTTTAACTTATTTCGTATCTTCCAAGTTTGTTTTTATATTTTCAGCCTCAAATGGCCAAGGCAATTGAAATCGGACCAACGCTTGGCCCAATACGGCCCATCTCCGGGCTCTCCTCATTAGGGGATCCTCAGTAGGGTTGTTGCCTCAACCGTGGGAATCACCTCCTAAGTCTTCACCGGTCACCGCTGTTCCCCGTGGCGTCGCCGTCGTGATCCAGTCGCCGTCTGCCTCCACCAGTCGCCGTCTGCCTCCACCAGTCGCCGTCCACTTCCTCCTTTTCAATTAAGAGTTATCTCTGTTATGTTTCTTAGGGTTGTTTTTATTTCAATTACATTGTGAAGGAATAAATTTATCTTGACTTAAGTTAAAATCACTAGTAATATTTGCTGGCAATCAACACCTTGGGTCAGCGTCTGAAAACAAGGTGTAGAAGTAGTGAACACTGAATTGAATCTGAATCAGATCTTGTAGAATTCATTCTTTGGCGTTGATTAAGACATGGAAGCGTCGTTTTTCCGTTTTCTGAAGATTGTTGGAGTTGGATACAAAGCTAGAGCGGAAGCTCAAGGTCGGTTATTGTATCTGAAACTTGGATACAGCCATGAGGTCGAATTGGCGGTGCCGCCGGCGGTGCGTGTGTTCTGCTTCAAGAACAATGTGGTTTGCTGCACCGGAATTGACAAGCAAAGGGTGCACCAGTTTGCTGCCACAGTGCGCAATTGCAAGCCTCCTGAAGTTTACAAAGGGAAAGGTATAATGTACATTGATGAAGTCATCAAGAAGAAGCAAGGAAAGAAATCTAAATGATTTGCCACACCAAACATTACGTATGATCCATCCATTTTGTATCAGGTAGAGATAACTATTAAATAATCCTCTCTTGTTTGTCTTCTGTACTTCTATTAATTGGTTTTCATCAATTTATTAGTTTTGTGATTTTAGAATTTGCTTGAATCAATTGTCATTACTTGTTCTCTTTTCTTGCTGCCTCTGCCTTGGTTATAACCAACTTTAGCTAAAGCAACACTGAACTTGATTGTTCTTTTAGAAGAGGGGAAAAATCACTAAGGCACTAATTTGGTTAAAGCAACAAAAGAGGATAGTTTCTTACTTTCTTTAACAATAAAGTAAAAATAAAATAAGAGTGTAATTTCTTATTTTTGCTGTAAAAAGTCAAAATAGTGTGGATTTATCGGTGGAAACCAAAGTCTTGATGATCCCTTGGCCATGGCAAGAGCTACATTGAAGATGTAAGCAAAGAAAGGATCATAATATTTTGCAGTAGCTTTAACAATACAGTTTGCTGATTGTATAAAGCAATACAGTTTGCTGATTGTATTGATTGGTCAACTTGTTTAATTTAATCATGTATTATTCAAACATTATTATGATTGATTTTTCTATTTGCTCTTATGCTTATAGTGTATAACGTTTTTGCCTGGATTTTGCTCACTTGAGAGAGCTTTATAAACAACTTACAGATTGTGTAGTATGATATATTCAAGTATTTTTGTGTTGCATTTTTTGTTATATAAACGATTTCAATTTTAGTTACAGGTAATTTCCTTCAAATTGAATATTTGATTAATTGGTGATTGGAACATGTATATAAAAATTTGAAATTTTAGAAATATCAATTGTATACAACTTGGAAAAATTATTCAAAATAAGTCATTTTAACTAATATCTTGTCTTGTCTTTATGCTCCCACGAATGAAAAAAGTTACTAAGGAAGTTATGAGGATAAGCTGAGTGTAAAAAGTTAGCCAATGAAATAATCTTCACAAGATTGTTGTGGGGTAGGTAGGCCTTAGGTGGCAAATGGTGGTAGTTAGAAAAAGTTAAGTGCATAATGAAAAGGCAAAAAGAATAAAAAAAATTATAATGGAACATTTTTTTTAATAATTCGACTTATAACAAGATTTCATGCAAAGTTACAAACTATTGAGTAGTATTTCAGTGTTTTTTTATTTTTTATGTTTTTGTATTCAATGAATAAACTTGTATGCTTTTTTTTTACATATTTATATCTTTCATTCTTTTTTTATATATAACTTATTATTGAATTATCAATTATATATTTAATATGTAAGTGTTTAAAATTATTTTAAATATCTGTTTTATTAATTAGGAATTATTTAGTAATATTTGTTTTAGATTACCCTTGAATTTGTGTTTTCTTAATAATTATAAACATAATCAAAGTCAGAAAAAAGAAAGAAAAATGAAATTTTATTATGATTGTTAATGTTACTTGGGAATTTTGTCATCCCAGGAATGGATAATCAAGCAGTTGCTTCTTTAAACGAAGTCAAGGATACATTACAAAGTCCTAAAGATTAGCTAGAATTTTTTAATACTCTACTTGTCTACCGCAAAGACATTACTTCCCAACAAGAATTTGAAGTCATTGATATGGTTCTGCCAATACGGTTGAGTAAACAAATACATACAAAATTTCTTCCAAAATTAATGCAATACAAGAGTAGTCCATTTATGGGAACCAATCACAAATTCACAATTATGTAGTGTGAGAAAATAATCACAATCACCTTATTTATTTATTTTAATAATGGTTTTTGGATGTATTTTTTCGGACACAACTTTCTTTTCATCGATTGGTCTATCTAACAAAGATGGATGCTTTATGTCCACAATAAACATAACAATCCCAAATGGTGAGGACATTTTCAACTTTTCCACGAGTTGTATTAAAGTTGCATAATTGGCCTTACTCGAAAAATTAAGTATCGATCCCATTAGTTTCTTACTTAATAGGACTCAAAAAGGATTACGTATTACCCGTATTTAGCAATTAGTATGGACTAGTACTAGGGGATTGCTTTATCATTTTCGTGTTTCATTCTTTCAAGGGGAAAAAAGGCTTCCTGTTTCTTTATAAACAAAGTCAGAATTAAAAATGATAATGTACGCAAGTGATAACTATAGAAAAATGTACAAAAATAAAGGTACCTCGATTTAATTTTGAATATAATCGAAAAAAAAATTATCCTCTGTCTGCCGAAATGGACCTTTGAATATAATTGAAAAAAAATCTAAGAGTTTGGTATTGTGTAGGTCAAAAGCAATTTGGAAACATTTCCATCTAATAGTCTCATATTATCCACGAAGTATTAAACAAATATACACAAAATCACCCCAAAAACCTAAAACCAAATAATACCATCATTTCAACACAAGCAGAGAATAGAAAAAACTGGTTTTCGGTCCAAATATAATGAAGGATTTCCCAGCGCAAGTCGAGATCACCAAAAAAAAAAACATATCAGATTCATTATCCAAATGCAAATACCAAAAGACGACGAGAACCAGCGGTGAGAAATGTAGGATGGTGTGAAAATCATCCACTATAGCGATGAATAAAAAGCCGAGCAAAGAGTACATTGATGTGCAAGTCTACATGAACCAAAATCCATAATTCACGAGAGGCAACCATAAAAGTCAAAAAAGAAAGAGCTAACACTCCTCAACGGGTAACATATCACGGGTTGGGAAAACATTTATTCAGAGACTTTGCAGCTGGACATAATAAACACATATTACTCAACGGTAGTCCTCCTTTGCAGCAGCACCACCTTACTGTTTTGCAATGTGAACAATAAGATCAACCACGCGAGTGCTGAAAAGGCCACACATAAACCAAGCATTAATGTCTCGTGAAAATTAGATACTGTTTTGAATAAATATTAACCAACTCAACAGTAATCAACTCCATGATTGCCTCATCTCACAGGAAGCATGTGGAGGAAAGGAAAAAGTGAACGGTGTATTACCTGTAACCCCACTCGTTGTCGTACCACGAAACAATCTTCACAAAGTTCTTGCTCAATGCAATTCCTGCCTTGGCATCAAAGATGCTTGACCTGTGGGGAAACCATGATAAAAATTGTTAAGGTTGATATCAATCCATGACTTAGTTTAATGAGCATTCATGTGAACAACAATACGTATTGCATCAACCAGCAGAAATGAAAAGTTTTTTCAACAAATACACACCTGCTGTCGCCAACAAAGTCGGTGGAAACTACATCATCTTCGGTGTAACCAAGGATGCCCTTCAACTTGCCCTCTGACTCCTCCCTGAGAAAGGCAACCACATGAACCCAGATGAGCAAAAAAAAAAAACAGTAATTCTCAATATCCAATAACTTGAAATTCAGTGTACGATCATTCAAATACAATATTATCCCAAGATGAGATTGATATTCTAAGCAAGCTGCCCTTACTTGATGGCCTGCTTGATTTCGTCATAGGTGGCAGGCTTCTCCAACCTCACTGTAAGGTCAACAACGGAGACATCAACGGTGGGAACACGGAAAGCCATTCCAGTCAATTTTCCATTCAAAGAAGGGAGGACTTTGCCCACGGCCTATACAAACAGGGAAACAACAATTGAGTAAAGTAAATACAGAATAATTTTAATAAACACTATATTATATCTTAAACACCACGATATAATGTCAAATACTCACCTTGGCAGCTCCAGTGCTGCTAGGAATGATGTTGAAGGAGGCAGCTCTTCCACCTCTCCAATCTTTGCTGGATGGTCCATCAACAGTTTTCTGGGTGGCTGATTCAAAAACAAAAAATTGAAACCAGAATTAGCATCAAATTTCAATGAGATAGGCACGTGGCAACATGCATAATCAACTAGCAAATAGTAGCAAGCAATACTCACCAGTGATGGAGTGGACAGTGGTCATGAGACCCTCAACGATGCCAAACCTGTCGTTGATGACCTACAGTAGCAACAATCAACAAAATTACGATCAGAAGACACAATACGTAAAAAAAAGGATAATTACAATTCCTATGTCAAAAATCACAAAAAATACCTTGGCAAGTGGAGCAAGGCAGTTGGTAGTGCAGCTAGCATTAGAAATGATGTCAAGCTCTGGCTTGTATTCGTGTTCGTTAACACCAACAACAAACATGGGGGCATCTTTGCTGGGAGCAGAGATAATAACCTTCTTAGCACCACCCTGTATAATTCACAAAAAATACACTAAATTAATAATCATACGACCACTCCAAAGTAAGAAATGAAAATAACACCCAACAGATTCACGCTTGACAACACACTCAAAACAAGAACATCCACCACAGGGGACACTACAAAAAAGTGGCATCAATCATAAACAATCATAAAACAAGTACCTAAAAAAGAATCATACAAAAGGGAAACAGTACAAAGAGACAAACCTTCAAATGGGCAGCAGCCTTGTCCTTGTCAGTGAAGACTCCGGTGGACTCAACGATGATGTCAGCTCCGGCGGATCCCCATGGGATCTCCTCGGGGTTCCTGAGACAAAAAAAAAAGACACAACACATAAATAACCACATAATCGAGCACGCTAGCACACAAACAAACGACGAATTACGATGCATGTACTACGTTTCTTTCTCAAACACCTGGCTGACTCGCCTTCACCATTATACGGAGGATCAGGATCCCATCCAAAGGTGGATGAGGCTCCAGTCGCTCCAGTCAGCTTAGAGTATGAAACAGAGCGAGTTCAAAAAACATTTCTCATATAAAAATAGCACAGCAAATCATTTTATTTTTATATACAAACCAACAACAGAAATAACAATAATCGGAGACTTAAAAGGATGAAAATACCTGATTCCGAAAACAGTGACTGGCTTCTCGCCAAAGAGAAGGGTCTTCTCGTCCTTGACCTTCAACTCGTGATGCTTCCATTGACCGTGAACACTGTCGTATTTGAACATGTATGTCTACAAAATCGAAAAACCGACTCAACCATCAGATCTAACTACTTATTAAAAAAAATCAAATGAAAAAGAAAATCATAGAAAATATTTTAAAATTGTGCATGCTTAGTAACAGTAGAGATCA
Organism: Arachis duranensis; assembly: GCF_000817695.3. Classification (NCBI taxonomy): domain Eukaryota; kingdom Viridiplantae; phylum Streptophyta; class Magnoliopsida; order Fabales; family Fabaceae; genus Arachis; species Arachis duranensis. Next base: position 41,831,696 of record NC_029774.3, read on the forward strand.
ATGAAATTGAAAGGATTTAAGAACGGACCATGTAGTCAGTGGTGATGAAAGGATCGTTAACGGCAACGAGTTCAACATCATCTCTCTGGAGAGCAACCCTAGCAACCAAACGTCCGATTCTTCCGAATCCTGTCGCAAACAAATTCAAAAATCACAAAACCAAAAAGAAATTACAAAATTAAAACAAAAACAGTAGTAAAGCAAGTAGAAGAAATGGATCTGAAGAGTTAGAAGATAGATCAACGGAAGAGATAGGGTTTTTGTACCGTTAATTCCGATCTTGACCTTGCCTGATCCAACATCATTTCAATCAAAATAGAAACACAAAAACAAGTTAGATCGGAGAAGAAGAAATGAAGTAGTGAAAGGAAGAAGAAGAAATGGAAGGTGATTAGTGTTGTGTACCCATGATTGAAGATTGTTGATGCAGAGAGAGAAGAAGAAGAGTGAGTAGTAGAGAGTAACAGAAAAGTGAATAAGGTGAAGAGTGAGTGGAGTGTTATGGGAAAGTAGGGTTTTATTGAGGTGGGTGACCGAAAAGGTAGGTTAACGTTCGAGAAGAGAGAGAGAAAGAGGTGATTATGTTAATGTACGTGACACACGTATGACTCGCCATGCTGTGTCACTAATTTAGGTCTCCGGTTTCTGGTGGCTTCTTGACTCTTGTTGAGTTGGATATTATTATCCTCTTTTATCCCAACGGAATATGCCTTTTGTGTTTTCAAAAATTTTTTTAATTTATTTTAATTCATATTACTCTTTTTCAAAACGTGGATTTGCATTTTCTCTCTCTCTCTCAACAAAATTAATTTATATGTATGTTTAATAATGATATGAAATATTTTATAAAATTATTTAATTCATTTTTTTTATTTTTATATACTAAATATGAAAGTATAAATAAAATTTTATCTGTAATTATTTTTATATAAATTATTATTTAATTATTTTTAATTATTAATTTTATATAAAAATAACTGTATGGAAACCTTAAACAAAAAATAATCTCCAAATTTAATCTCCTAATCTACATGTTGAATGCACACAATGCATAGTAAATATATACTTTTGTCTTTCAAATAAAAATATAATTAAAAATACTAAATTAAAATGGACAGAAAATAATTTATGAATGGAACTAAAAATGGTGTTATGCAAGATTATTGTAACATGGTGTGTTATCCTGGAATGTGGATCTGTCAAAAACAGTTTCTGAAAAACGCAAGTTGCGTTTTATTGATAAACAAAGATGAAACCAATGCATGGATGGGATGTGTCTGATGCAAACTGAAAAACGCAAGTTGCGTTTTATTCTTGGGTAGAAATTAAACCAATGCATGGCAAAGGGTTTGGTCAAGCAGCACTCCACAATCGCAAGTTGCGATTGTCACTGACCCTTATTGCATGTTTGACGCGTGTCTGATGAATGGGTTTGGAGAGGGCTTTAAAAAGACAAAATACAAACGCAGATGGAGAGAGGGAGAGTCTAACAAAGTGAGATGAAGCTGCGGTGAAAGAGCATGAGATGAGAGTGTTGCCTGTGGGAGGAAGAAGAAGAAATAGTAGGCTGGATTTCAGTTTATGAAAAAAAAAAATGGTTCGTAATTTTACGTTACCTGAAAAACACATTATTGAGTATTTGGATCATCCACAATGGGTAATATAATTTTTTTTAATTTTATGATAAATAAATATATTTATTTTTAATTTATTTTTTTTATTTGAACAGTGTTATTGTTATTATTACTGTTAGTTAGTAACAACATTATTATTATTATTATTATTGTTATTATTATTATTGGTGCTAAAAAATTTTGATATTGGAACAAAAGGAATGATATACTTTAACATGGTAATTTTTGGTGTTTTTTAAAATTGTGGGAGTATACAAATCGGACCATGCGAGTTGTTTGATTTTAAAATTTTGCTTAAGAAATGGCAAATATGAATTTCGGAAGCTAGAAAATGGACCCTCCGAGTTGTTTGTTATTTTCAATTTTTTTACTGATGAAAAACTCGCATGGTCCGAATTCTGTTCCACTGACACCACATGGCTGTGAAGTACCTGTATTCCCCATATTCGAGTCCAACACCACTTTTATTTTCATATTCAAATTAAAAAGTGTCGGAACAACCGACCCGGTCAAAGTTAGAATATGCAGCTGGAATGAAATCAGAGGAAGCCGGAAAGAAAAGACTTTGGGCTGGAGCAAGCTTCAGGTATTTGAGAACTCTAAGTGCTGCTTGATGATGGCCAATTGTGGGACAGTCAAGACACTAGCTTAGCTTGCCAACAGCAAAGCTAATGTCAGGTCTTGTATTAGTAAGGTACAAGGGACGCCTAACCAGTCTTCTATACAAGGAAACATCTGAGAAAGGGGCTGCGCAATCCTTGGACAGCTTGGTGGAGTAGTCCATGAGAGTAGAGACAGGTTTTGCATTAATCATATCAAACTCAAAGAACAGGTTAAACACATATTTTCGCTGATATAAAGCAATTCCGGAACTATTTCGAGCTACTTCCATACCAATAAAGTACTTCAATTTTCCAAGATCCTTGATCTTGAAGGCATCATCCAATAATCCCTTTATGTGCTCAATTTCTCCCAAATTGTTCCCAGCTAATACGAGATCATCTATGTAGACTAATATTGTGGTGAAGTCATTGTTAGTGGATCTGGTGAAAAGAGCATAATCACGCTTGCTCTGCGTATATCCATAACCAAAGAGCTTTGAGCATAGCTTTTCGTGCCACTGTCGACTCGCTTGCTTTAACCCATACAAAGATTTTTTCAATATGCACACAAGATTGGACTGCGAAACGGATAGACCTGGTGGAATCTTCATATAAACTTCCTCGTGCAAATTCCCATGGAAGAAAGCAGTGTTCACATCTAGTTGTTGAATGTGCCAATTCTTGGCAGCAGCAATAGACAACAGAATCCGGATTGTCGCAGCTTTAATGGCCGGACTGAAAGTGTCAAAGTAATCAAACCCGGGTGTTTGAGTGAACCCTTTGGCAACGGGTCTCGCCTTGTGCCTTTCGACAGTGCCGTTGGGTTTGAACTTGATTTTGAAGATCCACCTACAACCAATAGTGTGCTTACCTGCTGGAAGCGTGGTTAATATCTAAGTCTTATTTAGTTTCAAAGCATCTAGTTTAGCTTTAATTGCATCTCTCCAACAAGAATGTGTTATGACCTCATCATAGTATTTATGTTCATGCAAGGTAGGCACAACAATAGAAAAGGCCTTACGTGAGGGTGATAATTGTGAATAAGAATTTTGGTTTGAGATCGGGTATCTTATTGAGAGTTGGTGAAGCTTATCAGAGGTGATTTGCATACGATGAAAATTTTTGAGATGTAATGGTTTTCGTCTTTTCCTAGTTAATCTTCTAGGTGTGTGCATGTTATGCTGATTAGAAATAACAATAGGTGCATTAAATGTAGATGAAGTTGATGCATGAGATGTTGGTGGGGGTAATGCATGATTAACCACTGTATCACTAGCTAAAGATGTCTCAATAGTAGTGTCATTTTGTGATGCATTCATGGGTGCATTATGAATATGCAAGTTTGAAAAGGCATCATCGTATAAACATTAGTATTTCTAGTGATGATGGCTTGTGATTGACTTATAGCAGGTACAGGATTCATACATTAAACAAATGGCATCACATTTTCATAAAAAATAGCATCTTGAGACAAAAAAAAAGTTTTCTGATTTTCAAATCCAAAAACATATATCCTTTCACACCTTGTTTATACCCCCAAGAAAACAACTTTTCTAGCTCTTGCATCTAATTTTTTTTTATTATTGACTTTAAGTGTGCTAACATAAGCCAAACAACCAAAATTTTTAAAATGCTTAAAAATCGGTTCATACAAGAGCTAAAAAGGTGATTGATCATTTAACAACTTACTAGGCAATCGATTAATTACTTGCACGGCCTGAGCTACTGCCATAGTCCAGTAGTATTTTGGCACAAGAGAGTGAAATAAAAGAGCTCTAGCAACTTGCAAAATATGTTGGTGCTTTCGCTCCACTATAACATTTTGTTGTGAAGTTTAAACACAAGAGGTTTGATGTATAATTCCCTTAGATGCATAAAAGTTACCCAATTGGAACTCCTTTCCATTATCAGACCTCACTATTTTAACATCTTTTCTAAATGTTGCGCGAGATTAACGGTGTGAATGGAACCATCTTGCATTTCGCGAACCTCAAACATCTCGTTGCGCCTGTCGAACCTATTGACCACAATGTTGCCTGCACGTCGAAAACTTTCTTCGACTCTTTTGGTGGCAAATTCTGAATATGTGAATCCATTGCGGACATGCTCATGAGCCTCGGTGCTCTTCCGAGTGAACAATTCGTTCAACCGATAGAAAGTAGACCTAACAATGGCAGTCACAGGAAGGTTGCGTGCACCCTTCAGGACAGAATTTATGCACTCTACCAAGTTTGTCGTCATATGTCCCCAACGATGACCCCCGTCGAATGCCAACACCCATCTCTGAACACCGATCTCATCACACCATTGCGCATACGCCTCACCCCGCTCTCTCAGCCTTTGGTAGTTTTTGTTGTACTCTTGCTCCGTCCTAGAATATCCTATTGGAGAAACCATTTAATCATAAGCAAGTTGCACGAAATTAATAGGAACAGAACCATAACAACGAAATCAAATACCTGTGTTAACCACGAGTTTATGCAAATACGGAGCCTTGAACCTCCTTAAGAAGTTGGAACCGATGTGCCTGATGCAGTACATGTGCCACGCTCTTGGCGGTGACCATGCACCGTTGCTGCGAGCTATTGCTGCGTCGATGGAGTTATGGCGGTCAGAAATAATGCCGACGCCATCGATGGTACAACATATCTCCGCAGGTTGCTTAGGAAAAACTCCCACGCGTCTGCCGTCTCACCCTCGACTATTGCAAACGCAATAGGCACAATGTTCTGGTTCCCATCCTGTGCAACGGCAACTAGAAGCGCACCTTTATATTTTCCGTACAGGTGTGTCCCATCAACCTGCACCAGTGGCTTGCAGTGTCGGAATGCTACTATACACGGATAGAAGCTCCAAAAAACGCGTTGAAGAACTCTTACACCTTGTACCTCCTCACTCTCACGGTAAACAGGGAGCGTCTTTATTTGAACACGAGACCTTGGCATCTTTGCAGTCATTGCTTTCAACCAAACTGGCAGAGTCTGGTAAGAAACCTCCCAACCACCAAAAACTTTTGCGACAGATTTCTGCTTTGCCAACCAAGCCTTGCGGTAACTGATAGTGTAGTTGAACTTTGACTGAACTTCTGCAATAATAGACTTCACCTTTATGGACGGATCTGCTTCGACCAACGGCCTAATGGCATCTGCAATTGTGTCTGAGTCCAACTTGGCATGATCTTGCGAGATAGTTCCCATGGTGCACGTGTGTTTGCCATTGTATCTCCTGATCTCCCAACAAGCTTTCTTTCGAATCAAACTAGCTCGGATAAGCCAATCGCACCCGGCACCATAACCCTTGCATTTCGCATAGAATGTCTGCGGCTCAGACTCATACACAGTGTAATCAACTCCTCTAGAGATAGTGTAGCTTTTGATTGCAGATATCACCGACTCTCTAGAGCCAAATTCCATTCCGACACTGAATTCACCATCTTCGGCCGCAGCGTTGCCTTCACCAACGATAAGCGCACCACCATCAGTCAGACAAGGCAAATAAAATGGACACTAGTGGTAACGTGAATTAATAACCATAATATAACATACCCATATTCGCATACTCAGGAAATTCTGGGGCATGCATGGCTTCGAGATCAAGAGTCCGCATAAAAGACGGAACACCAAACGACTGCTGGCTTATAACAGCATGCGCTTCATTTGGCACCGCCGGATTGCCTGCCAGATCTCCGTCATCGTTTTCGTCATCGACTTCATAGTTGGCTTCGAACTCCTCTTCACTGTCGTCGTTATCTTCCTCCCAGCCTATATCCCCAAACTCGTTAATGTTGACCTCCTCGTCAAACTCGTCCACCCCCGTATGCTGTTCAAACTCAACGTACAGCTCTATTAGCGGCACCTGAAATCGGGTTTGTTGATAAATACAGAACATCCTCTGCATGCTTGCATCGTCAGTGATAGCCATTATTTGAAACTGTATCAGCCCACCAAATACTTGTACAGGACTCCTGTACAAAATATAACTCACCTTTTTCGAAATGTGACTTGGTATGTTGACACAAATACCATTTTGCAACTCCACAAAACTCGTGGTATATGGAATAGCAAATGAAAACGGACATTCACAAACAAAAGTCACTCCTTCGTGTGTGTTCGATATAACCTCACCGTTATAATACACTCGTATATTTGCAATACCTTCCATAATCTCACTTTTTTAACCCTTCTAATACCCAAAAAATCTCACAATTAAGAGATGCATGAACGAATGAAAGGTGAAAGGGGGCACAAGTGAGAAATTTAGGAGTGAGGTACGAGTTTGAGATAGCTGAGTTAGCAATTTATAGGCAAAGTTCTTCATTATAATATTATATTACATATAAAACGCAACCTGCGTTTTACGGACTTCAAAAAAATTTTTGGACCAAATAAAACGCAACATGCGATTTACTCTGCCCAAAAAAATTTTTGAGCCCATCAAATTCACAAACGCATCATGCGTTTTATATTAAAAAAAATTTTTTAATTCCAATTCCACAAACGCAACATGCGTTTGTCTCCATTCAATTGTAAAGCAAAAAAAATTAATTGTGAAGCATAAAAAACGCAACTTGCGTTTGTTATATATCCATAGCAGTGCAAAATTTGGTGAAACACCCATTTCAATGCACATCACCAAAACCTTTTCCATATCAAAATTAATCAGCCTAAAATGGATCATGACCATTTAAAAGACGAAAATAAAATATTTATTCTACACCAAATTTAATGAGAATAGATTGTAAGGAAATAAAATATAATCTCTAATTTTTTAATATTTTTTTATTTCATTTGCAAAATATATACTTTAAAAAAGATTAAGAGAAAGAATTCCAAATTCAACATGTAAATGGGGTAACAATGTAAAATGTAGAAGGGGAAGCTTGTTTTAGAAGAGTCTAGATTCGTTGGATTGTGTGGAAGGAAAAAAACAGAGAACAAAACAAGTGGCTCGGATTCAGTGGGCTTGTCACGTCGCTTTTGATTTTGAAGAGCGAATACTGGAGCCTCGTATCGCATACGCATACACATATGCGTGGGCCTAACAATTCTCAAAGCCAAGCCACTACCTTCTTTTTTGGGTTCCTAACTCATGCCATTGGTTGACTTGAATCAATGCTCGAGTTTATTTACCCACAAAATAATAAATTCTCTCTGTTTTAATAATGTAAATTATTTTAGAGGTATTTGATATATGATTCTTTTTGTTAGAATTATATTTAATAGATTTCGCTTGTTATTAAGTCGTTTATCTAGTTGGATTTAAGAATATATGTAAATTAAATTCGATCAGATTTGGACGAATTTGTAATTACATCTGTACTTAAAACTTCAGATCAAATCAGATATAAAATTATTATATGGTAATTTCTTAGACTATTAAAAGTGACTCTCTATTTTGGTCCTTGCCTTTTTTTTATGTTTCTTTAAATGTTTAGTAAAAAGAATGTTCTAACTTCTAAGTCTTTATTTTTTATCGATTTTAATCAAACAAAAAAATCGTATACAAATTAAGTATAATTTGTCTTCTAATGTGACTAAACTATATTTGAAGTATGGATCAAATAAAATATGACTTTGATTGTTACATGAACATTTGAGAATTTTGTTCATGATATTTATAACCAAAAAGTTGGGACACCTCAAGCCACTGCTTTTGGCACCAACATTGTTGGCTACCACTTTTGGCATCTCATCTCATTATTTATTTGCATATGGAAATCAAAATTCTTCTCAAATTAGATTCCTTAACCAGCTTTAACTCTTATTTGTACCTTATGAGTTAACCTTTTTGGTAAAATGTACCTCGTGTCATGTCTTTGTGATTAAAGAATAGTAGCATTTATGAATAGGGGCCTCGAGGTTTGTTGTGGCCGAATATATAATTTCCTAAAACGAGGAATGAATTATTCTTAAATTATTTTGATTTCATGGGACTGAAATAAATTAAAATAAAAGATAAATTATACTTTTTTGTTTGTGAAGTTCGTCAAAAAATTTTCTACGTTTTATTTCATTAAAAATTTTTATTTTGTATCAAATGTATCCAAACTATCCATTTTTTTTGTTTGCCTCATCCATTTTTGGTAATATTTTTTTTTGGTCTTTCTCTTTGTTTCTTTGGGCCATTTTTTTATCTTTAGTCCGTTTTTTTATGCAACCTTTTTAGATGGGCTTAAGTATCTATGCTACCTGCGTTTTTGGTTGTCAAGTATTTATCCAACCATCGTAAGCTATTCTTTTCCAACCTTAAACCCAAATAGTCAGAAGTTTGTCGGGCCTAGGCACTTTTCTTTGAGTATATATACATTCAAAACCAAAAACTTGAGACGCTACCAAAAACCAAAAACAAAAAAACAAAAATTTAGCATAAATTATAAGGGTCAATCTATGGTACAGATGCTATTTGATACAGATTTACAGATATTCTCTTTTAATGAATATGAGATGGACACCTGGCTGATTTGTTGCAGGGCTTGTCTCCTGCTTGATGTTAGGGGTGGCTCAGCCAGTAAGCCAAGGTTTTTTTGTTTATTTGTGTTTTTGGACATGGCTGAAGGGCCAAAGAATTGACCCAACCCACACAAATAGAACCCAGCCCGACTCGAAGCACTACCCAGTACCCACGCAGAGACCTGCCCTTACCTAACAGCCCCAAACCTCCCTTTCTCCCCTTTCTAGCAGTATCTCTGAAGCTTTACATCGTTTGTTGCATGGAGGCAAAATCAGGCAACTGGGTCATTAACCGTGGCCACAATCAGAATCCTCAAGTTCTGCCTTCTTGAGGTCGCCCATGCCGCGTCTACCCCTAGTCGAAAACTCTGTTGCTCGTGTTGAATGGTGACCATTTGTGCCTGTTGACAATGAGTGCGACATCTCTCTAACCCGCATGTCATTTCATTCTCCTTGGACTGCGCTTGCCAATGCCTTGAAGAAGCTCCTTCTCCCGCTTCGTCGTGATTCCGAACCTCACCTCCTGTCTTGCCTCCCCACATGCATTGAATCTGTCGGCGACTTCTTTCTTGGTCCCTCCTCCCCCTCCCTATTGTCTGATATATAAGCCGGTGGAATTGTTGAACAGATTCATCTCCTAGCCCGCGTTGCCCTCATCTGGCAGTCGACGCTTCCAATGCAAGCGCGATTGGAAGTTGCCGTTGTTCTGGTTTGGTCCTCGTCACATGTATGAATGTCATTGTTTTTGCTCTGTTCGATTTCATAGTATTCGAAATTCTGTATTGCTTTAGACGTTTAAAGCATTGGGTAAATTGAATTGAATTGAGTTGAATATATAAATTTAAATTGAATTTCCCTTTGAAAGTTTCTGGTTTTGAAACTGGCATAAGAGTATGAGTAGATGCTTTATCCTTCTCTGTATTTGTCAACTTTACTTTTGTCTTTACACTACTTTTCAATGAGACTTTTGTTCTGGATTTCGTTGAACATTTTGCTTCGTTCTTACTTTCCTCCATTTGAGTTTTTATCACTAGAATGCCTAGTTCTCTCGACTAGACCTTAATTCATGGTTGCTGGTAGTAATAGACCTATGGTGACATTAACTTATTTAGCAAAACATTTTTCAAAGTCCTGTTTACATACTAAGTTAGTTACGCAAAATCAGTCATTATATATTTATCTACGAAAATATATTATTTAGCTCATCTTAAATTTGTATTTTGTGTTTGAAACTATATTTTTTATTTTTGTGTTTGAAACTATATTTTTTATCCGTGGTTGATTTTGCTATGTATGTTGTATGGTTGAATATTTTTTTCATCCGACACTTGAACTGCAATCTTTTTATAACCAATTTGAACCAATTTTCATTTGCAAGCTTAGTTACAGATTGTTTTTTAATTCAGATTAAATTAATATTTGGTTAAAGATTAAGCCGTGAAGGTGCTACTGAAGGGATGCATTTTCAAGGGAATGGAATCCTTTCTCACATTAGTTGTAGTTTCCTTTATACTAGTATGCTTGGGTGGGATTTTTATATGTTACATACAATAGAAATCAAATAGAATTTAAGTGATGTAATTAAGATTTTTTTGTTTTCTTTTTGGCTAAACTAATTACATTAGTAGTACTTTTAATAAATGTTCACAAAGACGGAAACTATATTGTGCAGTTTTTTAGCAGTGTCTTGGTATCATTTTTTTTGTGATCACTAGAATGCCAACTTCTCTCCACTAACCTTAATATTGAATGCTTGTACTAATAGAGTTATGGGATTTATTTACAATTACTAAGGACTATGAATAATTCACTACCCCATGAACATGGACAGAAATAACTAACTACAGTAACAATCATCAATCATCAAACCATTTGTTTTCTTAAACTAATACGTAGCATTCTCAATTAGACAACATATAGTGTGTGTTTTGCTAGCATTCAATTGTTCTCATGTAAATCCGGTGGCTTACCAATACTGATCATGCTTGAATTTTGTACATGTAGACTTATTACTATTCATAGAGAAATTTAATGACATGAATTTCGCAGTTTTAATGACTTTTCTTAACTTAACTGGGTCAGCGATGTCGTACCTTCAATATCATATATGGCACCTTCGGCCCTTCCTACCATCAGCAGCAAAACACAATAACGGTATAATGGGCCAAATTTAACAACACAACATCATGCAAGCTTCACAGTGACTCACGTTGACAATTCATACATGTAAAAATTTCTTTTAAGTATTTAAAACAATTATTTAGATAAATTTAGGATTAGAATTGTTTCTCCAACTTATAAATATCAGAGTCCCGAGAACAGTATGGAATTGGTCAAATTACCTGGACTGATCAACAATGAGTTTTCACTTCGTATCTAACTGAAGTAACAAAACACCAGCAAAACAATCAAATAAAAATAGGTTGGACATACAGTCATCCCATACAGTCGAACAACAGCCCATAATAAAAATAGATATATAAAATAAAATAAATAAATAGGTTGGACATACCTTCCACCTCCTTCATTACCAAGATTAACATATTTGCATAAACATCGCTGGTTTAACATACCTTTTTTCCAGTTCTAGTGTATGCCAACTTCAGAAATCCCTCCTCAGTACACGTCCAAACGGCAATCGCCCTCATCAGCGCTCCGGATTTCTTACTCTTTATCCGATCTCTCCGCCACTCATAACCTCATTTCACAATTAATCAAACAATAAATCCTAAACCGAAACACACAGCGTTACAAGATAAATAACGCACAAATTAAAATACTCTGAATCCCAGAAGATAAGGGCCACGACTTACCATAAAGGCCGGACCGTTTCATACCAAAGAAGGGGTTGACGTTGCTGCTTCTACGTGTGATGAACTGGGGTTAGGGTTTTCATTTTTAATAAAACGGCGCCTGCTACATTCTTTTTACATCTGTTACTTTTTCCTGGTCTTGGCCTCAGCCTAAAAAAAATTACCCGAAACAAAATCCCATCCAACCCAATTGAAACCCCACTCAAGACCCGAACGAAAAAAAAAAAATCAAACGCACCTCATTCTCCACAAACACTGTACACGGCTCACAAAGCCTCCTCATGCCATTCCTGATGCTACCAAGATGCCCAAAAACAAAAACCAAAAAACACTGGCCCAGCCCAGTTTCGGAAATTCAATTGGGGTTCTGTAAACTTGGCTTCTTCTTGCCTGTATTCATTAGCCGGCTAGCACTTTCACACTCAAGGGAGACAGGCTTTTAGAGCTCTGCCAAGTCTGTTCCCTGCAATCAAGGTTCTTGCCACTTGTCAACAAATTTTTCAATCTGTATGTATTAATCTGTACCATATAACTGACCAAATTTATAAATGCAAGCATACATAGCATAACACGTCCAAAAAAAGGCATGCAGGGGCACAATGACTTCTTAAAAAAACTGCAAGCATACAAGACACCGTTAGGGTTTAATGTGTGTGAGTGAGCAATAGCCGAATAAGACAAAAAACTCTTAAATATATGTAAGCAAGTAATATATGTGACCTTGTAATAGGAGTGTTTAAATTTAATTCGATTTAAATTAAATTGTTCATTCAATCCAATTTAAACCGAAAATCAATTAAAATCGTATTAATTTAGATTTATTTGGATTCTATTTTTTTGTAAATAGTTGGATCATATTAGATTTCAGATTTACTTTTCATAATCAATCAAATTCAGTCCAAATGTGCTATAATATTATTATTTTCTTATTATATTTATAACTATATTTATAAGATATTTAATTTGTTATATATTTTTATATTATTCATGTATTATTATTATTTAATAAATATTTTATATTCAAAATGTTATTTATTTATTTATTTTAACTAATTTATAATTTTATTTCTATTGTTATATTATCATCGAGTTTTTAAGATATTGCTGAGACTTATTATATCATTGTTTATTTAAAATTTAATGTTAAGACTTGTTATATGTATTTAATTTTTTTAATTTACAAAACCACAAATTCAATCAAATCCTAACCATTTGAAATTGAATCGGATCGGATCATTTTTTTTTTTAAATCATCTAATCTAAATTACACCATAAATAAAATTAGTGTTTGAATCAAATAAATTTTTGACTCAATCCAAACCGCACCGCCCCTACTTCATAATAATAAGAGGTTGTTTAATCCGTCTCACAAAAAAAAAAATAGACGCAAATATAGTGGGCTCTGAGTTTAGTAAAAAATTTGTAAAATTCTGTAAACTACATTTTTTTCGAGTCTTAATAGAGACGGTAGATTTTAAGTAATTTTTTAGTAAAGAGTCTTGGAATATGTGTAAATGTGTGTATATAAATTGTATAATAAAAATAGATACATATCTTTTGTCTAAACTCTAAATTCTAAATACTTCTTTTCAAACCAAATATGATTGTCTCTTTAACATAGTAGCATCGATCTTTGTATCTTTCTCTTGAGCTAGAAGTTCATATTTACTTTGATGTCCTTTTACTTAAATGATTTCGTTAAAATAATTTAGCTACTATGGAAAAACTTATCCAAAGTGCTGCTAATTTTAAATCATTTATATTGTGCTCTCTAGGGTTAAATTGAGAAAGACTATATTGATATGAAATTAGATAGCATGCATAAATAGATTTCAAGTTAAGTGATTAAAAGAAACAACGAAGTGTGTGTTTGGATTGTGGTTGGTCAAATTGGAGTTTGAAATTTGAGTAAAAGTAAGTTTGTGTTAATATGATTTATGTTTAGCAACTCTATACCAAAATTAATTTTGATAAAATAAATATTGTTTGGATAATATTAGTTAAAATCACTTTTAGATAGATAATTACTTAAAAGGACATGACATTAAATTATAATATTATTTTTTTATATATGTTTAATTTTTTTATATATTTTTTATATATTTTTTATATAGTATATTTTTAATACTCTTAGTACTCTTTTTTAGTACATTATAATTTTTAACTATTATTATTATTATCTAATGGGATCAATAAATTCTATTATAAAAAATAATAATAAATATAATACACAAAAATTATAACTATAAAAATATATAATGTCGAATAAAAAAATTAATAAAAAATAATAAAAAAATTCATATAGAGAGGAATAATAAGAATTCTATAAATAATGCAATAATATGTATAAAGGATAAAGTTGGTAAAAGAAAAATAAATATTGAAGGTATTAGCTAAAAGCACGTTAATGCAACGGAGAAGCTAGAAATGATTGCTTCTTGTAAAGTGGGTTTAGGAACAAAAATACTTCTGCCGTTTGTAGAGAAGAAAATCAGCCAAACAAAAAAGTGAAGCTTTCAAGAAGCTCTAACGTGCTTTTTTCCTTCAAACGTGGTTACTAAACACACCCGAAATCTATATATATCGAGTTTAGAGTAACAAAATATGATTTTGAAAACAAGTTTAAGTTTAATCTCAATAGATTGAAATAGTCAAACAAAAAAGCAACTGAAGAACAACATTAAAAGATTAAAAATTATTTTTTTTGGTGACTTTAAAAAATTATTATTATACGTATAAAATTATAAATATTAAATTAAATAAAATAATTTTAGATTATTATTGTGTGCGGTGACCCGTGACAATAATAACGATATG
>NC_029774.3:41846085-41848175 GCF_000817695.3 Arachis duranensis
TAACATGTATCTTAAAAATATATTTTAAAAATATTATAAGAAATATCTTATTAAAAATTATTGAAACTATAACTATTTTGTATTAAAAAATACATTAATTATATTGAAAATTTTATAAAAATTATATTATTAAACTATTAAAATATGTCATTATAATCTTTATTTTTTATACAAAGGATATTATTATTATTATTATTATTATTATTATTATGTGCTTATTTATTTTTTCCCTTTTTATTCTTTCAAATAAACCAACAATTATTATTATTATTATTATTATTATTTTACGCAATAGTTAGCAATCTCAAACTTTTGTCATTTTCTTATATTGCTTTATTCTTTATGACAAAAAGAACAAGACTCAACCAATATAATTGAGTTATTCATGGCAGCCATATGATAGCAACCAAAGATCAATAATTGTCTCTGAATTGAGAATGACATTACAAGCCTTCATAACTTGAGTCGCTTTTACGTGATATAATTCTGGGAGACACACTTTATTCACAATTATAATTACTTAGCTTGTTTTGCTAAAAAATATGATGATTTTAATTAATCATATATTCCTAAGCTTGGAAAAAACCACCGACCATGCATTATACATGAACCTCCAAATTAAATATGATACGCTCCAAAATGCGAGTGATTGAGAAACTAGAGAAAGTCTTCATGACCAATAATATAGAAATAATATGTATATGTAGAAATAATATAGCCAAATTTATGTATATATGTTATCTTTTGGGATTAATTTGTCTGCTGGTTACAACGTATAAGTATAACTTGTCTTTTTATATATCAATTTTACTGTGTAATCACCAACTCTTGCCAATTTTTATTGGACTGAATTTCAAAGTCCATTAAATAAAAAAAACACATTTTAATTATTTAAATTTACCATAATTTAAAATTATATTTGACCATTTTTTCTATTTTTTTATTATCACTGTCCTCAGTGCTACTATTGTGGTTTTATACGAAGGTTATTGTTACTGCTGACCGCTGTACTAGACTTCTAATGAAAGTATTTTTTTACTGGATCATGTCTCTTTTATGGTTGTGTCTTTTTTATAATTGTGTCTAATAGAAATGTCTTTATGGATATGTCTCCTGAATGTGTCTCTTGAATGTGTCTCCTTATACATGTGTCTTTTAGTGGAGGTGTCTTTTATCGAATTGAGAAGGTAAAAACCGATAGAAGGAGTGCGTTGCGATGTAGATCACAAGGGGGAGGGTGTCGTGATGGTCCTACAGAGGAAAAAATTGCGCATGCAAAGCGTGTGCTGCGGCAATGGAGATTGATTGTGGAGGACACCAGCACTGCCTAGAGGATTGTCGGGGTGGAGACTTCAACAGCGGCGCAGACGCGAACCACCGCCCGCATTCCGAGCATCGCAACTAACGGCGCGACGTAGCAGCAGCAGCTCCACGGGAAGGGGGTTCTGCGTGCGATGAAGACGGCGGTGGTGAATGAGGAACGATGTGACGACGAAGACGACAACAGTGGAGGAGATGCGACGTGACGATCGCGGAGACATAATGCGGGCAGTGGCTTCATGGACAACATATTTGACACGTCGTGCAGGAAAAACAATGATGGAGGCAGAAGGATGCAACACCGACTGATGTCGGGTGAGGGAGAACCACAGAAGCGAATGACTCGTTCGTACATTTACGTTACTACCGGAGATGGGTGAGATGAAGGGCTGCATGATTAGTTTATATATTCACGTTGCAGCTCTCCTTTAAACAATTACAAATTCTTATAATTCAAATTTTTAATTAATTTAGATCAATTTAATGTTAATTATAATTAAAATATAATAATTAAGTATTATTGACTATAAATTTACAAATAATATATTGATATTTTTTTATATAAATAATGGATAAATTATCTTTTTTTTCTTTTTGTCATTAAGTATTATTACACATAACACTTTTATTTTTGTAAAAAGGGTGGGAACTTTAAGTTATATGTATATGCCGCTGTGAAATTAAATTCGGAATATATAGATTTATATCAAAAGGTGGTTACTCTAGTACATATATTTTCATGTGAAAATATTATTATCGTAAATTGTTCG
>NC_029774.3:41850830-41865465 GCF_000817695.3 Arachis duranensis
ATTTTGAAATATTGTGTATTTATTTTATTTTATAGATAAAATACATACATACTCTTTTATTATTAGATTAAGTATAAAATTTGCACCATATATAATAATTGGAGAAACCAAAGGGTATTTTGGTACCATTGAAAATTTGAAGTCTATAAAAGGAGAACGTGCATAATAATAATCTCTCTCATTTTTTCAAATTTCTTAGCAATAATAATCTCTCCCTACCTTCCTTCCCATATTATATTATATAGTTTCTATAAATATAAGATGGTGTCTAAGGTGGAAGAAAGAATGAAGAGGATACATCATCATTATGAGAGGCATAACAAGAAGCAAGTTCAGAAAGTGAGGAAGTTCAAGAGAAGCAGCTCCAATGTTGAAGAAGATGGTGCTTCTTCTGCAATTCTTTTCCTTGCTTGCATTGCTTGTGCACCTTGCTATCTAATCATGCATGCTTTAACTAACAATTGACCAGCCAATGGTATGCTTACACTGTTAGTATTGCAAGTGTGAGGAGTGTTGAAGTTAGTCTCACATCAAAAAATATAAGGAAGAGTGAGAAGTTTATAAGATGAGAGACTCATTAACTTAACACCTTAAGGTTTTGAGTTGGATGTGGTGTCTTTTCATCTTATGTTATCTTACTTGATTCTTTTCCAAAATCTCTCTCATAGTTGAGAGCTTCCCACAGTTAGCCCAACATACACGTGGTAGATAAAAGAATTAATTCATGTTTGTAATTCAAATTATATAGTTTATAAGTTAATGTATATTTTTGTCTTTGGCAAATTAAGAGTAAAACAAGATATAATTAATTAATTATCGTTTTTTATTTTTTCTATAATTTTATATTTTTATGATAGTGAAATATCCAAACCAAAAATAAAATATATTACACATAGGATAATAAAATGAAAAAAGTCCTAATATCGATAAAAATAGAATAAAAATAATGAATATATGTTTTTTTATTGTATATTTTTAACTTAATAGAATTTTAAATTGTAAATA
The DNA here is from genome assembly GCF_000817695.3 of Arachis duranensis. Lineage (NCBI taxonomy): Eukaryota > Viridiplantae > Streptophyta > Magnoliopsida > Fabales > Fabaceae > Arachis > Arachis duranensis. The sequence goes on from NC_029774.3 coordinate 41,851,836, forward strand.
AAGTTGGTCTGCAATTTAATCTTATTGAATGATTATATTCATACCTTTCATTCCAGATCTGTTATGTTAATATAATTTAATACTGAAAAGAGTAAAATATATTTTTAATTACTTCTTAACATGAATAAAATCTCCCCTTTATTCTCTCTCTATCTTGATTTACAAATCATTTTAAAAAATCAGATTCATTCATTTTCTCTATGTTTTTAACATCTATCCACTTTTCATCTCCTCCGTTTTTGTTTTATTCATACTAAGGCCCACGTCTCAGACATCCAATTTCGGCCAATAAATACTGGAATTGTCCACACGGTTAACTGTTCAAAATTACCGTTTCTAACACTAACACTATTTCATTTGATCAAGTGCTTGAAAAAAAAAAAAAAAAACCCCTGAATCATATAAGTCATTTTTGAAAGAGCCCACACGAGTATCAAAAAACCCTAAACACTAACATTTATAATTCATTCTCGAGTGTAATCTTGATGTATCCTAAAATATTTTACACACATATACAATTATATCTATTCTTTTCAATCATTATTTATATAATTAATATAAAAAATAATTATTTTTATTGATTGAATAAACAGGTAAAATTATTATCACTGCATTAAAATTAAATTCTTAATTCTTTTCTGCAAAACCCACAGCTTAGAGAGAGAAAATATATAATATATAATTCACCTGAACTTTTTGAAAGACATAAATCCTAATTGTCTTATTGAAGTTTGATATCAATACAATTTTATTACTCTTGATAAGTATTTAGTTATAATCATATTAGATGTATACTAAAATCAAGAATAAAAATAATAATAAATTTATTATAGTGATTTTTTTTAACATTTATTAAGGATTTATTTGTGTGTCGTGCATATTAAAAATTTGATTATAAGTAAAGAAGGGATTAATTTGTCCTATATATGAAAATAATTTTCGAATACTCTAGTAAAAAAAAAATTAAGAGAGACAAAAATGTCCCATTCAAATTTTACAAGACTTTAAATATTAGTTAAAATCATTTTTGCATGGTCAATAAAAAATACATTCTAATTTTGTAGTAAGACTACTCTTTAGTCTTTATGAGCTAGGAACCATAGAATTTAACTTTTCGAAAAGTTAACCATAATTTTGTTTGATATTATTTTTGAGAAATACTTTTAATTTTTTAGAAGTTAATTTAAAATTTTTAAAAAATAAAAAATTCTATAAATTATTTTATCACTATCGTTATAAAAAAAAATAAATAAAAAATTTTGAATTTTGAAAAAAGATTAATAAAGAAATAGAGGGGGAGAACCATCACCGGAAGCCTTTTATGATGTTGTCTGTAGGATTTCTTTGCTGGGAAGGGTCTTCCGGCGACAACCTGTTGGCTGAGATGAGGGTTTTATTGCTGACTTTGTATAATTTTATAAAGGATAATTTAAAAATATTGAAAGACTTATTATTTTTTATTGTAATTTTTAATAAGTTTTTTATAGATTAAATATGAGTGATATGTCAGCAAAAGTTTTTGAAATTCGATATATGAGTATTATCTTAGTAAAAGAATTTTTTTCATAAATCGAAATACAAAGCCTTTTTTAACTGAGGCGTTATGTTATACATCTTTAACTTATATTTTTATAATTGACTCACAGTTAAAATTTTTTAAAATTTAATTGACTTTAATTAAAATTTATAGATAAAATAAATAAATTTAAATTATAAATCCTAACAATTAACCGCTTGATGCTATGGATTTTTCGAAAATTAAAGAGATTACGAGTAATTATCATTGATAGTATAGACATGGATAGTGTGGAAACGGATTTGACAAAAACCATGGCATATTTATTAAGAAGATTTGTTATATATATAAGTATTTTTGACATATAAATCTATATAAGTTAGTATAAATCTAACAAAAATAATTCTTAATTTAAAGAACGTGTAAATATGTGTTTTTTCAACTGTAAATAGCGCAAAATGAAAAATGGTTCTTTCTTGATGTTTGTATTTTACGTTTTTTCTCTTGCTCCTCCTTCTTCTTTTTCTCCTCTCTTTTGTTTGTATTTTTCTTCATTTTTTTTCGCATTCTTTTTTTTTCTTCTTTGCGTTTTCATCCTCATCGTGGTTCTTTTTATTATTGTTATTATTGCTGTATTTTTTTCTCCTCCTTTTTCTATTGATTTTGCAAGATTATGTTTTTTTCTTTTTGTTTGATTTTTTCTCCCAAAAAGAATGATAAGAAAACAAAATAATATGATGAGGAAGAAGAAGCAGTAAAATATGAGAAAGAAGAAGAGGAAGAGTTTTGAATTATGCAGAATTTATCAGAATAAAAATAAATCCAAATATCTTCGTATTACACCCAAATTTACTGCAAAGATAGAAAAATGTTTCCTCTAATATTGCATTTTTTCTTTTTTTTCTTATTTATTTCTTTATTTTAGTTAAATGAATGTATGTTCATCATCTTTCAAGTAATTTTTGCAGCATTATGTGTTTCTTCTTTTTCTTTGTTTGATCTTTTTGTTTTTATTCTTGTTAAGAGAGTAAAACAAGAAGAAACTTGAGAAGGTAAAATAAAAAAGAAAAGATGAATTAAAAAAAGAAAAATGAAGAAGATGATGATGATAAAAAAAAAAGAAACAGTAGAAGATGAGGAGGAAAAAAAGAAAAAGTTTTGAATTATGCAGAACTTATCAAAATAAAAACACTGAAATATCTTCGTGTTACACCCAAATTTGCTGCAAATATAGAAAAATATTTCTTCTAATGCTGCATTTTTTTTATTCCTTTTTTCTTATTTCTTTCTTTCTTTTAGTTAAATGAATGTAAGTTCATCCTCCTCAAAGTAATTTTGCAGCATTATATATTTTTTCTTCTTATTTGTTTGATTTTTTATTTTTATTCTTGTTAAGAGAGTAAAACAATAAGAAACTTGAGAAGGTAAAACAAAAAGGAAAAGATAAATAAGAAAAAAAGAAGAAGATGGTGATGATGATAAAAAAAAAGAAGCAGTAGAAGATGAATAGGAGGGAGAGGAAGAGTTTTGAATTATGTAGAACTTATTAGAATAAAAATGCACCCAAAATTCTTAAAAATAAACCCAAATATCTTCGTGTTACACTCAAATAGCTCTGTGTTACACTTAAATTTGCTGCAAATACAGAAAAATATTTCCACTAATGCTACATCTTTTTCTTCTGAGTTGAACCACACCTCAACCACTTGATTTGATTTAAAACAATAAAAGGAGGAGAAAAAAATTTCAATGAAGAAAGAAGGAGGAGGAAGAGGCGGTGTTGATGACGACCATAACGAAAAAGAAAAATAACAAAGAAGAACATGCAGTAACAACATGAAGCGCGTAAATATAAATGACTTGTAAAGATTTGTATGGGAAAAACGCTTGTACGTAGAGAATAATTCTTTATTAAGTATTACTTATTATCCTTGTTAGTGTTGCAAGTGTGAGGAGTGTTGAAGTTAGTCCCACCTCAAAGAAAACAAGGAAGAGTGAGGAGTTTATAAGATGAGAAGACACATTTATTTGACACCTTAAGGTTTTGAGTTTGATGTGGTGTCTTCTCATCTTATGTTCTCTCACTTGATTCCTCCCCGAAGTCTCTCTGGTTGTCGAGAGCTCTCCACGGTTGGCCCAACAAGTGGTATCAAAGCCGATGGTTAATCGGTCTGGTGGTTTTAAGGGGTATTCAAGGTGAAGCATCGAAAGTCTTCCCGGCAAAGGTGGTCCGGGCGGCGTGTCCCGCGGTGTTTTGCGGCGGTGTGATGGACGAATACTCGTGGTGGTGGAGGAGCTAAAGGGGAATTGATGCTTGATGTGGAGGCTCACACTTGAGACCCATTTACTTGACACCTTAAGATTTTGAGTTGGATGTGGTGTCTTCTCATCTTATGTTCTTTCACTTGATTCCTTGAATAATTTATATATATTTTTTTTAAAATTAGTTCAATAATATTAAAAATTAAATATGTAATAATTTAAAAAAGTATATTTAAAAATTTAAAAATAATAACTTAAGCAAATAATGATTTATAATTTATGATACATATTCAAGAGAATATTTTTAGTATTCTAGAGCTAAGTGGCAGAACGATAATCTTATCATGTTAAAGAATAATAATAAAAAAATTATGTGATGTCGGTTTTAGATTTCAAATAGACCATAAATTCATCTAAAAATCATAAATGCTAAAAATAGCGATACTTATAAAGTTTATTGGGTTAAGTAAGGACAACAAAAATTTATAAATACATTTCAAGTTTAGTGAATGTCACAAAATTATCATTTAATTTTTAATTATTAGGTTTATGTTTTAGTTTATTTTGTTGTTAAGGTATTAGAAGATTTAATTTGGTTCTGATTTTTTTAATAGTATTTGCTGAAATTTTAAATTTAAATCAATCTAATATAATCTAATAAGATCAAATCTGATTTAATATAATGTACAACTTATTTATAAATGTTAAATAATAAATTTTTTTGTGAAGAACAATATTAATTAAAAGTAAAGAATTTTACTAAATTTATAATCTTTACTCTTTATTATATCATTTTGGCAAAATAAATCATAAAGTAATCAATCTAATAAATACATAATATTTTAGAGTATAAGATGGTTATAAGATGAGCGTTCAATGAGATGTAGACACGTGACTTCGTAGTTAGTTTCTTAAAGGCAGCACATCCCTCTCCTACTCCTCATCCACGGAGTTCGAGCTCCACTCATTCGTCCAATGGCCTAAAAAATTGAAGTCCCCTTCCAGATCGATTTCTATTTACAAAATAAATTTTTAATTTCTGCAAATAGAAAGTCCAACATATTACTAATTTCATGACTATGACTTCTTACAAAAATCGAAACTGCTCATGTAAAAAGTGAAGATCATCTACCTTGACAAAACCAGCTCCTAGTGTTGCCAGAAGGTCCTCCTTTTGCCACACCAAAAAAATTCTGATCGGAACAAACCAGTCGCCTACGCCATTAACAGTCGAAACCTTACTTTTTCTTCCATGAAAGCCGGCGTTCAGAGCTCTCTCTACCGTTTAAGTTTCATTCATGATATTTCTGATTTTCATTTTCTTTAAAATTTACTTCTTTCGTCAATTTTTTTTTCTGTCATCACTACTCTTTTGTAATTTAATTTCCACAAGTAGTTTTTTTATTGGGTTTTTTAAATAAATAATTTAATTATTTTAATGAACAAAATATGTAATTTATAGTGTATTTACTAATTTATATCGCATTAATTTATCTTGCATTAATTATCGAAATAAATAGTTATAAATGTATTTTGTTTACCGTGTAAACGAGGTATGTGTATTTATAAATATAAAAATATAATTTTTAAAACTAATAAAAAATATTAATAATTTAAATTAAACCAAGTTCGTAAAAACGAAATGTTTTAAATAATATGAAAATAAACAATTTTAAATAATAGAGAAGATGAACGGTTTCAAAATAATAGAGGAGATAGGCCATCTCACTGATTAATGGGCAACTGAGCGCATCACGTAATTTAAAATTACTCATTTAAAATCAGCACATTATTCTCTTAGAAATTAATAGATTTAAATTAGTATTAAAAAAGAATAAAAAACAATAATTAAAAGAAAAAATTTCATTTCCCTCTCTTCAGAGATACTAAAATAACATTCTCCTTCTCTCTATTTGTAAAATGTATGTTCTCCTCTTTTATAACTTTTAAAAAACCTCTTCTTTAATTCATTTTAAATTTTTTTTTGTTAACTATTGTTAACTTTATCTATTTTTCAAAAAAAATAAATTATTTTTTACAAAATACTCTTTAACAAAAATTTTATTTTTTTTATTAGATAAATTTAAAAAAAAAGTTTTTTAAAAATTATAAAAAAACATATTTTATAAATAAAAAAAATGTTATTTTAATATTTTAAAAAAATTCCGTTCTTTTATTTTTGTACAAGTTTAACACTTTAACTAAATAATAATTACAAGGCTAAACACGGACCACACACATTTATAATTACCCTCTTGGTTAAAAGAGTTACCGTCCTTCAAACTTAGAATTCTGTGATCCAACTTGCCAGTCAACCCAACACGTGTCGTGTCATCACAGTCAAGCTCCCATAGCCATCCTAGGCACAGATCGCAATGGCCATCACAGAAGGCACCATATATATATATACACAGACGTAAACCCTAATTTTGTTATGACTACGATAATGAAAGACCTTGAATGCGGAGATAATCTTCCAGTAGATCTGCTTAGAGAAATCTTGGTGAGGTTTCCAGTGAGGCTTCTCTGGCAACTGAAGAGCGTATGCCGTTCATGGAACTCCTTAATTTCCAGCCCTGAATTCGCCATGCACCACCTTCAACGCTCAACGCTAACTCATCCGCCGCCCCCATTGCTGTGTTGGAAGCTACCGGTGGGACTGGCGGGCGACATCAAGCATTGCTCTTCACAATCTCTTATTCTTGATCGCCAGCATCAGCCCCAGCCCGTGTCACATCCGGGTGACGGAAAATTCATCAGGGGATCTTGCAATGGATTGCTCTGCCTGTCTGAAGGTTTTCCCTATAAAACTCTTACTCTTCTCAATCCCAGTACTCGTTCGGTATCCCCATCCGTTCCATTCGAGGGCTCCGACGAGTGCGGAAACGATTTTTTTTGTGGCTTTGGCTATGATATTCTGCATGACCAGTACAAGCTTGTTATGGGTTGTTGTGCCTCGTCTCGTCTAACTGATTCCAAGGTGAGATCTGGGGCTATAGTTTTCACTTTTGGTGCAAATCCTTCTTGGAAAACTGTTGATCATCCGGTGTTTCCGTACGATTTTCGTGGCGCAAGAAATGAAATATTTGTGAGCGGCACTCTCAATTGGCTTGTGTGTGATCCTACTAGTAGTACTATAGATCGTGAATTGGAGTGGTTCGTTCTTACCTTCGACTTGGAAACAGAGTTGTTTGGTCGATTTTGTCTGCCTATTACTAGAATGCAACGTGACTTCTGCGAGATGCCTCCCTTGCAAGTCCACAATAACTGTCTTTCTGTTTGTTATCGCACTCCGTATGAACCAATTATTTGCACTCTCTGGATAATGAAGGAGCATGGAGTTGAAACATCTTGGATTCAGTTGTTCGCAATCCCATCCGATGTTGGAATCTCGCTAGGTTCTTTGGTAGTACCTCTGTATATCTTAGAAGATCATAATCTTTTGGTACTAGATACTGGCCAAGTTTGTGTGTATAATTTTCGTCAAAACCAACTAGTTTCTCGTGTGCGTCACAGATATAATTGGGTATATTTATATTGTTGCCAGGAGAGCTTGGTCTCACCATCTCATTATTGTGGTCTTAATTAAAACTATTCAAGTTTGATGATCAATAAAATTTTATTACTTTTGATAAGTATTTAGTTATAATGATCATATTAGACGTATACCAAAATTCATTATGCCATCACGTAATTAAATTTCTTATGTTATCGCTATCTACAGTAACTTATAGATTAACTTAAACTTTAGCTTGTCACATGTAATTTATTTATGAGAAAGGTTAGTTTAAACATTATTAAAATCTAATATGATGATAAATAATAGATGGGTCGGCGTGTATAATATTCCATATAAAATAAATACACCGATACTATATTACTATATATAACCTATAACCTATAAACTCAACCTTGGTTCAAAGCTTCTTTTGCAAAGGGTTTCCACTGTTCGGCACAAGAATAATTGATTCCAAGTCCCACACTAAGCCCCCTCAGTAATTGAACTGTTCTCAGTACACTAAACAGTTCTTCTGGAAAAGCCTACCAAAACAAATAGAAAATTTAGTTTAACACAAAAGTAGCAGCATCATATGTAATGTACAAATTCATCTCTATTATTGTTCAATAATTCAGTTCTTTGCTAGCATACTTTCTCAAATTCTCTAACTATGTCACTACAAACAGTTTTTCGTGGTTGTTTAGCCAGTAAGAACGAAAGCATTTCGCGCAAAATATACTGTTTACATAAATCTTAAGAAAGGTTAATGTATGCTTTTAGAAACAGAGACGAGTCTGAGTTAAATTTCACCAAATCTACCAAATGAATAAAAACACTCTCTTCTCTAAATAAGTACCATTTTGTTTTTGTTAAGAAGTAATTAAGCACCAACATAGCAAGATATGCATCTCAAATCACAAATGAGAGTGATAGAGTAAATGGAAGGTTTTTGCATTCTAGAATCAACTATACTATGAGTACACAAAAAATCAGTCACTAAATTGGTCACTTGTATAGAATATATGTTGAAATATAAAATATATATTAAAAATAAGTTAAATAACACATGTATTTATACATAAATACTGGCTGATTTTTGTATATATGTAATATTTTTGTTCTAGCATATATATACCTGGACGCCAATTTTTTTAATTAAAGAATCGTCCGAGAAAGGCTGCAACACCGACTCCCCTGGAGGCATTTTTGTGTCAAACATTTGTTGTGCCAGTTTAAACATGTCTTCTTGATGAATTTCACATGTGCTAGAGGTGTCTATGCCAAGCTCCCTACATTAATCAGAGTAAATTCATTTAGACATTCATATAGATTAAAAGAAAAGGTTGACTAAATTGTCCTCGAATTAAGGCCTTACTTAACATTAGATGATCATCAAATGGATGAGTAATGAAATACCCTTCTAAAAACCTTCTTACTTTCTATTTTTATTTTTAGCATTTTCTTTTTTCTTAGATTTTGCGAAAAAAAAAACAGTAAAAACAATAAAATACTGCTTTATGTTTTTATGTCCTGTTTTTTCTTTCCTTCTTCTTTATAAAATTTTGAATGCAGAAAACACTAGAAAATAAAAATAGAAAATAAAAACGCAAACCAAACGCATTCTAATTATCCTCCTAGTTTCTATACAAAAAATTCTCTGAATGCATTTAATTGAAAACATAAAAAACTCGTTAAGACTTTCATTGTTTAGAAAAAGTTGGCTGATTTAGGAGGATAAATCCTTTCTCTTAGATGAACAACACTAAATGTAAACGAAAATGTTGGGTAACGAAAAAATATTAGCCAAAAATTGGCAGAACTTATTATTTTTGGCTTTATTTAATACATCCTGTAACAAATAAATGCTAAATAAGGCAAGTTTGAGCGATTTGATTTGATTATTTTTTGACTTCCTAACATTACTGAAATGCAAAATTCAGTACCTAAAGCTCTCAATGACTCTTAAAGTATCACCATTGGCAATCGCAAGAACCAGATTAGCATAACCAATCCTTAATTTCTCAGGGAGATCCTTCACCTGCCCATAATCTAACAAGGCAACCTGACTAGAGGGGAAAAAAACAACATTAGGCATCAAGTTCTGAACTGATAAGAATGCTTTAACTCAAATCATTTCAATATTCGTCGAAAGAGAACGAAACAAACATTCAAGGAGGTTCAGAAAAGAAATTTTGGCTTGCCTCTGAGCCTTTACAAATCAAGATGTTTCCTGGATGAGGATCAGCATGGAAGAATCCACTTTTCAAAATCATTTGACCACATGCTTGGGTCAAGCTTTTAAGAATTTTCCTGCACTTTTATAAGAAAATTAATGGTGTATTGCACATAACATTACATGCATATGTAAATGCAATTTTCATATACGAAAATAAATTTTATTAGAAGTGAAAAAAAAGTATAAAAGAGGATAAAAAAAAAAATCCTTGAAACAGGATATAACAAATTAAATCCTTAGAGGAAAGACCATGCAACACTGCTAGAAAGAAGATATAAAAAATTAAACACACAATCCTCTAAAAATACCCAATACATATGTGCATATACGAAGAATCATCAACATTATGAAGTTAATCTATCAAGACTTCACTATACCCAAATGTTATCTGATTCTCAATTTTTTGCATTGTCGTGTATAGTTATCGATCAAGATTCAAGAAAAATGGCTGACAAAATGAAAGGACTACATTTTGTATGGTAGTAAACAGGCTTACTTCTTAGCTGCTGTTGCTATCTTTCCATTGGGGTTTATACCTCTTTTTGCTATTTCATCACCAAGTTTCATTATTGAAACACCATCCATATATTCCATAACTAGGACTTTCCTGTACATGCAGGGTGTCGAACGATTAGTAAAATACATATGAAGTATGAACTCCCATCTAAATTGAAAGTTGTTCATAAAACATATAATATGCATATTTAGCTTGCCAAAAAGTTCATGTAATAGAAAATTAGCCGCAAACAAATCAGTCATTCTTGCATCATTAGATGGCATTTAACATGTGATTTTGAACAGAATTCATGACTATAGTAAGTTTAGAATTTTTATGTCCATTGTTGATATTATCATCCAAATCTTCTAAAAATGCTGCACCGCTGCTATGTGACTTAACATACCTAGTAACCATATCTCGAATTACTCGAGGTACCAAAATAGGGGACCTTTTATTGTTTTCATATAAGAACTTCCTAATCCTTTGCATGGAATCTGCCTCCCTTCTGAAGTCAAATTCATATCCAATCTAGAATGTCAAAATGATAGATAGAACATTATCAAGTAGAAGAATTTCAGAACAAGTGCAGTAGAGCCATGAAAGGGCATTAATAATGGTGTTAAAACACACTTCACTAATAGGACTTCTCTGATCATCAAGCCAAGAAAAAACGAGTCGATATAAAAATAAAGTGGCTGCTAATTAAAGAAGTGCCACCAGAATTAACTATAGAAGAAATTCAAATCAGAAAAGGAAGTTCACCTGTGTTTCCATTTCTTTTGTTATTGAATATAGATCAAATTTGATATCTGTCTTTTGCATGTATAAAGCAAATGCTTGCAAGTTATGGATATCTGTCATCATGATATCCTGAACTCCAGGATGTTGAACCTAGTATATACAAAAGAAATCCGAATCGAAAAGTTTACATGTGCTGTGAATCCGTAAGGTTTATGAGGTTCATTTACCTTGACTACTACATCATCTTTATCACCTCTGAGTCTTGCTCTATGAACCTGATGCGAGGATAAGATATTTGCCAGTTACATGAATATGATTTCCAAGAACTGCTGTTGTAAACAATACTCTTCCAAAGTAAAAAAAAAAAGACTTTGATGTGTGTTTTTTAACATGTCATTGATTTGTTCCGAGTAAACAGTAACTTTTGGACTATTTTAATGTAAAAATTAGCACACATGAACCAAAATGCTTGATCAATTTTTTTCTAGCCATGATATAACAACAAAAGGGTGCATACCTGAGCAATTGAAGCAGAACCAAGGGGTTCCAAATCAAATCTTTCGAAGACATCATCAATGTCTTGCCCCAGCTCATTCTCCAGCACTATCTTCAGAGTCTGATATGGAGTTGCAGGAGACTGATCGCATAATGTAACGAGCCTTTTCACCCACGCAGCTGGAGCCAAGTCCGGCTTCCCTATAATTTGGGCTACCTATTTCACAATTTAAATCATGCCAAGGACAAAGGGTTAACCAACAAATCAAAAGGAACACAATATCACAAGCAAAATGCAATGACTGCGAAAATCCTCCAAAAAATTCAAAGCTAGTCTATAATTTTCTGGTAAGCTAAAGGTTAGGCAGAGAAGCCTAACTTTATAATTCAAACCTCTGACATTGCATGTAAAGTTTGGCTCAAGATTCAACAAACTTTAGCTAAGCTAACTCTCATTGGTAGCTATTCTATGTAATCTATAATGTTCTAAGAACAAAGATAAACAAAGCAATCTCCTTTTTGGGAAAAAGGACAATAGAAATTTGAGACCTAAAGTTACTGTTCATTTCTTCCATTCAAACCTGTTATTCTCATAAACAAAACCATTTTAGAAACCAATGTGTTTGGTTTGTGTTTTCATTTTCTGTTTTTATTTAGAAATTTATGTTTTCAAGATTTGTGAAGGAAAAGAAAAATGCATTGATTGCGAAAATCCTCCAAAAATTTCAAAGCTAGTCTATATTTTTCTGGTAAGCCAAAGGTTAGGCAGAGAAGCCTAACTCTATAAGACCTGAAATGGTAAACAATAAGGCCCCTCCCTAAAAGAGTTTCCCAAATTTCAAACCTCTGACATTGCATGTAGACTTCGTCCCGAGATTCAACACACTTCTGCTAAACTAACTCCTATTGTGTAGGTATTTTATGTAATGTATAATGTTCTAAGAACAAAGATAAACAAGGTAATCTCCTCTTTGTGAAAAAGGACAACAGAAATTTGAGATCGAAAGTTATTATTGTTCACTTCTTCCATTCAAACATGTTATTCTAATAAACAAAACCATTCGAGAAACTAATATTCCATACTCACTTTAGGGTAGTAAAAACAATAATAAAGAAAAGATCATTGAAGAAAGCATATATAGAAATTTGATATAAAATTCCATCTGAGACATTTTAACAAATACCTTGAGGAAGAAACCTCCAAGGTGAGTGCACATATCATATATCTTATCAGCAGCAACTTGGTGCTGCTTTTCCCACATTGCTTCTTGCTTTTTCACATCTTTCTCAAAACTCACTCTCACCTGAAACACCTGTTTAATAGCAACAAAACCACAACACACAATTCAGTTCACATTTTTCAAGTAGAATCCAAAACATGCAGAAGGTCCCATTTGGTAACTGTCTCAAGATAGAAATAGAAATACAACTTTTCTATTTTATTTCTGCCTTTCGACCTCAATGTCATTGACATTTTTCTGCCCTGAAATACTTATCAAACACGGCCTAACATGTCGATAATTTTTTTAAAAAGAAAGAGTTCAACACAACAATGTCAAACATAATTCAACCAAACAAAAAAAAAAACAAGTTATATCCAACAAATACAAACACCCTATCTCAACAAACACAAACCAAATAAAATAACAAAAATACTGTATATAAATAAAGAATTTAACGTTAATGCATTGACAGTACATCTAATCACATAACGTCACATCATCAAAAATAACTATTATTTTTATTGAATAGTTGTCCAAACGAACAGATATGATTGTAAGACTGCTTAAATTTTATACTATTAGTGTATCAAAATTAAATTCATAAATAAATGCATTATTTTCAATATGTAGTTCATACAGATGGCTGATTTTGTAGCTGACTTTTAGCATATACACAGCATAGAAATGAACACCACAAGCCATAAAAGATATTTAGAAAAGAAAGAGAGAGACCTTATATCCTGCATAGATATCAATGGCGCGAGTCCAGAAATGGAAAGAACGTTGCAAAGGACGGAATTGAAAGGAGAGAGTGTCTCTGAGATTGTTGACGAGGTCTAGCTGAGGAAGCAAGAATGACATGTTTGTGTGAAAGTGAGAGAGAGGTGAAGTGTTTGCATTTCACGTTCGAAAAGAGTGGCGCAGAAAGAAGAGGAGCATAGGAGCCATGAAAGTAGTTAGTCCTTGTTAACTGCATTTTGTACGTACATATTGTTGCAACTTTATTCGAGACGGGTTACTAATTTTTAAATATTTCTCTGAAGAATTCACCAATTCATTAATTAGTTAGGTTGTAACAGAGGTTCAAGCTCAAGTGCTCAAGTCCAAAGAATATATTAGTACTCTTAAGAATGAGCTACTAAATTAATTATTTATATAA
>NC_029774.3:41865504-41924766 GCF_000817695.3 Arachis duranensis
AGTGACTAATTTATTGTGTACATAGTATTTTTATAAAAAAAATATATGACTAATTTTTATTTAAAAAAAAGAGTTTTTCTAATATCTTTTTAATATATTAGTTACATAAAAATTTTAAAAATATTCATTATAATTTGCTTCATATATATCTTTATAAATATATTTTAACTAAATTGTTTGTTTATTTATTTACTAAAAACATGGCAAAATTGATAGATATCAAGATATATAATTATTCATTCCATGGCTCAAAACATAACTAAACCCAAAAGTGAGCAAAGTCTAATCCTATCCCACCTTATGGAAGTCGAGCTTGACTATGCGAACCTTGGCCATACATGCTTGGATCAATAAATTAACTCCTACAAATTCTTCTGTTTTATTTAGAAGAGATATTTCAATAATCTCTCTAATAAAAAGGAAGGGAACCGTTATTTACTATCAAATGTAGAACTATTCTAAAAGATGATTATTAACTCTATATCTACATTTATAAATACTTTGACCCTTCTTTCGAATCTAATCTAAGCATCGAAATTTCTTGTTAGTACTACCCTCACCTCCTCGCAAAAAATTTGAACGACGCGGCGTTTCGATACTGACAAACGTCGAGTACTATTCTAAAAGGAGTCTGAGAGACCCAAAGCGACCTGTTTAAGGTAACCCTCACAATAATAATTCTGAAAAATGTGGTGGGTGATTAACATTGTTTTTTGTGTTTACTTTGTATTTGAATTAATACTATTTAATTCTCCTTTTCTTTTATCCCTAAAAGTATTTGTCACTAATATTTCTTATAAATAGGCAATGCTCATTTTTTTTTTGAAAAATTATAAAACAAATAGTAATAATGGGCATAAAAAAGTTTTTTTTTTGTTACCCACGGTATCTCCCAACTCGACAGGTCAATGACTAATTCGTCGCAGATATAAGCTCCATTTAAGGGTCCACCGCTAACCAATGAATTGCTGCATGCACAAGGCAGGACATAAAAAAGTTGTTTGATTGTAGAAAACACAAGACAGAGATATGGACGTAAACTTTTTAATTGTAGAAACAAAATTCTTATAAAAAGTTAAGTTCATTCAACAGATAAAAATTGTCTCATATTTATAAAGAGTATTCGGCTTTTAATTTTACACAATGTAAAATTTAATACACAGATTTTTTTTCAGAAATAAAATAAAAAATAAATTTTTTTATTACTTGATTTTTTAACTTTTTTTTTTTCAAATACTTTTTTTTGGGATTTAGGGTGAGTTTGCTGCACTCCTCGATGAACACTATGTTTTTTACAAAGTTCGCCTAACTCGACAAACTCGACTTCAATTTTTTTCAAAATCCTGCAAACTCAAATTTTTAAGTCATTATCATCGTCTTCAAGAGTATATAGAAATGCACAAAAATACACAGACAACCATGGCTTCTTCAACCTTGCTGGCGACAATAGCAACCATTATCATCGTCTCCAGACATACACAGGGAATAAGCCATATTTAACAAGGATTTTTTTTTCATTATAAATTAAAAAAAATTCATTATTTCTCCAATAAAAATATGACTCATTCTTGTGTACTCTTATATACTGTGGAGATGATGATAATAGTTGTCATTGTCTGTTGTGAAATTTAAGAATTTGAGTTAACCATTTATTATGGAATTTAAAGTAAAGTTCGACGTGGTCAAGAGAACTCTATAATTAGGCGAACTCTATAAAAAATTATAGCTTTTATAGAATTCGCCCCTAAAAAAATTTGTATTTAAAAAATTAAAGTTAAAAAATCAAGTTTTGGAAAATAATAAAATTTTTTATTTTATTTCAGTGAAAATCCTTAATACACTCCTCTCACGCTTGTAGTGTGAGAATGATCTAATAACGATTTTTAATTTTTTTTTCTTTAATATCGTATGGACCTAATTTATCTCAAAAATTAACTTAAGAAATAAAGGTTATCTCACATTAGTAGATTTTTAATTTTAGACAATATAAAACTTAATATTATAGATGTAATATTTTTTATTAGAATATAAATATAAATTAAAAATATATGAACTAATATATGTATATATACATGAATATATGGGTATGTAATGTTTTTGTATGGCTAAAGAAGAAAGAGTTCTTTTGTTTTTTTAATTGCTTTTGGTTTGGTTAAAATTATTAAATATTTTGATAATAAACAAGAATATTGAAAAGTGTTATATATTTCTGCCTTGAGTTTTACAAAGAAAAACTATCACTTGCACTGAAAAATTATCATTATATTTTGTAAAATGTACACCAAACCTAGCAACAAATACGATATATGTTATCATGTTACCAAGGATATGTCATGTGTGGTATACAAAATTGTCATTTATAATACTCTATGAAATACGGACACTTCGTCGTGTCCATATCGGACACGATACTTACCGACACGCGTGTCTACTGTATCCAACCGTGTCTTAATAAAAAATAAAAAATTATTCTTTGGACACGCCGACACACTTAAATATCATCACGTATCAGCGTGTCTAATCTTATTCTTAACATATATTTTTAAAATAAATTTAGATATAGTATATATTATTAAAGAAAATATTTTAAATACTTGATATAATTAAAATAAGATATTNCGTCTCATGTAAGATTTTAAAATTTGCATGTCGACATGTCCCGTGTCGTGTCGTGTACTGTGTTGTGTCGTATCGTGTCCCGTGTCCGTGCATCATAGATAATACTCTATTTGATTCATAATAATACAATGAGAAAATGTGGATAAAATTGTAAGTCTATTTTCTACATGGTTATTCAATGACATAGTACAAATATATACAATGAAAAATTTGTACATATCAACAAATATTTCCAAATACTAAAAAATTCCTAAAATTAACAGAAAAGATATTGATACAAAAGAAAGAAATAAAATGTATTATAAATAAAATATAAAAAAGTAAAGAAAATATATAAATAGAAATGCACAAAAATACTCAGACAACAACTATAGCTTCTTCAACATTGCTGGTAGTAATCATTATCATCGTCTCCAGGCATACAACAAATACACGGGAATAAGCCATATTTAACAAGATGTTTTCTCATTATAAATTAAAAATAATAATTATTTCTCCAACAAAAATATAACTTGTTCTTGTAGTTGCCATTGTCAGGAAAGCTTAAGAATTTGAGTTAGCCTTTTTTTTATTTCGGGATCAGACAAACTCTATAAAAAATATAGAGTTCGCCGGGGAGTGCGGCTAACTCGCCCTAAATAAAAAATAAATCGTATTTAGAAAATTAAAGTAAAAAAAATGGAGTTTTGAAAAATAATAAATTTTTTTTATTTTATTTCAATGAAAAAACCCTTAATACACTCCTCACACGCTTGTAGTATCAGGATCACCAAATAACGATTTTTATTTTTTTTCTAATATCAGATGGACTTAATTTATCCCAAAAATTAGTTTAAGAAGTAAAGGTTGTCTCATATTTATGAAGACTATTAAATTTTTAATTTTAGACAATATAAAACTTAAGATTATAAATGTAATATTTTTTATTAGAATATAAATATAAATTAAAAATATATGAACCAATATATGTATATATACATGAATATATAAGTATATAATATTTTTGTATGGCCAAAAGAGAAAGAGTTCTTTTGTTTTTTTCAATTGCATCTTGTTTGATTAAAACTATTAAATGTTCTGGTAATAAATAGGAATATTGAAAAGTGTTATATATTTCTACTTTGAGTTTTGTAAAAAAAACTATCACTTGCATTGGAAACTATCATTATTTTTGTAAAATGTGCACCAAACCTAGCAACAAATATGATGTATGTTATCATGTTACTAAGGATATGTTATATATAATATACAATTTTTTTTATAATACTCCATTTGATTCATAATAATACAATCAGAAAATATGGATAAAATTGTAAGTCTATTTTCTGTATTATTATTCAATGACATAATACGTATATATACAACCAAAATTTTGTACATATCAGCAAATCTTTCTAAATATTAAAAAATTTCTAAAATTAACAGAAAAAATATTGATACAAAAGAAAGAAATAGAATGTATCATAAATAAAAGATAAAGAAGTACAAAAAATTTGTAAATTGAAATGCACAAAAATACACGACAACAACCATGATTTCATAACGTTGCTGGTAGCAATCATTATCATCGTCTCCAAACATACACAAATACACTGGAATAAGTCATATTTAACAAGAATTTTTCTTATTATAAATTAAAAAAAAAATCATTATTTTTCTAATAAAAATATGGGAAAAATTTAGATGTTGAACATTATCTATATATTAAATGAATGAAGCATCATGATTCTACACTATAGATATATACTTTATATATCTGTACAAAGGAAGCAGATAAATAACTAATTCTCAACTAATTCTCTAAAAAATTGTAACAAACTAATAAATTGTAACAAACTCATTAGTTGTACAAGATTAGAAGCTTTCTAACAATTTTTTGTATTTTATTTTAAATTCAATTTTATTTCACACTCACATATTATGTCAAGTTGGTGTTGCTTGGTTTGTACAAATCAAGTAATCCCAGCTTGGACAATAGAGAGGAGAAGGACCTTGTGTATACTCTTGTATACTCGTATGTACTCTGGAGATGATGATAATAATTGTGATTGTCCGTTGTGAAGTTTAAGAATTTGAGTTAGTCATTCTTTTGGAATTTAAAATAAAGATGGTTGGGGTTAGGCGAACTCTATAGTTAGGCGAACTTTATAACAAAATATAGAGTTCGCCGGGGAGTGCGGCGAACTCGCCATAAATTAAAAAAAAAATTGTATTTAAAAAATTAAAGTTGAAAAATGGGATTTTGAAAAATAATAATTTTTTATTTTATTTCTATGAAAAAATCCTTAATACACTCCTCTTATGCTTGTAGTGTGAGGATGGCTTAACAACGATTTTTAATTTTTTTTAATAACGTATAAAAAATTAAGTGGACCTAATTTATTCAAAAAATTAGCGTAAGTAAAGGTTGTCTCACATTTATGAAGACTATTAGATTTTTAATTTTAGACAGTATAAAATTTAATATTATAAATTTAATAATTTTATTAAAATATAAATATAAATTAAAAATATATGAACCAATATATGTATATATACATGAATATATAGGTATATAATATTTTTGTATGGCAAAAAAAAAGTTCTTTTGTTTTTTTCAATTGAGTTTGATTTGGTTAAAATTATGAATTATTATTAAAATAAATAGAAATATTTAAAAGTGTTATATATTTCTGCTTTGAGTTTTGCACAGAAAAACTATCATTATTTTTTTTGTAAAATGTGCGCCAAACCTAACAACCAATACGATGTATGTTATCATGTTACCAAGGATATGTCATATGTGGTATACAAAGTTTTTTTTTATAATACTCCATATAATTCATAATAGTATAATGAGAAAATACATATATCAGCAAATTTTTTCAAATACTCAAAGATTCTTAAAGCTAACAAAAAATATATTGATACAGAAAAAATAAATAAAATGTCTCATTAATAAAATATAAAGAAGTAAAAAAAATTATGTAAATAGGAATGTAAAAAATACATGGACAACTACTATGGTTTTTAAAACCTTGTTGGCAGTAATCATTATCATCGTCTCTAAACATACACAGATACATAAAAATAACTGATAAGCCATATTTAATAAGAATATTTTTTATTGTAACTTAAAAAAAATCATTATTTCTCTAATAAAAATATGACTTATTCCCATGTACACTTGTTTCCAAGAACCTGATAGGATAAGATACTGAGAGACACTGGCGGACAGAGACACAAAATCTTGTGTTCTAACGCATCCTATATATTCTATAGACGATGATAATAATTGTCATTGTCCGGTGTGAAGTTTAAGAATTTGAGTTAACTATTTTTTTTTAATTTGAAGTGAAGTTCGCCACGAACTCTTTAATAAATATAGATTTCGCCAGGGGAGTGCGACGAACTCGTCCTAAATAAAAAAAATCGTACTTAAAAAATTAAAGTTTAAAAATGGGATTTTGAAAAATAATTTTTTTATTTTATCTCAGTGAAAAAACACTCTCTTACGCTTGTAGTGTGAGGATGACCCGATAACGATTTTTAATTTTTTTTTCTCTAATATCATATAAGAAATTTAGTGGACCTAATCTATCTTAAAAATTAGTTTAAAAAGTAAGGGTTGTCTCACATTAGGAAGACTAGTAGATTTTTAATTTTAGACAATATAAAACTTAATATTATAGATGTAATATTTTTTATTAGAATAAAAATATAAATTTAAAATATATGTACCAATATATGTATATATACATGAATATATGGGTATACAATATTATTGTATGGCCAAAAAAGAAAGAGTTCTTCTGTTTTTTTCAAATTTTTTTAGTTTGGTCAAAATTATTAAATGTCCTGATAATAAATAGGAATATTCAAAAGTGTTATATATTTCTGCTTTTGTAAAGAAAAACTATCACATGCATTAAAAACTATCATTCTTTTTGTAAGATGTGCGTCAAACCTGGCGACGGATCCGATGTATATTATCATGTTACCAAGGATATGTCATATGTGGTATATACAGTTTTCTTTTATAATACTCCATTTGATTCATAATAATACAATAAGAAAATGTGGATAAAACTGTAAGTCTATTTTTTGTAAATAAGAATGCATAAAAATACACTGATACAGAAGAAAGAAATAAAAAGCATCATAAATAAAATATAAAGAAGTAAAGAAAATATGTAAATAGGAATGCATAAAAATACACAGATAACAACCATGCTTCTTTAATATTGTTGGCAGTAATCATTATCACTGTCTCCAGACATATACAGATATCTGAGAATAAGTCATATTTAACAAGAATTTTTTTTATTATAAATTTAAAAAAATCATTATTTCTCTAATAAAAATATAACTTATTCCTATACTCTATGTACTATGGATTGTCCGTTGTGAAACTTAAGAATTTGACTTTGCCATTTTTTTTTAATTTGAAGTGAAGTTCGCTGGACCAAGCGAACTCTATAATTAGACAAACTTTATTAAAAAATTTAGATTTTGTTGGGAAGTGCATTAATCTATCCCTAAATGAAAAAAAAACGTATTTATTAAATTAAAGTTGAAGAGATTTTGGAAAATAATAATTTTTTTTATTTTATTTCAGAGAAAAAATCCTTAATACACTCCTCTCGTGTGACTGTGTGAGGATGACCCAATAAAGATTTTTATTTTTTTTAATATCGTATAAGTAATTAAGTAGACATAATTTATCTAAAAAACTAGCTTAAGAAGTAAGGGTTGGTTCACATTTATAAAGACTATTAGGTTTTTAATTTTAGACAATATAAAATTTAAGATTATAGATGTAATAATTTTTATTAGAATATAAGTATAAATTAAAAATATATGAACCAATATATATACATGAATATATAGGTATATAATATTTTTGTATGGCCAAGAGAAAAAGAATTCTTTTGTTTTTTTCAATTGCGTTTTGTTTGGTTAAAGTTATTAAATGTTCTGATAATAAATAGGAATATTGAAAAATGTTATATATATATATATATTTGTCTTGAGTTTTGCAAAGAAAAACTAACACTTACATTGGAAATTATCATTATTTTTTGTAAAATGTGCATCAAACTTAGCAAAAAATATGATGTATGTTATCATATTACGAAGGATATGTCATATGTGGTCTACACAATTTTCTTTTATAATACTCCACTTTGTTTTCTATCGCCATTCTACAGCTGGTCCGCTTCATTGTAAGATTGGCATACGAGGGTGTCAGCACTAAGAAAGCAAATCGGACAATATTTCTGCCTTGAGTTTTGCAAAGAAAAACTAACACTTACATTGGAAACTATCATTATTTTTGTAAAATGTGCCCCAAAGCTAGCAACAAATACGATGTATGTTATCATGTTACCAAGGATATACCATATACTCATATGTGGTATACAAAATTTTCTTTTATAATACTCCATTTGATTCATAATAATACAACGAGAAAATATGGATAAAATTGTAAGTCTATTTTCTGTATTATTATTCAATGACATAATACGTATATATACAACCAAAATTTTGTACATATCAGCAAATCTTTCTAAATATTAAAAAATTCATAAAATTAACAAAAAAAAATATTGATACAGAAAAAAGAAATAAAATGTGTAATAAATAAAATATAAAGAAGTACAGAAAATCTGTAAATAGGAATGTACAAAAATACACGACAACAACCATGGCTTCATCAACATTCATGGCAACGATCATTATCATCGTCTCTAGGAATAAACCATGTTTAACCAGAATTTTTCTCATTATAAATTAAAAAAATCATTATTCCTCTAATAAAAATATAACTTATTCCTGTGTACTATATGTATTTTGTAATCTGGATTGTCCATTGTGAAACTTAAGAATTTGAATTTGTTATTTTTTTTTAATTTGAAGTGAAGTTTGTCGGGACAAGCGAACTCTATAATTAGACAAACTTTATAAAAAATATAGATTTTGCTGGGAAGGGCGACGAACTCGCCCTAAATGAAGAAAAAAACGTATTTATTAAATTAAAGTTGAAGAGATTTTGAAAAATAATAATTTTTTTATTTTATTTCAGAGAAAAATCCTTAATAGTTAATACGCTCCTCTCACGTTTGTAGTGTGACTGTGTGACGATGATTCAATAACAATTTTTAATTTTTTTAATATCGTATAAGAAATTAAGTAGACTTAATTTATTCAAAAAACAAGTTTAAAAAGTAAGAATTGTCTCACATTTACGAAGATTATTAGGTTTTTAATTTTAGATAATATAAAACTTAAGATTATAGATGTAATATTTTTATTAGAATATAAATATAAATTAAAAATTTATAAACTAATATATGTATATATACATGAATATATGGGTATATCATATTTTTGTATGGCCAAAAGAAAAAGAGTTCTTTTATTTTTTTCAATTGCGTTTCGTTTGGTTCAAGTTATTAAATGTTCTGATAACAATAGGAATATTGAAAAGTGTTAAATATTTTTGCATTGAGTTTTGCAAAGAAAAACTAACACTTGTATTGGAAACTATCATTATTTTTGAAAAATGTGTGCCAAACTAAGCAACGAATACTATGTATGTTATCATATTACCAAGGATATGTCATATGTGGTCTACACAGTTTTCTTTTATAATACTCCATTTGATTCGTAATAATATAATGAGAAAATGTGGATAAAATTGTAAGTCTATTTTCTGTACTGTTACTGTTATTCAATGATAGGGTTGGAAGTGAGTCAAGCCAGCACATGAGCTAGCTCGAACTCGACTCGTTAATAACTCAATAAGATAAGTTCGTGAGCTACTGAGCCAAGCTTGAGTTTGGAATTGAGCTCATAAATTAAATGAGCCAAGCTTGAGTTTAGATAAGCTCAACTCATTAGCTCGTGAGTTGACTCGATTATATAAATATAATTATTAATACACATATCCTACATACATTTAATCTATATTTTTAATATTATATATATACATATGAAATAGTACTATATAACCATATATATTAATGATATTAATTATTTAAAATTTCATATTTACTTCTCTATCAGCAAATCTTTTCAAATACTAAATGATTCCCAAAATTAACAGAAAAGATATTGATAGAAAAAAAGAACTGAAAGCATCATAAATAAAATATAAAGAAGTAAAGAAAACATGTAAATAAGAATGTATAAAATATATAGACAACTATGCTTTTTCAATATTGCTCGCAGCAATCATTATCATCGTCTCCAGATATATACAGATACATGAGAATAAGTCATATTTAACTAGAAATTTTTTTCATTATAAATTAAAAAAATTATTATTTCTCTAATAAAAATATAACTGTACTCTATGTACTCCCTTGTGAAATTTAAGAATTTAAATTTGCCATTTTTTTTGAATTTAAAGTCTCGCCGAGACCAAGCGAACTCTATAATTAAACAAATTTTATAAAAAAATATAGATTTTACTGAGGAGTGCGATGAACTCGCACTAAATGAAATAAAAAACGTATTTATTAAATTAAAATTGAAGTTGGAAAATAATTTTTTTTATTTTATTTCAGAAAAAAAATCCTTAATACACTCCTCTCACGCTTGTAGTGTGACTGTATGAAGATGACCCAATAACGTTTTTTAATTTTTTTTTTAATATTGTGTAAGAAATTAAGTAGACCTAATCTATCCAAAAAATTAGCTTAAGAAGTAAGGGTTATCTCACATTTATGAAGACTATTAGGTTTAATTTTTAAAAATATAAAATTTAAGATTATAAAGGTAATATTTTTTATTAGAATATAAATATAAATTAAAAATATATGAACCAATAAATGTATATATACATGTATATATGAGTATATAATATTTTTGTATGCCCAAAAGAGAAAGAATTCTTTTATTTTTTTCAATTGCGTTTTATTTGGTTAAAATTATTAAATGTTCTGATAATATATAGGAATATTGAAAAGTGTTATATATTTCTGCCTTGAGTTTTGCAAAGAAAAACTAACACTTACATTGAAAACTATCATTATTTTTGTAAAATGTGTGCCAAATCTAACAACGAATACGATGTAGGTTATGTTACCAAAGATATGTCATATATGGTATACACAGTTTTCTCTTATAATATTTCTTTTGATTCATAATAATACAATAAAGAAATGTGGATAAAATTATAAGTCTATTTTCTTTTATTCAATGATATAGTACATATATATACAATGAAAATTTTGTACATATCAGCAAATCTTTTCAAATACTAAAACATTCCTAAAACTAACAAAGCAGATATCGATACAGAAGAAAGAAATAGAATGTATTATAAATAAAATATAAAGAATAAAAGAAAATATGTAAGTAGGAATGCACAAAAATACGACAATAACCATGGTTTTTTAAACATTGTTTCAATATTGCTAACGGTAATAACAAATCATTATCATCATCTCTAAACATACACAGATACACGGGACTAAGCCATATTTAAAAAAGATTTTTTTTATTATAAATTAAAAAAAATTATTATTTCTCCAATTAAAATATGACTTATTCTTGTGTACACTTATGTATTTTTATGTACTCTGAAGATAATGATAATAGTTGCTATTATTCGTTGTGAAACTTAAGAATTTGAGTAAACCATTCTTTAGAATTTGAAGTGAAGTTCGTTGGGTCAGACGAACTCCGCCTAAATAAAAAAAATTGTATTTAGGAAATTAAAATTAAAAAATGAGATTTTAAAAAATAATTATTTTTTATTTTATTTTAATAAAAAAATTTTAATATACTCATCTAACGCTTGTAGTGTGAGGATGACCCAATAACGTTTTTTATTTTTTTTTTCTCTAATATAAATTAAGTAGATCTAATTTATTCCAAAAAGCTAGCTGAAAAAGTAAGGATTGTCTTACATTTATGAAGACTATTAGATTTTTAATTTTAGATAATATAAAACTTAATATTATAAATATAATATTTTGTTTTATAATATAAATATAAATTAAAAATATATGAATCAATATATGTATATATACATGAATATATGGGTATATAATATTTTTGTATGGCCAAAAAAAAGAGTTCTTTTATTTTTTTCAATTGCGTTTGGCTTAGTTAAAATTATTAAATGTTCTGATAATAAATAGGAATATTAAAAAGTGTTACATTTCTGCCTTGAATTTTGCAAAAAAAATTATCCCTTGCATTGGAAAACTATCATTATTTTTGTAAAATGTGCGCTAAACTTAAGCAATGAATAATATGTATGTTATTATGTTACCAAGAATATGAATACACAGTTTTCTTTTATAATATTTCATTTGATTCATAATAATACAAAGAAAAATGTTGATAAAATTATGTCTATTTTCTTTATTGTTATTCAATGACATTGGTACACATATACAATGAAAATTTTGTACATATCATCAAATGTTTACAAATCCTCAAAGATTCCTAAAACTAACAGAAAAGATATTGATATAGAAAAAATAAAAATAAAATGTATCATAAATAAAATATAAAGAAGTAAAGAAAATATCAATATAGTTGAGCCTCTGTATTCTTTAATAGGTGAATTTTATAATGCTTACAATTTGATATCTAATTTTTGCCTAACTTATTTTTTATGGTAATTTTTAAATATTTAATAATTATTTATTTTTATATTTTTTAAATTAAATATTAATTTTTAATCTTTTTTGATAAATTAGACAAATACTTTTAGCTACTATAGCAATCACCTCTTTAATAAATGCTTGTGTTGGACTATTTGTGATTTGTGGTCCAATAGATAGTAAATTTATTCTTTTGTAATGTATTTATGAAATCAATATATTTAGATATAATTCACATAAAATATATTTATTTACACATGACTAAGAAATGGAATATAATTTAAATAGAGAGTTTAATTTTGTAAAAACATTTAGTAAACCTTTTTTATATTATTAGTGAATAAAAAATAAATTCTTAAATAAGTTAGGCCAGATTTCATCTTTAATTGTAGTTTGAAATGAAGTCTACTAAGTTCAGTAAGTTGAGCCTATTACAAACTATTTAATGAATATTAAATTTGGTAGAAATAGATTTTTTTAATTGTTAAAAAAAATTGGGAGTGTAAAGTATTAAAATGTGATCTCTAATTTTTTATTGTTCTCTTCTTTTTTATATTTATTTTTGGTTCCATTTATAAAATTAATGGTGAGATATCATATTTTACTCTTTCAATTGTTAAAAAAAATTGAAAAAATTCATTTTCGAATTTGAGCTGTTGCAAAGGCTAATTTAACCTGAAAATTAAAGGCTTGACATTTTAAAAATAAAATAAAATAAACAATGCTAATATGCAATATACTAAAGATAATTAAAGATAACTAAAACATAATAAAAATGCATAAATATTATCACCCTTAGTTGTCACTATTGCTACCTGTTGGTTTGGCAAAAAAATTCGCGAAACTAATAAATTCTGCTAATCAAAGAATGGTTATAAATTCTTTGGAAAGAGGATATAGGTGGGGCTAAAAGATAAAAAGAGATGCTGCTGTTTAATTTTCGTGTAACCAATAATCATACAAGCCTTGCCTTGCATATAGTCTTAAATCTTAATCATAAACTAAGACCAAATCGGATGGGTTAACCGGATTAATTATAAACTGATTATTAGATTTATTCGGTTCAAATAAAAAACTGATTGACAATGAATTGGTCAAAGAATTAGAATTATTTTTATTCTTTATGGTCGAGATAGTACATACAACAAGCAAAATTCAAATTCACACGAATCGTTTAAATTGACGAGTGAATTGACTATATGACTAACTTAAGTAGATTATATATTTTTGTCCAACTTTATTATATCGGAAGTGATTTTCTTTTTGGCAAGCAGAACTTGTTTCATTTTTTTTATGATAGAACTTGTTTCATTTTATTTTTATCAAGAGTTAACCAAAAAATAAAAGAGGTCTGCTACACATATAAGTCTTTTTGACTTACAAACTATACAAGTTGTTCAAAGTCCAAGAAAAAACACGCGCACCACTCCTTTAAAATCGAGCATCCAACGCACGCGTTTATTATGCCGCACTCTTCCTCTTCTTCCTCAATCAAAATGCAAATCGTCACGATTCAAGTGACATTCTAAACCAAAGACACGTTCCAACTCCTCGCGAAGAGTAGAAGAAATCAAGAAGAAAAGATACAAATCTCCATCAAAAATCATCAGAAAAAACGAAGAAATATTATTTAAGGTATTATTTTACTGTTTTTTTAAGTTTTTTTTCTAGATTGTCTTTGCCATGTGCATCATCCTTAACCAGCAAAACATTAAAAGATTTCAAGAATAAATATACTGTCTCTCCATGTTTTGGGTGTATTCCTTAAATCCTTGGTGTATTTTTGTAATTCTTTGGGTGATCTTTTCTGTAATCGTTTGGGTGTATTTTTGAAGTTCTATTATCTTCAAAATAATTTCAAAGCTTGATTTTAGAAACTATAAAAATAGAAAAAAGAAATGAAGCAAGAAAGAGATCCAACAAATTTGGTAAGAAATTCGAAAAAAGAAACGAAATCTTTTAAAAAATGGAAGTTATATATTTGTGCGTTAATTGATTTGAATTGGTTTAAAAGTCTGTTAAAGAGGAACGTAACATAACCAACGCGTTTAGTAGATTTTGTTTCTTTCAGACTTGTAAATGCAAAACACTTGTAGGTAGAGATTAATCAAAAATGAAAAACCCAAACCCAATTTTTATATGACAAGCAGTTGGGCTCTCAAGGAAAAAGTAAAAAAAATAATGCTTTCTTATGGTAGACCATTGTGAGTTATGGATTTTTTTTATATTTTGTAATTGTTGTTATTAAGAGTGATTTTTAAATTAGGAATGTCAATATGCTCAGAAAAGATAAAAATTAATGTAGAGTAAAAATATAATAAAAAAAATAAAATACTATAAATCTCAAATTTTAAATTTTTAAATGTTAAATATAATTCTTTATTTAATAAAAATAAGAAATATCTTATACTATATATGTTAAAGTAAAATGAAGAAAAATCTATAAAAAATTATACAATAAAAACTTACAATTAATAACACTGCTTTCAAGGAAAAAACAAAAGTGTCACTTTCACAGTTAGCATGGTGCAGTAAAAATATCTTAAAATCTGTCACTGTCACAGTGAGTAATTGATAACATTAAATGAAACAAAATAAATTAAAAAAAAAGAAAAAGAAAAAGATAAAAGAAAAGGAAGCGCGCTCCAATGAAACTTTCCGTACATGCTAGGTTATAAGCATCAGCATCAATGAAAACCAGAGCTAGAACACGAAAGGTTCTTGCTGCTGATAATGGCGATAATCAAGGTTAGTTCTTTATTTCTTATGTTTATGATTCTAAGATAATGATAGCAGCGAAACCTAGATCATAGCTTTTTGTTGCTCACAGAACATGCTTCAGTTCAGATTCTTGCATATGTATAGTGTAATTAGGGTTGTTTTGCTTTGGATTCTTGTTTTCACCACATTGCTGGTTTTACATGCTTGTGAAGTGTAATTGGGTTTGTGTTGTGCCCTTATGTTTGGTTTTGGGTGTATAAACATGATCATTCTTAATCCAAATCTTAATTTTGTGAAAATTTTGTATACACATTGGTTTGTTATATCATGTTTGAAAAGATTATTTTGAGTTATACTTGAAGATGGTTTTGAATAAGTAGGGAAAAAGACTTTCTCTTTAGTTAGGGTGAACCATAGTTTACAAACTATAGCTAAGCTCAGGGGTGGTTGAATGGTAGGCAAGTTTGTCATCTCTCGTTACTCTCGAGTTTGAGCTCAATGAGGGAAGGAAACCCGTTCTAGAAGAGGCACCCATAATCTTCAAGTTGGGTTAGTTGGATTCCTAATAAACAACAACAATAACAAAGTCTTATCCCACTAGGTAGAGTCCGCATCCTGCCATTGAGATCTATCATATATTATGTGACAGTGGATTGTTTTCTTTGACCACCTCATGTACATTCTTTTTAGGTTTTTCTCTATCTTTCCTGATTTCATTTCCAATTTTCTCACCTTTAAGGTTGGTTTCTTTGTTTTGGATTAAAGAAAAAGGGGAAAAAGGGGGGTGGGTGGTGTATTAGTTTTCTGTTCTTTGTTGTGTTATATTTGATGTGGAAACCAAGATGCTATGTTGATTTTGGGATTTTCTTATCAGTGGGTGTTGTGAAGCAAGATACAGAAGTAAGCCCAAGATGTAGAATTGAGCTTGTCTATAGTCGTCGAGGAAAGAAAAGTGAGCCCGTAATAGATGTGACAGGAAGTGTTACCAACTCATTGCCCTGTTATTTGAGTGACATGTCTCGGAAAGTGCAATCAAAGAGGAAGAGAAAATCCGATGATGAGGAAGAACTCTGTAAACCCAGACAAAAGCTAGACAGTGGATTGTTCGGTGAATACTTGGAGTGAGTTATAGTGTTCGATATAAAAGGAACTACATCGAAATCATGTCCTTGTTTCTTATTATACCTTTTCTCACAGGAAAATATGGAGTTTCTCGGAAGAGAAGAGAAGGCGCTGCACATTCTTTGACAGCTTATGGTTTAGCCTATACAGGAGGGACTCATGTAAAGACAAGGTGCTGACTTGGATAAAAAAGGCGCATATTTTCTCAAAGGCATATGTTTTTGTTCCAATAGTTTGCTGGTAAGTGCATTCAGTTTTTTAATTGTCAAAGCATTGTTCAATCATAAAATTTACGGATAGGACTAGATTTTTGACTCTATTTGGTATAAAGTTCATGATTATTTAGAGGACTTTCCTTTTTCCTGAGAAGGAAAGCTACTTCATAGATGGTAGTTATCTTTGCTAATTTGGCACATACTTGCATATGTATTTGTTGAAATTTTTATGCTGTCAATGCATAGAAATTATTTTTCTCTTACAACAAGGATCTCTATCCTTCCTTTTCTTGAATTTTTCTTCTTTCTGTCGTACTGATATTTTCCTTTTATAGATAAAGAAAGAAAAAAAAACTATTAAATATTAGTTTGAGGAATTCATCCTTTGACATGGAAATGTTGCAGGGGTCACTGGAGCCTTTTGATCTTCTGCCATTTTGGTGAGAGCGCGCAAACAAATACCAGATCACGTTGCATGTTGTTGCTAGATTCTCTTGCAATGGCAAATCCAAGGCGACTTGAACCGGAGATAAGAAGGTTCGCCATTGTTATTTGGATCATGCATTGTTCTAGGAGCAGTATTCTAAAGCTTTTATCTCCATTTTCAGATTTGTGCTAGACATTTATCAGGCATCGGACAGGCCTGAAACTAAGAAGATCATATCTCGAATTCCATTGTTGATTCCTAAGGTAACATTTTGACGACTTAGGATTTTGTCCCTATTTATCCAAATAACCATTGATTGAAGAAAAACAAATAATTGCAGGTGCCGCAACAAAGAGACGGTAATGAATGTGGAAACTTTGTCCTCTATTTCATTAAACTGTTTCTTAGTCTCGCACCCGATGATTTTAGCATGGAAGGGTATCCTTACTTTGTGAGTTTTCTCTTTTGCTGTTCTTGCTAATTATTATTATTATTATTATTAAAGCATGTACATGTTGATTAATATTTTGTTTGAAATTGGCATGATGCAGATGAAAAAAGATTGGTTTACCCATGAAGACTTGGATAAGTTTTGTGAGGGACTTGATTCAATGGGTTAGAAGTCCCAAAATTTCAGTAGAAACTGTTTGTAACATACCAATATGTACAATTCAACTTTGTCGGATTTTATTTTCTAATGGAACTGATACTCGAGTACTCTTACGGATATTTATGAAGTTAATAAACTTGCATATTAGTAGGAACATTTTTTAACCTTTTATGCTAGCTTAGTTAATTTGACAATAAGTTAGAGTTCTTATGCAATGGGATTGTTAGTAATTAAAAGAAGGAATCCTCTCAAATTTAACACTATTATTATAGATCGTTGATTTTTCTTTGGCAAACAAAGAACTTTAGTGCAATGCCACATGTTTTGCGTGTAGTTTCATTACATGTGGGAATGTCAATGTTGCCAAATTTACTTTTGCACATATATATAATGCAGCAACAAATAGTTAAAATGTCTGGAATTCAATTTTCTATTTGGCGAATTTTTATTAAGCTGTATCAGAATTATTGTAAAATCAATTTGGAATTTTCTATTCAGGAATTATGTCAGGTAGCCAAACTAAATAGAAAAAGATGGGCACCCCAGATACAATAAGCAATGATGTTACAATAAATATTACTAAACTTGAAACGCATTTGTAATATCACTATATGAACATTGGTGTTATACCAAGTGCTAGCTCTGAAGACTGATAAATACACATTTTATACAAGATACAAGGAGTGGCATAAAAGTTAAGATGAAAAAGTAGCAGCTGGGAAAGTAGAGTGATTCCGTTGACCCAAAAAATAGTGATTTTGAATTTACATTCTGCACTAAACAGAAAAAAACATTCACAGTAGCAAGAAAAATGACTAATCCTTGTTTAAATAGGGGATCTTAATGGTCACTTTGGATGCATCGGAAGGAAGAGCAGGACCGGACTTGAATGAACTTTTTGCCGACTCCAAAGCTCGTGAAGTTTGGAGAGCCATCTCGGCATGGAGCTGTAAACACTTCATAGCCATCTATAGTAAAGCAAATGTGTATTGGGTAAGAGAAGATTAACGGTATTGGGTAAGAGAAGATTAACGGAACAACTAAGTCTAACAATGGAAAGGAGTAATTCCTACATATAATTAGGAAGCATAAGAGGAAATATGCAAATAGAAGTCACAATAATAATATCAACAGGTAGAGTCAATGTGAAAATTTCATCTCATAAATCTTATGAGACTAACGAAGCAATAACTAACTAACTAACTACTTGTATCTACAATCTTTGAGACAGTAAACGACTGTAAATCAAATAATGAAAGTTTAAACCTTTGATATGACCAGAGATACAAGTAGAGATAATTGAAAAGCTTGTAAAGAAGGGAGGTCATGTAATCTGAAACTTTTGGAAGTTTCATATTTGCTTTGCTTACCATATAGCATTCTCTATCTGTGTCTGAATCTACTACATCAAGGGCCCATGTGCGAATCCATTCAAGGCCAGAGGCAATTTCCACATTTCCTTCGAGCAAGGCAGAAGAAATGTAAGTAGGATGAACAGCGACCAATACGCATGATGCTGCAAAGAGGACAGCTCTTCTCACATATGCTTCCTTGTGATGGCATACCTCTCTGCATGAGTTTATAACAAAAATTTATGCAATTTTTCCAAATCACAAAAAATTATACTAAGATGCCAAGAGAAAAATATAAATCAAAATAAGCAATTGGGCACCAAACCGTTTATTTTACGTGGATCTGCACACACAGAAACACTGTCAATTGTAACAAGCTTTGCAATCAAAAGTATGATGTATATCTCAATCATTACCTGAATTTCAACATATCTAAGAGGGAAGGAGCTAGCACAGATGCTTCTGGATGCATGGCTACAGATTTCATGCAAATACCAAGCATATAAATGAGTTTCCCAAGGACAATAAAATCCCTGCCAAGCAAGTCAACACCATGCCTTTTCTTATCATATCCCTCCATAGCAGGAAGCATGAATGCAGCAGCATACATGGGAAACTTGTTCTGAGAAAACTCCATCTGGTTTTGTTCTGCAAAGGGGGATCTTAGGCTCCACCGGCGTGTTTTCCCTTTCATGGCCTGGTTAGGTTTCGGGGGAAGTTCCCTCTCGTAGGTATTTGACCAGTTCTGAAAAGCTCCAGTGCCTGAGATCTCTTTCCAGGAACTTGCCCCTGGAGTCCCTGAGTTGCTAGGCAAGAACCAAGGTCGAGTATCCGAAACAACTGAAATAAGGGAACTAGTCTCCCTAGTTGGATGTTTGGGTTTCAAAATTTTTGATTCAGCGAGCTCCTGAGCCGCTTCTGTCATGACATCTAATATCATAATGCGTTGGCTGATATCTACATTAGGCGAATACAACAGTTTGTTCAGTGTCTCAAGCGATTCAAACGGGGAGGTGACAGCCAATGCAACTAACGCTCTTTGTCTTTTCTCTTCTGCTGACTCTTCTGCACCTTCTAAAGATATATCAGAGCAACGAACCTGAACAAGAGTTCTGGTTAGATCCCTTGCGGAATGTTTTAGTTCATCTGGGGACGCTCTTATAAGCTTTTCAGCAACATCAAGAGCTCTTTCCACCTGCAACAAGAGATTGAAAGTTTGCCAAACATTAAGTTTCAACATAAAGGCAAGAATACATCAGATCAGTCTGACATAAGAGAACAATTTAGTTTCTGAATAGCTTAATTTGAACCAGAATACTTGCTATTTCAGCACTATTGTAACAATACAATTTGTATTACGTCATAAAATATTTGGTAGTATTTAATTATTAATATTTATGAATTGTAGATATGGCAGATAGTAAAAAAGCATCTAAGGACTGCGCTGGGAGAAAATAGCTGACCCCTTCAGCATCATCTGATTTTCGAAGTGCCGCAACAATATCAATCAACTGGGAGAAATTTTTTTTCAGATCTGAGTAATCATCTGACAAATCATATGGCTGCAAAGATGAATCACTTGACGAATATGAATTCTCACTTGCACTATCATCATCGTCGTCATCATCATCGATGTCTGATTCAAGATTGAGGGATGCTGGATCAATAATCTCATCTGGATCAAGAGTATCAAAGTCCAATAACTTCTTTTTAACCTTTACACTAATGCTTTTTTCTTTATTGACAGGAAAGTCGGAGTCTTTGTCCATGCTTGGCAGTTCAGATGATTTCGTTCTCTCAACTATCTTTTCTCCACAATTTGGTTTCTTGAGGGCAGTGAATCCAAACTCCCAATCAATTGTCTCCCCACTGCAGCTATCATCGAGGTACAGAGGATTTTTCGGATCAATAATTTTAGAAAACACCAAGGCAACATTGCTAGCCATTTTGCGAATTAAATCGTTAGGACTCTCCAGTCTACCTGAAACAAATACACAAAACATTAGAAGATGAACTCAAAGCACTCATTATGCAAGAAGGGAATGAACCTCATACGAAAGGAATTGAACAAACCAGTCACTTCTTAGCATAAAGCATTCAATATTTTCTATACAATGACCTTTTCTTTGAGAATTATATTACATAACCAGAAGTATGCCTTATTAAGCAAACATGAAAAGTTTTGAATATTTTCAAATGATAGATAATTAAAATGAAAAATAGGTTTGGACCAGATAGGATAAAACTTCTAATAAGTTAATAAACAGGTTAGATTCTTATTGCAATTTGTTCATTGGTACTAGTAGCTCGGAAAACCAAAGGTACCACAGAAAGGTCCATAAATCAGAAGCATTAATTTCAATTAGTTCAACCTCGCTTTCTTAAACAGGAAACCATAGCTAAATGAAGAGCAGTGATACGAACTTTTGGTAATCATTGTACACAAACACCACAATCATTGCAGATTATATGCCTTAAATAGCAACCTATCACTAGACTTGACATGGTTGAATTCATTTCATGACAATTGACAGGATCATATTAAAAAGGGCATGGTATTCAAATAGTGCTATAAAGGATTAATTGAGGCAATAGTTCCAATCCCACAAATCTCATTTGCCATTCTTGTTATCAAGACACTGAACAATCAAGTGTAGAATAATTACAGCTAACTCCTTGAAGAATCAAATGCATGGAATCCTTCATCCTATCCAATTCTTCTTTAGACATTGTCTCTAAAGAAAGTCCAAGAGCTGCAGATATATCTGAGATAAATATAGGAAATATAAAATAAATGAATCACGATAACAAAGGTGACATCAATCCCAGGGAATGCTCAGAAGAGGAGAATGCAGTAATTCACATAAAGCAAGATGAGCCTTGATGCAAAAGTAAAGTTGTAGCCTTGTGACATGGAGATCATGGGTAGTAGTTGCAAAAGATGCCTTTCTGCCTGCAGGGAAAAGGCTACAAACATCTTAGTCTCTTAACCACGCTCAAAGCCCACTTTTTACGCTGTCTTTATACGTTGGGCCTCCCTTCATTAATTCATATCAAACAGAAACTATAGTATGTATCCATCTTTTTCCTGCATGTTTTTCAGTGAATTAGCACAATGAAAAAGGATACAAGCTTGCTGCTCAATAGGTGCTGTTTGAACAAATTCTTTCTTGGACCATGTTGTCACTAGCCGTTCGACAATATTCGAGAACCTAGGACGATTGTATCCTGACAAGGAATTACCAGGTGGGCACTCATGTACAGCAAATTGGAGGATCCATTTCAGGCAGGTAATAGGAAATACCTTCCAAAGCAGGAATTTGTCAACAAACATGGACCTGAGGAGGGGCCATGGAAGCATAGAGAAAGAAAGACAGATAAGCACTTCTACTAATACAAGTAGATTACAATTCTAAAGGGAAATACTACTTACGGTAGTGATGTCATGCCTACATGTTTTAAGGTATGGAATCGTAGTGTAAAGACATAATGCAAACAATAACTAATAAAGTAGGAACTGGGCAACTGGCAATCAAAGAGGAAAATGTAGTTCAATTGAATATAAAATATCAGATAAATTAATAATATACAAATTTGGCAATCATATAAAAATTTCTTTAATCCCTCGAGTATATCCCTATGAATTTTCCTAACAAGGTACAAAACCAAAGTGTGATTCTTTGTGATGTAAGTCTCCCATCTTAATCTCACTCAACCACTCTCTATCAAAACTTCATAATATGACTCACAACCTTAACCATTTTTGTAATTTATAGAGTTCTGTATGCCTTCCTTATTTCTATAGATAGCAACTTAAGTAATCTTCCAGAGTTTTCTTGCCTTGAACCATTTTCTTCATTCATTTCAAAAGAATTTGTCAAATTTTCTTCCTAGATCCAAATGGAGCAGATGATCCATGAACAGTGGCAAAACTAAATAATATTTACACTAACCTGATGGAAGCTTGCACCTTAAAATTGCGGTGGAATAATAGCCACAGAACCCAATAGGCTTGGACATCATCAGCATGATGAGTTGCTAGCTGATGCAATATATGCTCAGAAATTCTTTCCATGGTATAAGGATCCCTAATTGCTTCCATGATAATCGACCAACACATAAAGTCTGGATTTGACTCAAGCAATCCCTTAGTTGATGAATGGTTAGATGAAGATAAGCATTTCTTGACAAGCCTTAAAACTCGAGGCACTAATTCACTTGATAGCAAATCTACAAGAAAAAAGATCTAATAAAGAAATAATTTCAGACATTTTAAACAATTCAATAGTTACAAACATAAGTAGTCCATAACCAGTTAACCACATGCCACTGCAGTTGAACTGACTGAAACAATGCATTCAAAACCTTGACAAACTTCATAGTTGGAACTGATGTCATTTTCACATTGATTTACTAGCTTCCATTTACTTGTGTTGTGTTATACAGTTCACAAACATTAGAAAATAAACTTCTGCAAACTATAACACAAGTGACACTTCTACTGT
Source organism: Arachis duranensis (assembly GCF_000817695.3). Classification (NCBI taxonomy): domain Eukaryota; kingdom Viridiplantae; phylum Streptophyta; class Magnoliopsida; order Fabales; family Fabaceae; genus Arachis; species Arachis duranensis. The sequence continues at coordinate 41,888,678 of NC_029774.3, forward strand.
AGAGAAGAACGTGAGCTTTCACAGAAGAAGATGAATATGAATATGAAGAATCATGATCTATTTTCCTATTTCACAAAGGTTGAACATTAATTCAAAGCAATTTGATTTATGTTCCAAAAAAGAAAAAAGAAAACCTGTTCCAATGTCTTAGATTTTGTAGTTACCAGCAAAACCACGGCGAGAAATACGAGAAAACATTTCCCCAACAAATAACAATGCACCATTCTTGTCCATTTCATCCAACGCATCTACATTTTCCAGCAAACTCGTGTCTCTTTCTTCTGCTAGCGAAAGAAGCTGTGCAATAATCTGTTTGAAGAATACACTGAATAATCTTGGTGAAGGAAAAACATAAGTTTTCCTTCTAAAGGAACTCATAATCATCAAAATATGAAAAATGATATATCCACCTAAAATATCATCCAAAACATCTTCCAATTTTAATATAATAAATGCATTTGACATTACCCTGTTTAATAATTAGAAGGATAATATTAGGAAGATGATTAGAAGGTCTATCATTTCTCCTATAATAGAGTTGGGAAATGTACACAGAAATCATATTCAAATGAAAAGAATGAAACCATAAGATATGTTAACCAAGTAAAAAGAAATACAAAACCATGCCGTAATACCAAACCATATAATATCTAAACCAAGTAGAGCAAAAAGAGGATACTGTGATGACAACAAAGTCAGGGTGTTCATTCTAGCTTTGTCAGGAATAGACGCAACAATCTGTGCCACTCTAGACACAGCAGGTCTGATCCGTTCATTAGTAAAACCTTTTGATTTAGAAGGATCCCCAAACTCTCTTGCTAACTGAAGCATCCCATAATTTTCAAGCAAGCACAGTACAAGCAATCTGTCATAAATGTAAAAATCTGAATAAGTTACCCCACTGATGAATTAATTTGGATTATTAGTAAACACCAAATAAAGCACAAGCATGTTTATAAAAAATAAGATGACACTGAGAAAACAACATTCAAGAGACAGCGCAATATGCATGCTCATACCTTTCGGAATTTGAGATGACAGCACTAACATCAAGACCATCACTCCCATTCTGCTGCAGAAAAGGAACTAAAATCTGAACCACCTCACTGACAAGTCCATGACTGAAGAAAACATCATAAGCATGTTTCTGTGCTGAAATGGGGAAACATCCCAACCAATTGGGAGCAACATCTGCACAAAGTTGCTTATCATAAGAGAACAACAAGAAGAGGAAACACACATCACTCTAACACCCCAAAAAAAAAAACTATATTTACAGTCCCCAAAATCAAAAGGAAAAAGAAAAAGATAGTCCTTGAAATAAAGAACTATACTAACCTAATCAGCAACATTGCATCGTCGAAACAATTATTTATTTATTTGTTTATTTAAGCAGAAATTTAATTTAAGGATATTACCAAGCAACAAGAACCTGGCTAGTGTAGGAAACCCAACTCCTCTGTAAAATGCATCCCACCAATCATGTCGTTCTTCAACTGAAGGAATTTTTACTCCTAACACCTAAACACATCGGAAAAAGTAAAAAAAAAAAATCGAAAATAATGATAATAATAATTATAATAATGAACTTTGTTTTCAGTTCTAACTAGCTTGAAGATTATAAACCAAGTTACAAGCTTCCATGGAAACATGCGAACAACACTAACCTTATCTCGGTAACACTCTTCAATGCTACCTGCAACAATTTGAGGGAAATTCACACAAAAAACAATCAAATTCTTCTTTCAAAATCAACGAGAAACAATACAACACATTCAACTGGACCATAAAATTAATACTACAAATGAACCTGAAATGAGAGAAGAATCAAGAGGGAAAAGAAGAGCGGCAATAGAATGAAGCGCACAAACGACTTCATCAACGTGTTTCGCGTTCATTATAGCTGAAATGACTTCTTTGACCTTCGCAATTACTGCACCTTCCAGTTGTCTCTTCTCCATTTCGCGATTCTACGATTTTTCTCAGCTCCCTCTCACACAACGAAGTTTTTTCTTCTTCTTCTTCAAAACTGTTTCTAGTTCAATGCTTAAGAAGGTTTCGGGGGACTAGCAAACGACGCCGTTTGAGAGAGAAAGAGGATCACCAAAGTGAAAATGATGTTTAGATTAGGAAAAAATATTATTTGATTTTTCATTTTTTCCCAATCATACTCTTAAGTAATAATTAAAATAGGAAAATCAAATGTTTCAAATTAGTTATTTTTAACAATATTAATTATAAAATAATTAAATTTAAAAAATATTATTGTGAAAAAAAATAATCTCTATTTAAAATAATAAACACACTAACATGAACAATAAAAATTTATTAAAATAAAAATATTCGATATATTTTTTAAAAAAAATTAAATGTTTACTAATTTATGAACAATATTCATGGGTTAAATTAGTAAAATTACATGCATCATGCTTTAAAGATGAGTAAATATTTCAGTAAATCTCACCACAATGTTATTATATTAGGCAAAAAGTTTAAATCATTACTTGAGAAAAATTTTAGTACTAATTTAGATTGATTTTTTTAAATAAAATATTTTTATTTAATTTTAAATTTATTTCGGTATATCTTTTAAAAAAGTATTTTATTAAAAAATAAATTATTTTTTCAAACTAATAATACTTTATTTTTCTAAAAGATAAAAATAAAAAATATTTATAATACTTAATTTTTTATAAAAACTTATTTAAATATAAAATAATTTTGTGTTTTAAAAAATTAAAAAATAAAATAAATAAATATTTTTTAAAAAATTAATCTAATACAAACTAGTTTAGGTAGAACCGTCCTAAGTAAGTAGCTGCTTTAAGAGTATAACTCTTTTGGGCACCCATGTGCCGGATCTATTTAATGGATATTGCAAACAATAAAATCCTTGCAAAGGGACAACCATCTATATTTTGCACATATCTAGCTTCTAGCTACTTAGTTGCATCATAATATCAATTAATGGTTGGAGTGTGAAGGTGCCTGCTCTTCTATTTCCAAGCTATAAGTGTTTTATTTTTCATCATATATATGAGTTTTTCCCTTGTGTCCTTTCCCATATCTATCATGCTTTGATATACTCTTTAAATTAGACCATGTGTGTGTCGACACATTTTTTCACTCTATTCACCCATGGCACTTTTGGTATCATTTATCTACATTGATAATCGTGTAATAATAGGCATAATTATGATGTCTCGTTACTTTGCATTAATCATCCGTCTAGGCCTACCCAGGCTACCCTATAGTTCACATAAAACCACTGTGTACATGTTGTGTTAGCCAAAATATCATGTCTTTCCTAGTGTTTTAATTCTCTATTGGCCAACAAAATGAAGAAATTTTTTTCTTTTTGAACTAGGTCGCAACTCTAAAGTGGCGACTTGCATCATTTTTATTTAGGTCGCAACTCTAGAATAAAGTGTGATTTCTCACCATTGATTTCATAGGTGAGATTAAAAATAAATATGAAAGAGAAATTATTTAATGATAGAAGATCACATTTTATTCTCTAAAGTGAAATTCAAACTTTAGAGGATCCAAATACTATAATGTGAGATTTTTTTGTTTTAGAAAATAATTTTGTTATTTCAAAAAAATCAAAAAAAAAATTTGTTTGATTATTTTTAAAATATAGTAATTTTTTCTAATCATACTCTTAAATAATAACTAAAATAAAAAAATCAAATGTTTCAAATTAGTTTTAGTTCTTAATTTTAGTGACTGCTCCATTTATAACTTTTAATTAAAACTAGTGGGGGGCCCGCGCTTCGCGCGGATGCTTTAAGCGATTGGCATTGTATTTGTACGTATTCCATAACACTTTATTAAATATATGATATATGAAGCATTACTTGTTTCGTGTGGGTTCTCAACTATATTCATTTCTTCAACTTATTGATTTATTTATTAACATACAGTGATAACAAATATTTGGATAAATGTATATTCCCCCAAATTTAACTGGTCCTATCAGATTGTGCCCAAAAAGTCCAGTCTTATATTTCAAGTCTTTTCAATTTCCAAAATATCATAATTATATGTAACCAAAATGCTAATAAGATATAAAAAAAATAAAACCAAAAAAATAATTTAACAAAAATTATGAAGAATTATTTTTTCACCTCCTGAAGCCAAATTTATTTTAAAAAACCAAATTTAAAGTTGGTAACTTTTGAAGATGTATTTAAAATATAATAGTATTTTAATGTCTCATATGATGCCAACTGGTCTAGTGTATAGTGGATGCCATCTCAAACTTTTCAAAAATCACCAATTCCTATGCATCATTTAACTAATAATAAATTTCCACCTACCGATTCAACCGTTATACTTGTTTGGAGTAATTAAACCTCTATCTCCAATGCTTTCTAATAGATAGCAGCCATTGAATCACTTCTTCTACTTCATGCTTTCTTCAAAATAGTGGCACGCTAGCGATGATACTCAAAAGCTTATCAGTGAGACTTCTGTGGTTGAGAGAAACATTATGTGGCCCACTGCTCAACTTATTCCTTTGTTTAGATTCGTAGTCACACACTCCAGATTGAGTATAACCCGCCAAGCTACACCCAGATCAAATTGGATCCCTTTGCTAATCGATCGTTTTCCTCGATCCTAACTTGTTTGTGGAAATCTTGGTGTTATACACAATATCGATTTTCAATATACATTAGTCTTGTTGATCTGATCAGATCAGATAGGTGAGTGGATCGGAACCCAAGCCTCTTAATTCGTATTGTTTATATGTTCTACATACATTAGCACATTCAAAGGCATCTTACTCGTTAAATTTTTTTCTGTAGCTAAAATTTTTTGTCATTACAAAACTAACTTTTGATAAGTGTTGCTTTTCATATATAAACCCTTTATAAATTTAGTTGAAGTGCTAAGTATGTTAAGTTCATGTATTTTAGGATAGAGATATTATTACACCATGTTTGGGAAGACAACGCTGTCTTTGAATCATCCATCATTTGTGATTTATCTGGAGATGTCATTTACATGAGAATTCAGATTCAACAACTCACAGTACTCTGCTTTTTTATCCATTTCTGTTTTCATGTATTGTCTAAATTGAATCATTAGTAATAGCTAAGAAAATGTTCAAGCATCATGTATTTTTTGTACAAAGCTATCAGTATCAAATGCATTTTAATTTGTTTTACGATTTAGATTGGGTGGTTTATAGGCTAGATCTTGGTGTTTAGGACTTTATGCGTGGACTATTTTTACAATTATTTGTTTAGTAACCTGTAATTATTTTATCAGTTTGAATTGCAGGTCTAGTACTCCATTTGGCAACACAATAAGGAAGCTTGGTTTTTAAATTGGTGGCGAAGAAGGTTCCATTCTTCTCACTAAATGCCTTTTTATTGCTATTACGGCAATTTTATGGTTTTCTCTGATGTATTTTATTTGTATCTTCTCTGTATCCTTTCTTCCAAAAACTTTGGTAACTTGAGATCTTTATAAAATTAATGTGGTAGAATGATAACCTTATTGGCTGTCATCAAATTGTTAAATATGAAGGACTGTAGATTATTTCTTTGTTAATTGCTAAGCAATTTTCTCCTTTTAGGTAATCTGCATTGCTCTCAATCTACTTTCTGAAAATTTTGTAAACGGTGTGGAAAGACTGTCGGTTGATAGGCATTTATCAAAATAATTTGCTATATTTTATTGTTGCAATTCTTGACTTGCGTGTAAACTTGATAGAGAAAGATTACCATGATAGGTAAATTAAATAGTTTCTTACTGGCTAGCATTTGTATTCAATCTAGAGATTGCTAAGCAAAAGGGGAAACAATCTAATTTGGAATATCTAATAACTAAATTAAATTCACCGGCAATTATACTCTTGAAATTTCAATGTACTTTCTATGATGCCGGTCCTGTTATTTGCAAAATAAATCCAAAAGGATATTGCTTTTTATTTTCTGCTTAACTTTCTGGTTTTAACTTTAGCTGAACAAAAATAATGTGTCTTTAGTGCAAACGCAGGTTATGAAGCAGTCCCCTGGGTGTTAATTGCATGCGCTTCGGAAACCAAAATACAACAATACTCGGTGAGTACTACTCATAGAACCTATTATTGATAGGCAGTTAAGAAAAGACTCATCTGTATATGCCAACGAACTTAAATGTTTTCTTTAAAAATGTGATTTATCTGTGTTGTATATATAGACCTTTGACGTATTTTGGCTTGATAAGTGTCTCTTATCATGTATAAACCCTTCATAGAGCATTTACTGCACCATATTTGGGAAGAGAAGGTACATGTTAAGTCCTCTATAATTTGTGTTGAAACCTTTCCAGAGTTAAGGATCTAAGTTGGAATGCATGGCTGAACAATTTTCATTCACCATTTTTTCGGTTATTAATTTCTAAAATGCTTAATGTAAGCAATGCTAGTTTATTACGACCTCCATTGTATTATAAAATAAAACACATAATTTTAACTAAATTCATTAGTAAATAAAATTCTGTCACAGTTTAAGAGAATATAAGGGTCTTACTCACACATATATAAAAGATAGGAATCTTTTCATGTATTATAGTCTCATCAAATACTCCTGATGTAAAAGATCCTTTTTTTTTTCAAAACATAACTGAACTAAAGCCATTGTCCACGAAATCTGACTACCAATCAAACTGCCAATACATACCTATGTCAAAGAAAGATATAATTCCACAGTTATTACATCATTAACCAATATTCAGATTAATACCAAACTACATTTAAATAAATAGAAAAATTAAAGGCTACATATGAATTAAAGTCTCACTAAAATCAGTTGTCAGATACAAAATTACACTGTAACTAACCTTCATCAATGCATCATGCATCATGCATTCTTAGGCATCCAAACGTTGAGTCAAACCTATCATTGAATCTCTTTGCAAGAATTCGACCTCCTTAACTCATCGTACATTAACCAACATTTCTAAACACCTCCTTAAAAACTACGTTGTCTGTCTCTTGGTTATCTTCATTGTTGCAAATCAAAATCTTCAGACCTTTCCTATTTGTAACTCTTGACACTGCAACATATAGTTGGCCATGTGTGAACACTGACTTCTTTAGAATGAGACCCACATTTGATAATGATTGTCCTTGACTCTTGTTAATAGTCATAGCATATGATACCATTATCGGAAATTGTCTCCGCTGAAACTTAAATGGTATCCTATGGTCTGATGGACTAAGTGTCATTCTTGGGATATAAACTTTTTGGCCACAATTTGTTCCTGTTAAGCTCTGTGCTTCAATGATGTATTTTCCCAACTTTGATATTACCAAACGTGTTCCATTACATAAGCCAGCAGAGTGATCAATGTTCCTTAGTAGCATGATCGGTGTACCTACTTTCACCTTTAACTCATGATTAGGGACGCCCGAACATCTTATAGTGTTTAAGAATTCTGGAGTATGAATGGATGCCATGATGTCATTACTGCACTCTGCTTGACATGCAGTGTCAGAACTGTAGTAAGTATACGCCTCGGCAGGGTTGAGACTCATCATGTAATTATTAATCTCGTCAACAGCTTGTAGCGTGGGTGCTAATATTGCTCGTTGTTGTAGGTGGGGAACACAACTTGCACTCCCAAACAAATCAGGATATGTTGCTTCACAGATGGCTACTATAGGATCATCCCACACACTAATAAGAATATCATCTGGGATTTTAACTTTGTCAACTCCATCATTTGGTGTTCCACATTTTCCATCACCAATTGACAATATCCATTCACAAAATTGCTTTATCTCCTTTGATTCTTCAGATGTCTTGTCTGCTTGTAGTCGCATGTTCCTTGTGAGTGTAAGCAATTTGCAACTATCCCAAATGTATGATGAATTAATTGTTGCATTAACAATATCTTGCCTGCTGCCTTTCGGTATGACGGGTAAAATCTGTCTAAAGTCTCCTCCAAAGACAACCGTCTTTCCGCCAAACAGTTGGTTCTCACTGTTTGTATTCTTGAACCTCAGTATGTCACGCATTGTTCTATCAAGTGCCTCAATACAGAGTCTATTTACCATAGGAGCTTCATCCCATATAATAATCTTAGCCTTTGTTATCAACTCAGCCAAAGCACTACCCTGTTTGATGTTGCACGTGGAGAACTCATCCAAGTTTAGTGGGATAGCAAAACGGGAGTGTGCTGTCCTTCCACCTGGTAGTAATAACGATGCGATACCACTTGATGCAACTGTCAAAGCAATTTGTCCTTTGGACCTAACTGCAGAAGCAAGTGTCTTCCAAACAAAAGTCTTTCCAGTACCACCGTATCCATACAGGAAAAAAACTCCACCTCTCCCACTGTTCACAGCTTCCATGATTGACTTGTACACTACCCTCTGTTCATCAGTTAACTGTTGTAAGTAAGCAGCATGTTCTCCTGCTAATTTGCGTCTGTTGTATCTAAGCTCATCACATATTAGAGGGTTCAAACCACTGCACATCAACTGCTGGAACGATGTATCAGTGTTTGGGTAAGGCATAGTGGGGTAATCTCGCAAACTCTTGTTGTATGACTTCAATATGCTCTCAACCTCTATCAAAGTTAAATCCTTCAGCTCCTGTTCTGTTAGTTGTAGCTCTGTTGGGGAAGTAAAGTATTTATATAAAATATTATGTAGATTAGTCTCAAATTAATTTATATAAAACAACAATGAGAACACAGATTTAACATGTAGTTTGAAATATATACACATTTAAGAATGTTGTTTTGTTATTTTTGTTGTCCTTTGATTTTAAAGAATACGATTTTACAAATTAGTCATGGTATATGTATCATAAGGTTCTGAATTTAGCACTTTGTAACTATTTGGACTACATGTTATATTAATAATTTAAATTGTTCTTAAAGTAGTTTTACTTTGCGCATGATAGTGATATCCTAACCCTATAACAATCATGACCGAAAGATTTTATAGAAGATTTGTTAATATTTACATGTTAACTATATTGCAGTAGTTTAAGTTATTCATCTATATATTTATGAACATTTCAAAGCTACTATTTTTCTTCAACAATATAATGATATATAAATTCTTTCTATTATTTTCAAGGGTGTTGCAATATCCGTCAAACAACAGCACGACACTTTCTTACTGAGTAATAGAATTGCCATAAACTGAAATGACTTGGAGTGGTATAAGCTTGCTCTACACAGAAATTTATACCGGACTACAACCTATAATAATCTTGTAAGTTTCTTACTAATTATCTCATAATCAATCTATTTAATTCTTTTGTTGATCTCTTATTGATTATCCATAGTTCATGCTTAAATATATTATCTATAAGCATAATATAGAATTTAGTACTTCAATATATGTAGTTAGCATTTAGATATATATTAAATAAGTGTGATATACAATTACCATACTTAAATTCTTTAATTGTTTTATGATATATAGAAACGGCCTATGTCTTTATTTCTAGTCTTGTTGTAGTTTAATAACCAAATAATTGTATCAATAGTCCATGCATAAAGTCTTAAACCCCAAGATATAGCCCATAAACAACCCAAACTAAAACCTTAAACAAATTAAAATGCATTGAAGAATTAAAATGCTTTGAACAATTGCAAAAAGCATCGTGTTATAATATTATGATATATAGGAACAAATTATGTACTTATTTCATAGTCATGTTGTAGCTTACTAATTATATAATTGTATGTATGGTCCACGCATAAATTCTCAATTAGACAATATAAAACGTCTGAAACAATTCTAATTTTTTGAGAATTAAAATACCTTGATTGTCAAGCATTCTTCGTTGCTTATGAAGTATGTCATCACCTTGCAATTTCCATGTATTTTCCCATACATTTTCTGGTCTCTCCATTGAATTGGATGACAAAAGTATTACAAAAAGCTTCCTTAAGTACTCTCCTGAACCCCAGTGGCTTGCTTCTTTGATTGCATCAATGTATTCTTTATCATCATCCAACAATCCCATTGCATAACATGCATCTCTAAATGATGAATAGACGACACCATCAATAGTTCTGATGTCTTCATAGCAAGTAGGACCCTTTACAAAATTTAGGAGTAGCCTTAGGTAATAAATTTCCCCTGATCCTGGTGGAACAAAGAAAATCCTTCCTATGACTGAATGTGATTTCCGCGGAAACCACTTCCTGGTATCTGGCTTCCAAACAAACTTTGATGGGAATTCCACGTATGTTAGGCAGCGTGCTTCTGGGTTAGTTTTGTTAGCTTCAAACCATCCTAAAAACATCGACTCCTTAACTGATGCTTTCCTAGCAACCTCGTCTAAACATTCGTCGTCTTTAAAAACCACCGGTTGCTCGTCGGGCAGGTGAAAACCCAACCTTATAACAGAAGGGTCTCTATAGTGCATGTTATACCCAAAGATTCTCCAAACTGCTTCACATGGTGATATGTATCGACAATCGTAATACATGCTAATTTCATCACAATCATCGCTTTTAGTGTCAGCTGTGGCACTCTTATAAAATGAGGCAGTTACACGATCATGACCTTTATTAACATACTTGAATAAATACTTGATTGATCTAGACTAGTTGCACCATTCAACATTTATGTGAGCTCCATATTTTAATAATAGTGTCCTGTTGTGTGGAACCACATAACGACTGTCCAAATCAACACCAGATTTTTTTATTGTCCTTCCATCATCTCTGCGTCTATAAATTGGATATCCATCATCATCAACTGTTGTATTGACCACAAATTTTTTAGGAAAATGACGAATACATTTGCCATTCTCCATGCATGGAGAGTCTCTCTTAGCACTCCCACATGGCCCATGCATCATGTGTTTTTCAACAGCTTCGTAATAGAGCGGGTCTCTCTGCTTGTCTGAAATCTCAGCAGTGATAATTCGATCTATGTCTTCTCCAGTGGGATATTTGTCATCACGGTGCAGGAATATGAGAATGTGTGCGTGAGGCAATCCACGCTTTTGAAATTCGATTGTGTATACAACTATCAAAATTGAATCACATAATTAGTTGCTAAAATTAAATTATTACAGCTACTCACTAAATATTTCATCATGAAAAACTGCACTTAAGTACTTATAGTTTCTATTGGTACTAAATTACCTATACAAACAATTTGCTTCCACACATGTAATTTCTCATTTTCTGATATTATAAATGATATTCTTATTGACCAAACATATTATATAGTTGTTTTTCATGTATTTTTTTCCAATGCAATTACATCTCTTTAAACAAACTAATAGTTATAATTTTGGATTGTCCTTTTTTAGTAATTACATATTCCACCGTTTAATCTTTTTAGCTAATACCTCAAAGTCTGGATATGTAACAAATCATACTGATAGAAGTTTGTAACATATTAAAATGTACCTGCAACCACTCTTCCAAATATCTTATTTGTCCTTATGTCCTTTATCAGATGATCTAATTTAAGCTTAAAAGCTCTGCACACCATGTCTGGACGATCCTCTGCATTTAATTCTCTATTTTTAAGAAAGTCTTCCAGTTCTGGCCATTTAGGATTACATGTAAATGTTAGGAAAAGATCTGGATACCCAACTACTCTACAAATTGCCATTGCATCTTGATAGTTCTGTATCATATATCTTGGTCCTCCGGTAAATGATGAAGGCAGTATAATCCGTTTCCCTACTGATGAGGGTGTTGTTTCTCCCGTCAAAACAGCTTCCTTAATACCCTTGTACATCTCACATCTAAATTTCTCTTGGTCGAGACGAATGTATGTTAGTCTAGACGACTCAATCATTGAGTAGGCATCTACCAAGAACTGTTGAAAAAGTCTCCTTGAGTACAATAATGGGGAAGCATCAGCCAATCTCTCTTGAATTCTATAAGCAAAAAAGTCCTTCATTGTCACTTCTCGCCGTCCTTTTTCACAGTTGCCCTTCTTCTTGTTTAGAGGAATGTCTTCTTTGTATCCATCTTCTCCATATGGAAACAATAAGGGATATTGCAACCCCAAAATTGCAACCCCAAATATGATGGATTCAGTTGATTTATACGTTGTAACCTTCCAGTTTGGGTCTCCACAATAATATCCCTATCTGTACGGTTAATATCGAAGTCACCCACGATCAATGCTGCCACCTCATTTGTGGATGGCAAGTTATACCTCCTACCATCTTTTCCTCTTTTTCCCAAAAGCCTAAGCTTGACCTTTGAAGTGGGTTCTGCTGCTATTGACTGTTTCACATTACGGAATGCCTTTACCAATACATTGTGTTGGTCTAGCATCATCTTTAAGTCATTCACAACTTCTTCTTGAATTGTCTTGTTTTCTTCCGCACTAAACAGTAAAACACACTTGAAAAATTCAAAATTTTACCATAAAAGATAAATACGCTATCCATTATGTCTTTTAGCGTTTCATGAAATACATTTAAAGATATATAAAAATTCATTACATACCCGATTATAGACATCCGATTTTGGATCTCATTTTCGGTGTCGATTACATATAGTTGAGCAAATTTTGCCATACATCCGTCTGGTGGAATCAAGCTCCCCATCAAGTGATAATTCTCACCACATAAGATAAATGTTGGTGGTCCTCTGGATGAACTTTTACCTCTATCAATTTTGGCACCCAAAGATGTGAATTGAAACATGCTATTGTATGTTCTAATATTCTCCCGGAAATGTTTGCTCCTGGCATCATTCCCATATAACAAATTGTATAGCACCTTAGGAGCTTCTTGTAGTTGAGGAATCTCCACTTGTCCACCTCTGCAGCATAGTGTGTACGTAGGTTCATTTGTATTGTAATGCTTTTCTTTCCTTTCGCCATACCAAAAAAGAGCATTGCAGTATTCACACTCATGCACTACATATCCCATGTTCCAATATTCTGTTACATTCAACCAAAATAATGGTTTTTAAAAAGTTTGTCGCGGTCGAGTAGGTAGAAACATATGTAAGTTTAACAATGATGTAAACATTTAAAAATTACTAATGTATCTTGTAATAATGATTTTGTACATACCAACATTGTCATTAGTAGACTGCGGTACATAATTTCTCATTTGTGGTCTTTTTCTCTCAACCATGTTTTTGCTTCCTGCAAAATCCCAAGAGAATCTTAATTGTCAAAAACACAAAAGTGTGCCAAAAAATTGTAGATTGAATTTGTAAAAAAATTATAAAACTGCCAATAGTTTTTGTTATATTACGTAAACAGTCAGTTTTGTTAATTAATGAAAAAACTCCAACATTATTAGCAAATCTCCCACTTGTGGATTTCCATGGTATGTCACTGGTCAGTTGTGTATCCAAATTTAATGTGCCGGTAATATTTAGGAGTGAGAACAACTTGATGGTAGTTAGTTTGAGGAAATTGCATTATTAAAGTTGCATTTAATAAACCTTTTGTATATTAAAATCGTTTTCAAAAGGAGGGTCTTACCATGTAGAGATAGTACACCACCATCATGAGGTTGTAAAATAGAATGGTCATGTCTGTTGTCAATTGGTTCATCCACTGATACTACAGAAGCATATCCTAAATTTTCAAAAACATGAAGATAGTATAAATTAATCTACCACAACGCTCATGATTGTGCATGTATTCATTTAATCACGTTTAATCACCTGAATGATTAAATCTGTGTTTGGAGTGCTTCTTTCTTGCCAACAACACTTGTCGTATTCTTCTATGAGCCTTTGCTTTTTCTATCCAGATATACACAACATTAAACTATGCTTTGCCTCTTCCAAATCTAAGTTATGCCATGTAGGTAGTGCACTTTATAAATGTGAGTTAGACTATGAATATTGTACGATGTGATTCAGTTTAGTTAACTACCTAATAAAATTACATATAAATTACATATAATAAAAAATTAGTTGAGAATAATCAATAATTATATTAAAAATCAAGTTTTGTACTATTTTTCAAAATTAATTTCGTGTAGATTAATTTTAACATTTGTTATAAGAGCACATGTAATCTAAATCCAAAATTAATTATTAAAAAAACACATCAAAAAAGTATTACTATTCCTATTTACGTTTGTTGGGTCAACCCGATTTGTCTCCACCCATATAAAATTTGAAACCACCAATGATGCCTTAATTCATTATAATAATAATGATATAGGAATATTATTTATAATAAAAAGATTTACTTAATCTTAACATAATTGTAAGATATGTTATACTTTTAACTATATCGTCAGTATTATAATAATAAATCAAGTAAGTTTTTCTCTTTGTAATATCTGGTAGTTGCTCTAATATTAAGTAATTTTATCTTTTTATTAAAAATACTATTGCTATGTCATTATTTTATATTAATGCAAAATTATTATTTGAACATCAATTTTTACCATTGATAGTTTGTATTAAAATTTTTTGTAAGAAATTGATTTTATTCATATCTAAATGTTCTTTAAATTATATTATTCAAAATAACTTATAGATAAAAATTATTGAAAAGGACATAAATTTAATAAATATTTTATATTATCTAATAATTTTATTTTAGAAATTTAAATAAATTTTAATACTTTATTTTTTAGTACTCTCAGAATTCTTTAGTACTCTAGTATTTCAATTTGAAATTTGTTTACATGAAATTTTGAGAAGAGACTTATTAATCTTTAGCTAATCTTTCTTTGACATAAGATGATGGAGCATTTGTTCCATCCATTTCTTCCTAACTTCACTTATTTATTAAGCTACATAAGTAAAGATTTATTTTTTTTAAAAAATTTTCATAATTATGATTTATTTTTCTTTGAAAATTTTCATAGACTGGTTTATTAAGCTTTGTCAATATATATAACATCGGATAAATTCTTTTAATTTTCTAACCTTCAAAGGGATTTTGTAAGGAGAAAATTATTATAATAACATATATTCTTGAAAAATAATTTAAGTGGTTTATAAAATATTATTTTATTTATTTAAGAAAAACTTTCACAAAATTTATAAAAGATCATATACTTATGTTTAATACGTGGGCCATACATTCTGTTAATTTATTCTCTCAAACTCAATAGAATTATTATTCAATCCGTAGAATGAACTATATGAAAATGAACCTTCTTGTTATCATGAGTTGTTAGAAACTTAATAATTGCAGAGTCTAAATTTCTAACCTTTTGAGCAGTTGGTCTGTGCAGACCAATCTAGATTGATATCTTCGATACTTTCACAACTTCTTGCTGGTGCATTCCAATATGAATTCATTGTCTGGAAACTTGCATTTAAATTAGTGGTGTATGGTAGATTATTTTCTTTGTTAGCACCATCCAAATAGATTGGTTGCTGCAAAACACTGTTAATTGTCCCTGCAACACCAACATATATTAGTTTTGCAAATAAAGCCATGAGCTATTTACTTCCAGATTGTTAAATTGTGCTTACCTCTTGTTCGTGTAACACAGCTTCGTATTTCTACCTCTGTTCTGGCTAACGCCTCCCTAAAACCTTGGTCGGATGATGTACCGGAATCCGCTTTGCTACACTGTGCATTCATGTTTGTATTGTTCTCCAAAAACACTGACCCTCCGTTCCCACTAACATATGCTGTTGTTGACATATTTATATATGTTAGCTTTGCCTGATTTGTAAATAAAGATGAATAATAGTTTTACCCAAAGACTTTAAGAAATCAGAACTGAATATCCACCCCCTACTCAATAATGTTTCTCATTCAGTTTGTTTCCACACCCTGCTATGATGTAACTCTTCACCAAAATTCATAACAATAATGTGTTGAAGGATAAGTTCCTATTCATACCTGGTAGGTTTGAGTTTGTGTTAGGACTAATCTGCTGTAAAGGTGGCCTAAACAGTGGAATATTCTCAGAAGTTGGTTGTGATGTCCGCAACCTTTTTCTTTTTTGATCCATAATAATCTTTCTTTTACCTCTAGATGAAGAAGCATTTGTTCCATCCATTTCTTCCTATCTTCACTTGTTGTCTGTTTATCCAAGCATGCTTCACCCCTATCTATGTGTGTCTTACTATACTCTATTTTGAAGCCTCCATATAGTTTGTTTGCCCCTCCAATTAAATGATTTTGTCTAAACTTTACTGGTTGGTCTGTTTGTTTTGAAAACAACACTTATCAATTTTTTGGTGGGCAAACATTATTAATTTTTATTTTCCTTTTGTGCAAGCTATGTCCATAGTTTGATGCCTCTTGATAATAACTGTTTAATAATAGTAACAGTAAAAATTAAATTTGCAAGTAGTTAAAGGTTTAATAAATTGATAGCTTTTTGTAGTGTGGATATCAATGCGCATAGTATTAGTTTCTCATAACCACAAAATTTTTAGCTTATGCTACTAAAACATATTCGTTAATGGAATTGAATAAATATTGAAAATATAGTAATCAAATTTCCTATTTGAGAAATTTCGAGGGTAAGAGACATGGCTTTTGCTTCAGTAATTAAATATCCTATTTTAGAAAATTTTTTAGTAAGAGGCATGAGTTTTGCTTTAGAAATCATCTTTACCTTTCAGAAATTTCATGAATGATATATTCTTCTGTAATATTTAAACACTAACAAAGATCTCCTTTTACATATAGGATTGTAAATATCATCCATTTATGTTCCTTTTCTTTTTATTCAAAATATTGGGTTATACTTAATGTCTTAGAATGCCAATTGTCAAGATAAGAATAATCATACGCCGGTGGTTAATTTTTTCTTGATAAGGATTAAAAAACCTTAGTGTTACTAATGAGTAACAACATCCCATTCATAATTGGTGGTTAACAACAGTCATAACACGTAATGATTAAGTGATCCCTACTAAATCTTCAAAACAGAAGTCAAGTTGTTTACAATACTTACTCTAACTTGGCCTAACTTAGACTTAGGAAATGACCAACCACCAACAAAGGAAATAAACAGAAAACACTGATCAACATGAGACCTTCATGACAACTACACCTGAGACATTAGAAAGATACTAAGCAAATAGAAACTTGACATCTTCTTTAACAACAATTGCTACCAATACCCCTAGACTCGATAAAGGCTTTCAACATGCATTATGGCGGATTTCACATATACATTCTCTTCCCAAACATGGTGAAGTATA
This sequence comes from Arachis duranensis, assembly GCF_000817695.3. Taxonomy (NCBI): domain Eukaryota; kingdom Viridiplantae; phylum Streptophyta; class Magnoliopsida; order Fabales; family Fabaceae; genus Arachis; species Arachis duranensis. The sequence goes on from NC_029774.3 coordinate 41,905,772, forward strand.
TGCTCTATCCTAGGATGCACAAACTTTAGTCTTGCTATTATTAGATCAGTCCTCTCAGTGTCGTTCGAACCACCACAGCCGGTCCTCAATTCCATCACAGAGAATATGTCTTTTCCAACGAAGATTGTGGGATTGTATGGAATCGCTATGCCTGAGACCTTTATCATTCTCTCCCAGTCAAGTTTGTTTTGCCCATCTCTCTTAAGCTGCCAAACCACGATTTGTTTACTAAAACCAACATTATGGTAGGATGTGAATCCAACACCGCCATTAAATTGTGTTAGAGAATGGTAATCAGACTTGGCAGCGTCTGGAATGTCGCACTCGAAAAACATTTGCTGGAGCATATCAAAAGTGCATATTTGTGAGGGTTGAATAAAGCTTGGTCCATCCCAGCCAACCCAGTAAACCACTCCCTTGTCAACAACAGCTTTAGGGCCTAGTTTTTTAACGTCACTACTGAAGCTTCCCGAGTGTTTCCAGTTAGCATCAAAGGAGTTGTATAATGCCCAGAACATGTTTTTTTCTGAAAATTGTTTTTTGAACACATGTAGTACCCGATACTCAAAAGAATCATGTAAGAACCCGAATGCATAAAGAGACACTGCATAACATTAGTGTTTCCTTGCCACATCTATTGCAAATCTGGACTCTCTCGTTAGAGGGTTCCAAATAAAAAGGGAAGAATTGATGCCTCCTTGTGACAACCTTATGCAAAGGATGCCATGGTCAGAGCCTACAAATGTGTAGAATCCAAAGTTGTTGATGTCCACAGGAATGTTAAGTTGAATTTGATTCCCGCTATCTGCCTCAGCTCGAACAAACCATTGACAGAAATCATCCAAAGGGGGATATCCAACACCAACAATGACACTACTATTTTTATGTTGGTTCTCTAAAATTCTGTTTTACAAACAATTGTGATGTGAGTTTGAAATTCCACATCTTACTGATTGTTTTGAGCCTTCCAACTGATTTGGGGTCAGCCTTGGCAAAGATCTTCCATAGGAGATCATCGCCAAGGTGTGGAAGATCAAATTTTCTGGGTGCTATGTCGCTCATTTTTGAAAGGCAATAGATAAAAGGTTGAGATAAGTTTTTCAAACAATAACAGGCTTATTTTTCTCTATTCTCATTGATAACTGTTACTGATTATTTATAACAATGGATTGTTAAATATAACCTTTACTTACAACTTACAATATATATGTTTATTGTATACTATTCAAATAACTAATTGACCGAAGAGACCTCTTTAGAATTGAGGATTTAAGGTGACTATTTTGGCTAGTTTTGTCTATTCAGGTGCATCATTAAAAAGATGTGAAAATAGTGAAGATATGAATCTTCTTAGTATTAAATGGAGAGAATAGATTAAACGAAGGAAGCTACAAACCCACCAAATTAAGTGTAACATATTTAAGCCAAGATTGAGTACATTTTTCTTAAATGAACCAAATCATATTCTCTATAGTAAACTATAATTAATTTTAAATATATGTTGTAACTAAACTGATATACCTTTTCAGCTTGGAGGATACTATTTTTTATTAATTTGATAGAATTTATGAACATGAATATGCTTTTTAATTTTATTATTGTAGGTGTTATTTTATTATATAGAAATAAAACTAATTACTGAATTTTGTACTCATAATGTCATAATAAGTAAGTTAAAATAGAAATAGACATACCCAATTGACCATGTAACAATTACTATGTTTAAATATTCATGAATAGTTGTGAATATATGTGGCTATATATATCATGATATAAATTTAGTGCACTACCATACTGGCTATATATATCATGATATAAACTTAGTGCACTGTTGATGAGACTATAATATATTAAAAGGTACCTAGTATGTATGTGTGAATAATACACTCGTTCAATTATAAACAATGATTCCCTTTTATTTACTAATGATTCTAGGTTTATTTTATTAAAAAGTTTAAACTGTGGTCATAAGGAATGCTTTGTTTAGGTGAAAATTATGTGAAATTTTAAAGCATGGTTTTGCCATAATATATGATAAATTTAACATGTTCAATTTTTAGATTAATATATGATGCTAATATAGAATTGGTAATTAAATTTGTGTTCAGAAATAAGGGTTTATATATAGTTTTTCTTTATTCTATTTTTTACTATGTCAAGCTTTTTTACTTAATATTAATTTAAGTATAAGATATTTTAGTCAATCAACATATAAATGAATTGCTCCAAGCGTGGGTCAGTTGTCGTCATCCAACTTCTTCCGATTAGAATGAGATAAAACAAACCGTTGAGCCAAAAAAAATTTAAATTAATTTTTCTATGTTAGTATAAGATATTGATACAACTGTTGTTTTTATGATAAAAAAAAATTACTTAATCTTAACGTGTAATGTATAACAAAAGTAACTTTTGAGTTTTTTTTAGATATTAACTAATCGTGTTGGAATGGATCCTATGAATAATCCTGTAGATATTAATATTCTCAATCTTGACCGTAAAATATTCATTTGTGCATTGGGTATTTCATGTATACCAAAGCTTTGACTATTATTTTTCGTATTTTGTGTTGATTAGACAGAAATATATCTTCGATAAACTTCTATAAAAATTAACCGGTGGTTTGTATGTTTACTACTTATGTTTGCTTTAATAAGTAAATTTCTTAAAATAGACATTTCGTGAATGAATTATCCTTCTATAAGATGTGTGCCAAAGATCAACTAATAGGATTTTCAAAAGGGTTTAGCGGTGAACCTATATCTCAAAGTCATTCTATTTAAATATTTAATTTTGGCTCTATGTTAATAGATTTGTGTTTTTTTTACTGACACCACGTCTACTAACACGCAATATCCTAACGTCTATCCTACCTAAAAAAATATGTTTTCTATTGATTTGATAGGTTCCTTGATTTTGGTTTAGTCAATTGGCAGGTAAATATGAAAAAAGATCGGTCTTTCCTTTTGCTAGGCTTGTGTAAAATATGGAGCTTACATATTTTCAACTCTGGTAAGGGTTTTAAATCTGCATTGGGCATTGGATTAGAATTCCTTCTTTTAAGATTATTTAGCTTCAAAGAATAAAGTCGCTGTACCTTTTCCATGAATAGCCTTTCTATAGGTGGAACGATTACACTAAAGGTGATATAATGCTTTTGCTTGCTGTACTTAAGAATTATCATATAAATCATATAGCAACTTTCTATCTGATACACTATAAAACTTACCATTAAAAAGGATCTTTTTAATATTTGCTCCATAAAATCAGCCCTATGATATATGTAAACAGATTTCTTAAAACAGACCTTTCCTAAATGATTTAAGTTTGTATAAGATATGTCCCAGAGATCAGCTGACCCAATTTTTAAAATGGTTTTGTGGTGAACCCATATCTCAAGGTCACTCTATATATAAATTAAATTTTGACTCTATATTAATAGTTTTGTTTTTTTTACTGACAGCACATTAATCAATAATCTAAATTTGTCAGTGCAATAATCTATTTGCCTATGAAAGGTAAAGATGTAAATGTTATATAAAAAGATTTATATAAGTAACGAGCTTTGATAGATTGCTTGATTTTGGTTTAGTCAATTGGCAAGTAAATATAAAAAAAGATCAGTCTGTCCTTTTGCTAGGCTTATGTAAAATATGGAGCTTACATCTTTTCAACTCTGGTAAGGGTTTTAAATCTGCATTGGGCATTGGATTAGAATTCCTTCTTTTAAGATTATTTAGCTTCAAAGAATAAAGTCGCTGTACCTTTTCCATGAATAGCCTTTCTATAGGTGGAACGATTACACTAAAGGTGATATAATGCTTTTGCTTGCTGTACTTAAGAATTATCATATAAATCATATAGCAACTTCCTATCTGATACACTATAAAGCTTACCATTAAGAAGGATCTTTTTAATATTTGCTCATAAAATCAGCCCTATGAGATACGTAAACAGATTTCTTAAAATAGACATTTCCTAAATGATTTAACTTTCTATAAGATATGCCCCAGAGATCAGCTGACCCAATTTTCAAAATGGTTTTGTGGTGAACCCATATCTCAAGGTCACTCTATATATAAATTAAATTTTGACTCTATATTAATAGTTTTGTTTTTTTTACTGACAGCACATTAATCAATAATCTAAATTTGTCAGTGCAATAATCTATTTGCCTATGAAAGGTAAAGATGTAAATGTTATATAAAAAGATTTATATAAGTAACGAGCTTTGATAGATTGCTTGATTTTGGTTTAGTCAATTGGCAAGTAAATATAAAAAAAGATCAGTCTGTCCTTTTGCTAGGCTTATGTAAAATATGGAGCTTACATCTTTTCAACTCTGGTAAGGGTTTTAAATCTGCATTGGGCATTGGATTAGAATTCCTTCTTTTAAGATTATTTGGCTTCAAAGACGTAAGTTGCTATACCCTTTCCATGAATAGCCTTTCCATAGTTGGAACGATTACACTAAAAGGTGATATAATGCTTTTGCTTGCTATACATAAGAATTATCATATAAATCATATAGCAACTTCCTATCTGACACACTATAAAGCTTACCATTAAGAAGGATCTTCTTAATAGTTGCTCCATAAAATCAGCCCTATGACATACGTAAATAGATTTTCTAAAACAGACATTTCCTAAATGATTTACCTTTCTATAAGATATGCCCCAGAGATTAGCTGATAGGATTTTCAAAATGGTTTCGTGGTGAACCCATATCTCAAGGTCACTCTATATACATATTCAATCTTGACTCTATATTAATAGATTTGTGTTTTTTTTACTGACACCACATTCATCAATAAGCTGACTTTGTCAGTGCATTAATCTATTTGCCTATGAAAAGTAAAGAAGTAAATTTTATATAAAAAGATTTATATAAGTAATGAGATTTTAATCTTGCCTGATTATACTTTACAAAACTTTTATTTCGATTCTTGTATATGCATTGGGAAATGGGTTTTAATTTATATATTGAGTTCGTTTGAATTCAAAGACCAAGCTGTTTATTCACTGTTATCCAAATTACTTAACCATTTTTGTTTTGAATCTGAACATTTTTTTAGTCTTGAGTAAAAAATTGACTCTCACAACTAAGTATCCTAGTCCCTCTTTGTTGGTTAACACCCCTTTTAAGACAGAGCATATTATTGAAAAAACTCATATGAATCCTTTTGCTTGAAGCGATATATTGAGTTTTATTAACACATTGAATTAGGTTTGTAATCCATAGTTGTTTTATTTTAATTAAGTTCGTTTCTCTAAAATATAACCTCTAGTATTAGTAAGACACTGAATATTGTTTGTATTTTGAATGATTTACGTTATAATTGATTTTTTCACTATGTAAGACAACATCTAATTTACCATTGAAATCTATTAACATGGTTATAATCAGGTTACACGTGTGATATGTGAATTAGACCATAATATGTGTCGACTACCATATATCATAAGCTTAAATTCCATTGGTATCAAAATAACATCACAAACAATGGAGAAACTCATAATTATAAGAGTACATGCTTTCTCCAATAACAAAGCAACCAATGGAGAAACTCATAGTTATAAGAGTACATGCTTTTTCCAATAACAAAGCATACTGAAGCCTTACTCAAGAATAAAACAAAAGACCACTAAAATAGCATAAATATTAAGCCAATGCTTAAACACTAATTTAAAAACTCAATTTTCTCCATCTATCATTATAGATTTTTGCTTCTTGGCATTCTTTCGGCTAAACTTGTTTGTTGAGAGTTGTCCCTCATCTTCATTTTGGATTGCACTGCTAGAGCCAGATCTAAAGCCATTTGTAACTCTTTTAGCAGGGGTTTTACACTTGAGACTGGTTATGGAATCTTCTCTAATATCCTACAAAGAAGACCACATCATAATCAACCTAATTTTTTAAATTAACAATAACAATTTACTATTGATTGAACTACTTACCATAGTATACTGAGCATCAGGGTCAGTGTCAGTATTAAGATCAGTAATGTTCCCAAACATATCAAGTGAGTTACTGCACCCATTTTCCTGTGAATAATGTTGACACAATTCTATGTAAGTGTTATAGGTACAGTTGATGTGGCATTAGCTAAAATTCTGAATGTACATGTAAACTCTTTTAATACCGTCATATTCATTGATGAATTTCCATCAAAATTCTTGGGTAGGTTTTTGTCAACAACTTCTTCATCGTCACATATCTTCATCACAGTGAACACTTGATCATAGCCACTGATATTAGCAGCTTTCACATTTATCTTAAATAAAAGTCTCCTATCCATCATGTTGTCTAGGGTAAGGGGGTATTCATCCTCACGTCCACCCTAAAAAAATAAGATGTTGGCATCATGAAGAAAAGCCTTAATAGATCTTAGCATGTAAAAAAGAACTTATGTAATGTTCATTATAATACTTACATCTTCCTCCAAAACTTTTTCAGCTTGTTTCCCACATAATTGGCTTGTTTCTCTATCCCATAGCAAGAGAGAAATGCTGCCTGTTCCATCAAAGACCATGACCTCCACCTTGTATCTATATATCAGCATGGAAAACATACATAATTAGGATGCTTCATAACAAACCAAAGTAGCTACTAACACTGGTTCAAATCTTCATTACGACAACCTTATAGATGCAGTTCCATGCGTGTAGCCGCATTTGTCACATTCGTATTTATTACCAACTGGTGTTTCAACTTTCTTAGGACATCTTCTGCAGGCCTTGTAATACCAATCATTCTTGCTGCAATTTATGGCCACAATAGTTCCAGCAACCCAAATAGGACCCTCCTGCTATCCAAACTAATATTAGATCTAATTTGTTGTATTACAAAGTAATCAAATCATCTATAATTTGTTTCCTTTTGAAAATGATTGAACATAAACACTGACAATAAAAAGTATTTAAATTACCTAATCTATTAATAATAAAAAACACTATATATTTATGCAATATTCGATCCATAATATAACAGTGAAGCTATTATATCCTAACGAAAAAATCCTTAATTTACCTCTTTGGAACTCAGGACCTCTTCAATGGTTTTAACTAATGCAGACCCATTAGTAATCTCTTCCATGCCAGACCAGCCACTTTGGAATGACATTTGACTTATTCTTGAAGCATTGGATGGTGCCCCCTTTAGCAACCTACACCATATAAATTTCAGTGATTTTACAGAATGTTTAGACATTAGCTTAATCAAATTTTACCCCGAAACAGAAAAAAGGTGAAATGAAACCATCTAACCTGTCCCTAAATCCAACAACATCCTTCAACTCTGCATTGATGTGGAGTTTGGAGATCTCAAAATGACTCTGGACCGAAGTTTGTCCTATATGCCCTTGATAAAATTAGAAATAATCACAAATACCGGATGGAATCATTTTATTAAAGTATGATATGATTATGAGTACATACCATTCCACCTAATTGCCTTAAAGTATTGTATAACTACAATAAGTGGCTCCAGCCTTCCAACTTCCAGATGTGGTAGTATCTCATCGACCATTTCACCAAATAAAGTGCAGTTAATCCTATTTTTTCTATATTTTAAAATAACACATACAGAAGGATGCCATGAGTACCATACAAAAAATGCAGGTAGTTTATGAATGTGAGTTGTGTTATATGATTTACATTTTTTTTCTCTTATAAGAAAACTTACTCCAGATCTTGCAACACCACAACCAACCGTTTGGTCTCCTTCCCTTTGCTGGTGACTAACTCTCTGGGATCATGCTTTCCAACTACCTCACCAATCATGTCTAAGGAAAAAAAAATATATCTCACTTATACTTGGTTTCTATAATGATGATTTTAAACTCATTGTGGAAAAAACTCACCAAATAGCTCTGAGTTTTCGATCTTCTCGGCCGTAAGCAATTCCGGTATAGTCTTGAACACAAATGCGTCAAGAGGAAAAGTAGGATTCATAACGTGATTGACCTCCGTCCTGTGTGAAAAAGTCAGTATCCAGCGATATGGAGTGGGTTTTTTTATGGTTTTGTTGTCCACCACTATAAAGTTCTTTATAATATACATCTGAAACACCTGAAATACACCACTCCATTTCTTAACTATAGACTTGGGTATTGAAGCATGGCCCCTTCCACCCTGCATTTTTCAATAGAACACACCAACAAATATATTTTATTAGAAACATCTATACTTGTGTTTTATAATGATTTAAGTGCAAGATATTAGTAATAGCAATTTTGTTTGGGATTAGTTACCTTACTATCTTGCAGGATCATCTCTATGCTTCCAATCTCCTTCTCGTTGAACTTACTCGGATGTTCCCAAATTCTGATTACATATACTTTAAAGTTCCAACAAAATTTTCTTGCATTGATATCAGAAATATAGTCGTAATTTTCACCCATCTTGTAATGAATATTCAGTATGTGATGTAGTAAAGACAACCAATGATAAAAAAATGTGGCTGAGAAATCAGGTCTCAAATTTTTTGAGAGCTTCGGATTGAAGTTTTCAATCCAATGTGTAAAATAAGAGGCATTACAAAAAGAAGTGTCTTATATACTATTGGCTTATATTATATAATACATAGTATTGATGATGTAGATCGTATATATATAATAATAATATTATTGTAATTGAAGTTTTTTGTTATTATATTTTGAGCAGCTTCCACGTTATGAGTTGATCATACACACGTGTTGAGCATGGAGCTATAACACTTGTCGATTATCAAGACATGTACTGGTTACTTTTTATATATTAATAGATTTTAATATATCTATAATAAATTTATTATAAGGTAATTAAACTTAAAAATATTATTACAGAAAAAAATTTAATCTCTATTAAAAAATAATAAAAACACTAATATGAATAATAAAATATTTATTAAAATAAAAGTACTCGATAATTATTTTAAAGAAATTTAACTATTTACTAATCTATGATCAACATGAAAATAAAATTCTATACGTCATACTTTAAAGATGAGTACATATTTTAATAAATCTCAAGACAATGTCATTATATTAAGTGAAAAATAATAGTATCTAAGGTACTTCTATGAATACTAGACTAATTTAACATCGGAAATAATAATAATCATAATATTAATTTTTAAAAAAAAAATATGAAAAATTAAGTATTTTTTTAATAATATATATTTGATAAAAAAAAATTAAAATTGAGTAGAATTTTAGAGTTGATGTTGATGTCTAATCTAGACAAATATTTAGGAGTTTCTTTATTTTGTAATCGCATAAGAAAAATAAAATTTTCAACTCATTCCTAATAAAATGGTATCTTGGTTTAGTACTTAAAAAGGCTCAAAATTTTTCTTTTGCACACAATATCACTTTGACTCAATTAACTATAATAATTATCCTTTCTATCTTATACAAATAATAAGACTGCCATTGAATGTGTGACAAAATTGATCAAGTCTATAGAAATTTTGTGGGAGATAGCAACAGAACGGATAACAAAGTCTATTTGATTAGCTGGGAGAAATTGTGTTCTCTAAGAAGAGTTAAGTGATTTGGAATTTAGATAATCCAAAATAATAAACAATACAAATCTCATGAAATTAGCATAGAATTTAGTGCAAAGTCCATATTTTTTGGGTCAAGCTCATTAGAAAAAAATATAAATGTAGGAGAATAGCATACTCTTCATCAAGAAGTTTCAATTTTATTAAATGTTTGGAAGGATATTGCGCAAGTATAACCCAAATTCAGAGGAAATTTGATATAACAAACCGGTAATAGTGATAACATTCGATTTTAGAAAGATTATTGAATCCCATATGTGAATAAACTTAAAGACTTTGTTTAACCATATATATTGGAGGATGTACTAAACGACATGGTTAGTAAATATGCGACAAATGGCAATTGGATATAGGTAAAATTAGAAAGAATTAAGTCTCTGTCTTTTCATCCTTGAAGACTCCAAAAACAAACATGGGAGATAATTAGGTAGTGTGGCTTCTCAATTCCAATTGTATCTAGCATTAAGTCAGCATACTTCTTCTATGTAAATGCAATTGAAGACTCTAGGGATGATTTATTTTTGAGAATTCGAAAAGTTGAAGTCCTCAGAGACTACGTATTTTTTTTAGCTAGTTACTAATGAAACCTTTTTGACAAATGAGGTTAGATTTCGCAAGCGCACGATCCAAAAGAATATTTGTTCAGTTTGTGGTTCTTTTCGGAATTTTTATTCCATGTTTTTTACGATTGCAAAGTCACAAAAAATATATGGAAGAGCATAGACATTTCATTGACTTCTAGTATATTCTTTTGTCAACCCTTTTTTTTGTTAAAGAATTTATAATCTCAATTTCATTATCAAGGCATTTCTTGACCTTTCTTATTTACTTGCATCATATGCTCTCTTTATTGTTATCGTAACAAGCATATTTTTGAGAGAGACAATGTAGTAGATAAAAATAAGATCCATAATTTGGCTATGCACCGGCTAAAGAGTATAACTCAGTTTTGGGTAAGAAAAAAATTTAGGTGCTTTGCTAAAAATACAAATCCTGTTAGATTCCCCCAAACCCTAGCTACCTTTATTAAACTGAATTCCTATAAATTTGTTACAAAGGACGGTCACTTGTAGAAGTATATTAAGAGACCATGAAAGAAAGTTTTTGGTTTGTTATAGTGTGAATATAGGTGCTATATATATTGATTTTAGTAGAGGTCTGAGGTATTCGGCTAGATTTGAACTTGACTCTAAACTTTAAACACATAAATGTTTGTACGGAAGTAAATTTTAAAATAGAAGTAAGTCCATGGCTTCAAGAAACTATCAAGTTGCACTCTACGTTAGTTTTGACTATTAAAAAACACTATAATAATAGGTTAAGTAATTAGAATATCCATTCTGAGTTCTAAGAAACAAATACTTGTGTAGATAAATTGATATGACAAAATATGAACTTCAATTAAAATATTACTTTTTTATTTTTCTGTGTATTTCTTTAATTTTTTTTGCAGATTTTTTTAAAATTATATTTGTTACGGCTTGGTCCAGGCCATTTGCGGGTCAACCCGACCCACTGATTACCCGACCCGAACGGTCGGGTACGTGCAGCTCACTCAATGACCCGGACATGCGTCCTTGATAGTTCTCCACTACTGTAAGAGAAAGCTTCGAGGAAGGTGAGTCTGTCTTTGGTGGGCCCACCTCTGACACGGTATAAATGGGGAGGGACCTACCCCTTCCCCAAAGTACGTCACATACTACCTTACTCTCTTTTTCGCCTGCACACTCGACTGACTTAGGCGTCGGAATGTCTTTACAGGTGACACCCCTTCCGTATCGAGAACTCGAAACGTCGGCTTCCCTACTTCACCCTCACGATCCGATTCCAGGCTACGCCTCACCCGTTCGTCCGAGGACCATACCAAACAATATTTTTTAAGGTAATTTTTGTCTTTTTTTTACTTTAAGTCCCGTTTTCCATTAAAAAATAATTGAAGTAACATTCTATTGGCTTAAGTTAAAAGTAACAATGAGAAGTTCTCCAATTTTTTATGTTTGCCCATTCATTCTGCACTAATCATACCTTAAAAAGACAATAAAACATTTCCATCTTAAAACTAAAATTTTCATAAAAAAAAACATCCAAAATACATTTTTATTTCCGTTTCTGCTATATTATTTATGTGTTACAAGAACTTATAATCAATAAAAAAAATATGGATCCATTTGATATATCATAATGAATGAAAGGACACGATTTGTATTTAATAAACATATATTATGTCATAAAAATACTTTATATTAAACTAGTATACTATGGGTATGGGGCCACAATGAAAGGATGAAATAAACATACTCCAAAGTCCAAACCAAGTGGCTTGATCAATAATATAGGCATCCACTAATTTGCATGTTTATTACAATGTACTTTATATTGTAATTTGTAAAAGACAGTTTCGTGGAACCTAATTAATTAAGTATGGTTAATTAATCCGTACATAACATATTATTAACAACTTCCTGAAAAATCCAAACTCGCTACGTCTTCCATTAATGGCACATGACATAGCCTAGTGAAGCTTAGAAATTCTCCCAATGGAAGTTGCCACAAGAAACAGCAGGATATGAAAGTGGATACACCCCTAGAAAAACACAATTTATTAACTATGTGTAATATATTATTATTAATAAAAATTTTCAAACATTAGTACTTTTTTATTTGGTCATTCCCATAATTCCAAGTTATTTCTTCCTCTATAAATAGAGTTATTGAGCATTTATATGATTAAATCTAACAAATTTTCAATTGGGGTAGTAGTGTGTGGTACATTATTTTTTGTTGGTGGTGCGTGCTGAAAATGGTTTTTGAATTAGAATCAAACCAAGGCAATGTTGTGATGTCTAGAGAAATTATTGACAAAGTGGTTGAATTAATGTTGCAAATGAAGAAACTTGGTGAAGAAGATCCTAGAAGGGTTATTCATTCATTCAAAGTAGCACTTTCCCTCACATTGGTTTCAGCATTTTACTATGTTAAGCCTCTTTACAATGGTTTTGATTCATCTGCTATGTGGGCTGTTTTCACTGTCATCGTCATCTCAGAATTCTATGTAGGCAAGTCATTTTTTATTATTTTATTTATTTATTTATTTTTGACAAAATATATAGACTAATTCAATATAATGATTAATTGGTGTATTTTTTATAGATTTTTTTTATTATTTTAAATAATAAATCGGACTCTCAGATTTGTGAAATAATAAAATTTATAGAAAAAATATGAAGGTTAGATTTTATAGTACACAAATTAGAGAGTCCGATTTATGTTAAAATAATTTTTTTCACTAAAGTAAATTAGAAGGTTTGATTTGCATATTTTAAATTTTTTTAATAAAATCAGATTTATATATTTAAAAAAATTAAGATAAAAAATAAATCTAATTCTCAGATTTGTATATTAAAAAAATTTTAAAATCACACGTCTAAATATTAGATTTGTGATTTTTACGTAAAAAAAAACACACATCAAATTTTAACATTAGTTAAAAATACCATCGAAATTAACACCAAAAGTAAAAAGCAAAATCTCTATTTGTGTTCAGATATGAATATGAATTGTGTCACAAAAATCTTTTCTTTCTAAAAGTCCCACTAAATGTTAATTATCATTCAAAGACGGTGATATACCAATATTAATTCTACAACTAACAAGAATTTAGAAGTTCTTATATAACATTGCATGGAAAATTTAAAAATCTCATTGGTTTATGTTTTATTTGTTTATTTTTATTTTCAATCTTCTATTTTCAAAATTTTCTAAATGAAAATCAATCATACCCATTATATTTCTTTGTTTTTTTAATATACGAGTAAAATTTTAATTTTGAAACAATAATTTTACCCCCAATTTTCCCCCTATACATTATGGACTTAATTCATAAACAAATTTATGTGTGACATGCAGGAGCAACACTTGGTAAAGGAATAAATAGAGGCATAGCAACATTTTTGGCTGGTGCTCTTGGAGTTGGAACTTATCACTTAATTAATTCAATTTCAATAGGACATGTAGTGGAACAAATACTTATTGGGATCATAACTTTTCTACTAAGTAATCATTTACTTATACTTGTTCAATTAAAATTTATTAGATTGCGTTTGTTTTTTAAGATTCGAACTGAGACTAACGGATTAAGATTATGTATTGTGTTTGTTGATTAAAGAATAAGACTAAAATTTTAATTATAAGATATAAGATTTTAGTTTTTCAGTATTTTTTAAAAGTAGGGACACAAAAAATTAAAATTTTAGAAACAGAAATTAAAATTTCTATAACATTTTTTTAGAAATATTTTTATTTAACTTTATAAATTCTAAATTTGTCTTTTAATTTTTATATTTATTTTAAATTAAACATAATATTGAGATATAACTCAATTTAATATATTTTATACTAAATATAATACAAAAACTTAATTCCATTTCTATCTCTCAATTCTGTCTCCCTCTTAAAAACAACCTTAATTACTTGGTAGGAATTAACCAAATGCATTTTTTTTAAATAATTTCAGCTGCAGTTGTCACATATATGAGATTCTTACCACAATTGAAAGCAAGATATGATTATGGATTGATGGTGTTTATCTTAACATATAGCTTGGTATCTGTATCTAGCTATAGAGATGATGAGATTCTAGACATTGCAGAGAAAAGGGTAATCACAATTCTTGCAGGTGCTTTCATTTCAGTGTTTGTAAGCATTTTTGTGTGGCCTATGTGGGCAGGTGCTGATCTTCATAATCTGGTAGCAAAAAATATTGAAAAACTTGGCAACTTTATAGAAGGTGAGGATAATTTTAAAATAAGTAAGTTTTAGTAAATTTTGGGAATTTTATACATATTTATTAAATATGTGTAAAAATAATCAAAATAAAATTAATTGAGATGGTAATAAGTTGTTTATAACTTAAATAAAAGATTGTGGATTGAAGTTTTTATATGAATTATATATAATGAAAGAGATAGTTTAGAAAATAAAGTTGTATGCACAAACTAGTCTTTTTGATCTTTTAGAATATTAGGTAAAGCAATTTCTAATAAAATAAAATGCAAATTACTTATATATTTTTTTCTAAAACATTAATACGATAGAAGAATTAAATTATCTAAAATTTAAACAGCTAGTAGATTAATTTATTCTTTTATTTATTAAAAACTATTTTTTCTTAAACCAAAATTGTTGATAGTAAGTTTTTCTCATGTCTTGGTCCAATGCAAATGGCAGGTTTTGGAAATGAATATTTTAAAACACAAGAAAGTGGAGAGTCTAATGAATCATCTCTACAAGGATATAAAAGTGTTCTGAATTCAAAGCAGTCGAAGAAAGCTTGGTAAGGAGAAGAAATGCCCAAAAATATGTTCTAAATTTATTATTATAGTTGTCAGAATTAAATTGACAATCGAATCGATTAGATTACTAATAATTAATAAATATAAATTTTAAAAATATAACTTAATTTATATATGTTATACATTAAAAAAAGACAAATGTAATAAAAAACAGTTTAGTTGTGGGAGCCAAATTGCTGCACATACAAGAAAATCTAAGTTTGAACCTAAGAATTTTTTTTGGGTTAATTGTTGACTTATAATTCTGTCTAATTTTCATTGGTTTTAAGTGATTTTCTTTTTTAAACGGTCAAAACATTAAACCAGACTAATTTAAAATTTAGTTCACCAATTTTTTTTTTTTATTGAAGCAACTAATCTAGTTCGATTTTAACAATTATGCTTATTCTCATACAAAAATATATATAAACTTATTAATTAATTTATTTATTACATAATTACATATTTTGCAGGCCAATTTTGCAAGGTGGGAACCTGCCATGGTGCATTTAGATTTCATCATCCTTGGCAACAATATTTGAAGATTGGAATCTTATCAAGAGAATGTGCCTATCATATTGATGCCCTCAATAGCTTCCTCATTTCTTCAAAGGTACTAAATTCTTTGATTAGGTTTTTTATATATAATTTTTTTATACAATTGATTGTGTAGTAATCAATTTAGGTCTAGATATTTCAATTAAAAATATAAAGATAATTTGTTTTGTTTATATTTATGTTAAAACAAATGTGTTTATATTTTTTAATCTACTAAAATACTATGTAAAAAAAAAAACAATCATGCTATATATGTATATTTACATAAAAAATAATTATTAATCAATCATCACATATAAAAAAATATATTTGATATTTCATAATTTTTTTATTTACTGTAATTAAATTTGATTATTTATCTATTGCAGGTTATTTATTTTACTGTGACATATTTAATTATTCTAGTGACCGAGTATTTAGTTAAAAAATATGTGAATTAATATATATAAATATACACAAATATATAGTAAGTTAGTAACTAATTAGATGATTAAAGATTTGTTTGGGCGTCACTCTCCAAAAAAAATTTTTTAAATGATATTTTTTTAAAAGATCTTTTATAAAAATAAAAGTGATTTTATGTTTGGAAATCTAATGTAAAAAGATTTTTTTATTTATCAATTATGTTTGGGTAAAATAAGATAAAAGTATTTTTTTGTTCATTTATTATGTGAAAAATATTTTTTTCAAAGAAAAAATCTTTTAAAAAAAAGATGTAAATTGTAGCTTCTCAAAACAGATGTTTTTTTTCCTAGTACTTTTATTTTTACTATTAAAAATTTACCAAATACACTAAAAAGTAAAAAAAAAATTATTGAAAAATTTTTTTTTTATCGATTTAATGACGCAAAAAAAAACACTAATTTAATATATATGAAGAAGCATTTTTCGGAAAGAAAATAAAAACATAATAATTGATTTTTGCTCAAATAAATAAATTTATTTTTTTTTTTGTTTATTTATGTTTACCTTATTATAGACACCCTTGGAAGTTAGAAGAAAAATACAAGAGCCATGCATGAAAATGAGCAAAGAAACAGGAAAGGCTTTAAAGGAATTAGCAATGTCAATCCAAAACGTGGTTCCACCAACTTCTGCATACTCTCAAATTGCCAAATCTAGGGTTGCTGCTATTAACCTAAAATCCATGGTGAACTCAATTTTGTGGGAAGGAACCAATCTCTTTGAGGTTATTCCTGTTGTGACAGTGGCTTCACTATTACTTGATGTGGTTTGTTGCACTGAAAAGTTGGCTGAGTCAATACAAGAACTATCTACCTTAGCAAAATTTAAGAATAGGGACAATAAAGTTGTAGCTGAAGATTCAAATTCTCCTTATCAAGAGGAAGATCATCCACCATTCGGAGTTGTTTGAGCGTTATTTTCTAAAAAGATATTATTAAAATAATATATTTTAAAAAAAATTTAAAGATATTTTTTAAATAATATTAATAACACTCAAACAAACAGTTACAAACATGTAATTGTGAGAATAATGGACTTCCTCCTCCTCATAATATTAATCATGTTATTATTACAATCAATCAATCTTCCTCAAACTTATCAAATGATGGGAGGCCTTGATTGCTTAGAAGAAAATGAATTAAATTGTAAATTGATTATTGTATTTGGAATAAACTATATTAAATGATAAATGAATTTATTTCATTTTTGAATTTATATTTTTATTCCCCTCTCAATTTTATATATATTACAAAAACTAGCACTTCTTTTGACTATTATTTCCCTCTACAAACTTTTAAATTATAAATATTAAATTTTAGTTTTTTTTTTCAAAAAATAAGACTTAAAAAATATGATATTATTTTTACTTAAATTTTTTATATTCTTATTAATTTTAGTTTTAGATTTTTTAATATTCATTAATATTTAATTACCGGCTAATTTTTAAATTAATATTGGTTCCCAAATTTTTTAATATAAATTAATATTTAATATACCCTTACGCTAAGTACACATAAACATAACAGAAAGGTTTTAGAGAAAACAAAAGAAAAAAGAAGCTGCCCTGCGTTGCGGTTTCACGGTACATTAATGGGGGCGGCGGAGACGGAGTTGTTAACGGCGGCGGAGCAGCCACGAAAGGCACCGCGGCCAGGTAAAGGAGGATACTCAGGTCACGGCCTGAGCGAAGAAGAAGCGCGCGTGCGCGCAATCTCTGAGATCGTGAGTTCCATGGTTGAGCTCTCGCGTAAGGGACAGAACGTCGACCTCAACGCGCTCAAGTCTAGCGCGTGTCGCAAGTATGGCCTCGCACGCGCTCCGAAGCTCGTGGAGATGATTGCTGCACTCCCTGACTCCGAGCGCGATGCGCTCCTCCCTAAGCTTAGGGCGAAACCGGTTCGAACCGCCTCTGGAATCGCGGTGGTGGCGGTTATGTCGAAGCCGCATCGGTGCCCGCACATCGCGACCACCGGAAACATATGCGTTTACTGTCCCGGAGGACCTGACTCGGATTTTGAGTACAGTACTCAGTCTTACACTGGTTATGAACCGACTAGTATGCGTGCAATTCGAGCGAGGTAGGGTTTTCGGTTAAGTTTTCTGACACTCTTTGGTTTTTAGCTGTTGTTTAGTTTCTAATTAGGTGTTTTTTAAGGAGAAAAAAAAATGAAAGGAATGCTGTTGATTTGAGTTAGGTTGAATAGAATGAATGCTGCAAGTAGTGATGATTGTATTTGTAGCTTCGAGATGATTGATAGAATATGTAGTCATGTTTAGGGAAATTTTATATAGAAAGTTAGCTAGTTCTTTGAATCATTCAATAATCAATTGTAAACTGGGGCTGAAAGTTGGAGGCGGTGATAGTACATATTAATGAGGCATCGAATGTTAAATGGAACGGTAGATTTGAGATGGCAAACATTGCGGAATGGACTTTTAAATGAGAATTCTGTTATGTTTTAGTCGTGATGAATGGTGATTATGCTGATAGATTTGTGCTTCATGATCAAGTAAGTGAAATGAAGTTCAAGGATTACAAAATTTCGATCTTGGATACGGGGATTATGAGGGCATAAGATAGTTTTGACTTCCATAAAGGTTTGTGCTTGTTGATAGACTTTTGAGGCAAGGTTAGACAGTGTTTGAAATTGCTGAATGGCAAACTTTGGGGATGAAGAATTTTAATGACATATTGATGCATTCTTTTTTATACCAAAAGGGTTAACATGGATGTCATGCAGTGCACGGATTGTTTTCGTTTTCTTTTAAATATTTCATCAAAGGGCTTAATTTATTTCCATTTTATTCGTGTTCTTTCTTGTGCGTTGATAGATAATTGTAAACATTTTCCCAGTGAATATTTCTCATTCTAACTTTGTGCTTTATGTACCTGCTTGCTACCCTGGATTTAGGTATAACCCATATGTCCAAGCAAGAAGCAGGATAGATCAGCTTAAGCGTTTGGGTCACAGTGTAGACAAGGTTTATACTTGAATTTTTTCCCCTTGAATATCCATAGGGCTGAAATATGGTACTTTACATGTGTGGTTATTTTCCACTCCAGGTTGAGTTCATTTTAATGGGTGGTACTTTCATGT
>NC_029774.3:41924771-41932361 GCF_000817695.3 Arachis duranensis
TACTTCATAAGGAATCTTCATGATGCTTTGTCTGGACATACTTCTGCCAATGTAGAAGAAGCGGTTGCATACTCTGAGCACAGTGCAACTAAGTGTATCGGCATGACAATTGAGACGTAAGTTGCCATTTAAATATTTATAGCAATTGTTTTAGATGTATGTGTACTAGTGTAGCTCATGAATTTGAGTTCTTTAATACACCAGAAGGCCAGATTATTGTCTTGGGCCTCACTTGCGGCAAATGCTTTCCTATGGTTGTACACGGTTGGAAATTGGAGTCCAAAGCACCTATGAGGATGTTGCTCGAGACACTAACAGAGGGCATACAGTAGCTGCTGTGGCTGATTGTTTTTCCTTGGCAAAAGATGCTGGTTTCAAGGTTTGTTATTGGTTTCTCATATTAATCATCACCTTTTGTGACAAGGCAGTTCAGTCCAAACTAATTAATCTTTTATTTGTCCCTTATGTTTCAAATTTGTGGATAGAAATTCATTGGTAAATTTTCCTGCATTCAGATTTTCAATTTATGACGTAATCACACATGATGTCTCATCTATTTGTCTAGATCTGGATAAGCATTGGATATGTATTTATGTTAGTATAAAAATCCCACTGTCTATGTTACAACTTGGTGATTGTGAATGTTAATTGTTTCCTTTGAAAATATAGAGTATGCTGATTATGAATACTATCAAATTGACTAGTTCCTACCATTTTGGCTACCTTTAACTTTCTTGGCCGTGCTGTAGGTTGTTGCTCACATGATGCCTGATCTTCCTAATGTTGGTGTTGAAAGGGACATGGAAAGTTTCCGGGAGTTTTTTGAGAGCCCCTCATTTAGAGCAGATGGGCTTAAAATATATCCTACACTTGTAATACGTGGAACTGGACTTTATGAGCTCTGGAAAACTGGGAGGTATTTTCCAGTTGCATTATTTTATTCAGAAAGCTTTTTGAGAGAGACCATTCAATTTCTTTCTTAGTACATTTTTATTTCTGAGGAAACTAGAGGGGGAAAAAATTCTTCTCCTTGGAGACTGAAAATTTTAATGAATGCAATTTTAGGTATAGAAATTATCCACCTGAGCAACTTGTGGATATCATAGCTAGGATTCTTGCTATGGTGCCACCTTGGACACGTGTTTATAGAGTTCAACGGGATATTCCCATGCCTCTGGTTACATCTGGGGTTGAGAAAGGAAATCTGAGAGAGCTAGCATTAGCTCGAATGGAAGACCTGGGATTGAAATGTCGTGACGTTCGGACCAGAGAAGCTGGAATCCAGGTTATTATATAGAATCAGTCTTGTTTGAGAATTTTATGTAATAGAGTACTAAGCTTTTGAAAGTTCTATAGACACAATTAGTTTGCTAAATTTATTTAAATATTTCTTTGTAGGATATTCACCACCAAATTAGTCCCTCTAATTTTATTGCTGGCATCCTTACGTCATACACCACACATTCGAGTGTCTGTAATAATCTCTATGTAATTTGCTCCTGCTGCTGAAATGTAGAGATGATCTCTTTTGTACTCTCTGAAACAGGATATCCTTGTTGGTCTTCTACGACTGCGAAAATGTGGCCGAAACGTTACTTGCCCAGAGCTAATGGGCAAGTGTTCTATTGTTCGTGAACTTCATGTTTATGGAACTGCTGTACCAGTTCATGGGAGGGATGCTGACAAGCTACAACACCAGGTATTGCTCTCAAGCTAATATGCTCCATCAATAAGACTTTTTTAAATGATCTTAATGAATGAACATCTTCCCCCTTTTTTCTTTTTAAAAAAAATTCTTTAGCTTGTATAGATATATTTACGCTCTATGTTCTCTAATAAAAATGATTGTTAACAGGGTTATGGTACGCTTCTAATGGAGGAGGCAGAGCGTATTGCTTTAAGAGAACACCGATCAACAAAAATAGCTGTAATTTCAGGGGTTGGCACCCGCCATTATTACAGGAAACTGGGATATGAGCTTGAAGGGCCTTACATGGTTAAATATCTAGTATAATTTAATCACTAGTAATAGCTATTTGTTAATGTAATTTTGTAGCATAGCATGTGTTAAATGATGTGTTATACGCCTATTGTAATGCCCTCACTAGTCCATAAAGGTTCCCTACCTCCCTTGCTCTACTTTTTCATACCAAATTTTGAAAATTAAGAAACTACTTTTTTTTTAGTTCACTATATTTTTTGGAATTTAATAAATTGTTTGGTTTCTTTAATTCTAAGGTTCTTGCTTTATTTATAATAATCCACAACTATGTTGCAACTAGTTTCGTACCTGCTAAGAATTAATATCTACTTATAATCCCCTATTTTCCTTTTAGAAAACTAAATTAGTTGATTATTACACAAGTTTTGATTACATTGAACATTTGAACAAATTCCCAATGCCGTGTTTGGCTTTGTTAAAGCTTTTAATATGTTAAATTGACTTTTTTTTCAAAAATAAAATATGTACTATTTGGTTTTTATATGGACTACCAACAATTATTTAATATGATTAAAAAAATTTAAAATATGAAAAACTAATTGAAAAATTAGATCAAATGTTTAATTAAGAACAAATTATCATTTTGATTC
This sequence comes from Arachis duranensis, assembly GCF_000817695.3. Classification (NCBI taxonomy): domain Eukaryota; kingdom Viridiplantae; phylum Streptophyta; class Magnoliopsida; order Fabales; family Fabaceae; genus Arachis; species Arachis duranensis. The sequence continues at coordinate 41,927,364 of NC_029774.3, forward strand.
CAAAAGATTCAATTTTTAATAACATGGTTCTTTAGGATGTCATTTTAACCATCCAAAATGATCTATGATGACAAAATGTACCATTTTTTATTTTTTTATAGGTGGCAAATCTTGTATTTGATATTTTCTTTATGTAAATATTTGTATAATTATTTAAAAGATACATTTAAAAATAAGACGTTCGATTTCTAGAGGGAAAAATTAGTATTGCAACATGCAAGTTTGTCCCTGTCAAGGGTTGCCCCATCTAAAACCTGTAACCTAATATTATATCATATGGATATCAAATGCATTATTAGTAGGTATTTTTCATTATGAGAGTTTTATTTATGTGATTTTTACAGTATGCTCATTTTTACTATTAATCGAGGTGAGATTAAAATAATTTAATCAACTAAGACAATTATGATATGATAACGAAGAGAAGTTCTTATATATACAACACATCACCAAAGAACAAAGATTTACGTCTTATGTTTGTGTGACTCGGATACTGCATGCCTGTGCCTAAATCATTGTACCTCGTACTTTGTAAATTATAGTAGCTACAACTTACGTTTCCACCATGCTCAAATCAACATTCACTCCCATTTTCTGGGCACTTGTCCCAAAACCCATGTCTCCAAAGCTATCACCCAACGTAATCATCAACACCTTCGCAAACAGCACTTCACTTGTTCGACAAAATGTCTCACTCAAACAACACCAATGCATCACCCCTTCATCAGCATACATTCACCTCCCCTTCTGCAGAAAACGTTGCCACTACTGTGACTTCCCCATTGTTGCTCTTGGTTCCGCCTCGGCCCAAATAGACGACGACCCGCGAGTGGTAAACTACATACAATGGCTCTGCAGAGAAATCAGTGCAACACAAGTGGAACTTGATGCCAAGGCACCCCTTGAAACAGTTTACTTTGGTGGTGGAACACCCTCCCTCGTGCCTCCAAGGTTGGTTTCTTTGGTCCTGGAGGCCTTAAAAATGAAGTTTGGGTTGAGTGAGGATGCAGAGATATCGATGGAAATGGATCCAGGGACTTTCAATGCTAAGACGATGAAGGAGGTGATGTTGTTGGGAGTGAATAGGGTGTCTTTGGGAGTTCAAGCATTTCAGGAGAAGCTATTGAAGTCTTGTGGGAGGGCTCATGGTGTGCAAGAGGTTCATGAGGCTATTGATATTGTAAAATTATGTGGGGTTGAGAATTGGAGCATTGATCTTATAGCTTCTCTGCCTCATCAGACCAGTGATATGTGGAAGGAAAGTCTAAGGCTCACAATTGAGGCAGAACCAACTCATGTTTCTGTATATGATTTGCAAATTGAGCAGGGGACAAAATTTGGAAACTTGTAAGTAGTACTCACATTTGTTGTGACTTGTGAATGTGAAAGTAGCTTTTGTTATGTTTTGTCCTTGTAATGATTTGGAACCTGAATATCGGAGCATTTTTGCAGGTACACATCGGGAGAATTCCCTTTGCCTTCCGAGACACAATCTGCTGATTTCTATAAGATGGCTTCAAGGATGCTTTGTGATGCCAATTATAACCATTATGAAATCAGCAGCTATGGTAAGAGTGGATATGAGTGCAAGCACAACTTTACCTATTGGAAGAACAAACCTTTCTATGCCTTTGGCCTAGGCTCTGCTAGTTATATTGGTGGGTTGAGGTTTTCAAGACCAAAGAAGGTGAACGATTACATGAAGTTTGTGGAAAATTTGGAAAATGGATTAGTGAATAGCTCCGGCGATGGCCAGATTCATGCTAAGGACACGGCCACAGATATCGTGATGCTGTCCCTAAGAACTGCAAGAGGCCTAGACATGAAGTGCTTTGAAGAATCATTTGGGAGCTCTATTGTTTCATCACTGATTGAGGCCTATATACCTTATGTTGAGAGTGGACATGTAGTTTGTTTGGATGAAGAGAGAAGAACAATGGGGATAGCTGAGCTCAACAATTCTTTACTGCATAAAACAAATACAGAAAGGAAGCTGGCTTATATAAGGCTAAGTGACCCAGAAGGTTTCCTCTTATCAAATGAGTTAATATCCCTTGCATTTGGGGTTATTGACAATTGCATGGATTGCCTTCAGCACTTGGAGGTTGTTTGAGAGCATGAAGAATTATTATTATCTATTAAAGCATCACACAAGTTATTTATAACCATAACCCATAATATTCAGCAATCAATTATGTCTATATTTTACAGTGCCAACAATATTGTTCTGCGTTTGATGGGAGGTGGATGGTTACTCAGTCTCAAAACACCAACACCAACGTTTTGTTTATACAAGTTACATATCTCCTTAACAAAAATAATTACTAGTTTATTATAATCAACTTAAGGTACAAGGCATCATTACAAGTTACAGCAAATTTCAAACAGTAATCAATTCTGTCAATCAATAAATATTGATCTGTGCTTGGCAACGGCTTAATGAACACGTGTATGACGATTGCAAAAAATATTTTTCCTTCCATTCGTGCTTGATATCCTGCAACCAATAATTCGCCTCAAATTGTGTTTAAAACAGAGCCAAGTTTGATTTCCTTATCACAATTCCATCACTGTTCTCCACAACTCATTCATTAGCACAAACATGCAAAGCACATCATTGCTTGTATATCTTCCCAGCTTGTCAATCATTATTATGATTGCAACTGTTTAAGTGTCAAACCTGCAGTGAGGGAATTCCACATGACAGAGTGAAGTTCTCATTAAGTGAAGTAAGAGCAATTAGATGGCGCATGACATGGAGAAGGAAGAGACTAGGGCCTAATGGGGATGATTGAAGGGTTGACAAGCATTATAAGGTTTAGCTTGATTCAAAATGCACAATGTATAACAGCAGAGAAAGTTGCACATTAAAGAAAACACAGTCCATATCGTCATATCGAATAGATGTATGTGACAGCAGGATCATCAAATTCTAGAAGTCACAACCTGTTCGATATCATTAACTGATAGCAATTTAACCATAATGTTAAATAACAACCAAGATTTGACTAGTTAAAAAAGAGATAAATCTTACCAATCATGATGGCTTTGATTTCCGTCCCATTTTTGAGATGCGGCGAAGTTCTTGAGTACTACTCTTCATATCTCTGCAATTTGCCAAATGACATTATAAAATATAGAAAAGAAAATCACATACTCTAAATTAAACTTAAAAATATAAAAAAGAATATACCTTTGTACCAGATAAAGGAAAAGATAGAACAAAGGAAGTAGCACCAAGATCAATGCTCCAGAAACCACAACGAAGATACTTTTTTGTACCTGTAGAGCAAATAACCATGACATGATATAGAGTAGCTTTATATGTGTGTGCGTACATTGTGATTATCACATAAATGGAATGAGTCCTTACCTTACCTCCTCTAGAGAAGGGTTTCTGTTTCCCTGAGCAGGTATGGGCCTCACAAAATTGGTGTAAAAATATTTCTGCCGTCCGACAGGAAATCGCCACATGAAACAAATCAATAAAAGATGTCAATCATATAAAAATAACATTCTAGTGGCACAAATGACAGAAGAGTGAATCTTAACATTTTTTACACAAGTATACCGTGAAGACGACTTGCAGATGGACCATCACTTACAGGAAAACAACTCTCAGCAAGACTCTGAAAGAAAAAAGTGAATACAAATTAGGCATACACTAAATGCTGCGGTGAACAGCAGAAGACCCTTGGAAAAGAAGTTAGAAGGAAAGAGAGACTGGAAACAACCTCACATAGGTGTTTATTCCTCGTGGCAGCAGCTGGATTACACTTGCTTCTAGAGAACTTCCTGTTCATCACAGCATCGCAATGCAATGCCCCACATAAATCAGCCAAGCACTTCCCATCACTCTGTACATACACCCCCACCCCCAAGAATTAGAAACAAACTTTTCCAATTATAAATTATTTAAATCCAAATTGGATTACATAGTTGCAACCGAGTTATTTACACATGAAATTTTGAATGAAAATATGTAGCACAATATGCATAAAAGATTACAATGAATTTCATGTCCAATATTAGAAGTATATTAAATGAGGGCACACACTCAAATATAATGGAATTATGGAAACTGAGTGGACTAATAATGTATTTAAACAGCAGAGTTTAAAGTTATAGGAAGCAGAACGAAAAAAAGGTAAAAAAAAAAACAATAATAATAATAAAAAGAATCTACATACTAAATTGAGAAGATTGGAGTGTCTGTTATCAAAATGCTGATCAAGAAACTTCTCATCTCGGAAGCTTTTCTTACAATATCCGCACTTCCAGTCATGAAAGCCTAGGCAAATTTTATGCTCTTCTTGATCCCTAAACATGTCATTTTCAGGGTGAAGTCTGCACTTGCTTGAAAGCTGATAGTTTTCTTGCTCCAAAAATGGTGTCAAATACTAACAAAAACCACACATAACAAAGCAAACAAAATCAACAAAGATATGCCAAAAACTACAACCAGTATAATAAACTCACAAGAATTGAAAAAATAAAAAATAAATTTCCCACACCTCCTCAATTACTTTCCTAGCTGCCCTGCTCCTTTCTCTAGAGCAATGCACTTCATGGACATGCTCTTGTTCCGGTTTGAGAATTCTACATCAATAAAAAAGCATGGTAATTGGTCACCATTCATATTCCACATTTAAATTAGGCTGAATATTAAAAATGAACAATTTAATTGTGGCTCCATTTTAGTACCTTTCATCTGCATATCCCTGAAATAAGAACAAATTCAAGCGTCAATTTTGCACCTCTTGGCAGTATAACAAAAACTGAAAATCAAGGTCACTGTGATTTTCATATAGATTAAAGCTAACTCAATCAAATATTGTATCAGGAAAGTTGAAAGTGAACCCTAAATTGATTCTTCTTTGAAAAGCTGAAGCTTTTTGAGCTGAGCGGAAAGACATAGAAGCAACAATCAGAGAAGGTTGGTTACTTACCTGGTTCGGATGTATGGGTGAACTGGATGAAGAAACACGAACAATAAAT
>NC_029774.3:41932398-41935388 GCF_000817695.3 Arachis duranensis
AAGAAGAGTAAGAAAATTGAAGCAAAATCGATCGCTTTATTCATCGCTACGCTTTCTTTGAGACTGGACTTGGACCGCTATGGACTCTTCCACCATCTTTTTCCAACGCTTCTAACTTTCGTTGCTAAAAACAGAATGCATTATTAATTTGAGTAATTCTCCGCGTACAATTGATTTTCAATACAAGTCATACAAGTCATTTATATTCACATCTCACATTTTTTTTTGTGCCTCTTTTTCTTCTTCTTCTTTCTCCGTGCTTCCTCTTCCTCTTCTTCTTCCTCCGTATCTCTTTTTCTTCTTTTTCGTAATTTCTCTCTCGTTATCATCGTCATCAACACCATCTCTTCCTTCCTTTTTTTATTGAAATTTCTTCTCCTCTTTTCGTTTTCTCTTTCTCCTTTATCAAAATCACTAGAAAAAAGAAGAAACATTATTCAAGGTACTATTTTACTATATTTTTCTAAATTTTTTTCTAGATTGTCTCTGTCATGTGCCTCATCTTTAACCAGCCAAACATTAAAATATTTCAAGAAGAAATATACTGTCTCCTTCTATATTGAGTGTATTTCTTAAATCTTTTAGGTGTATTTTTGTAATCATTCGGGTGTATTTTTGACTCTTCAAAACAATTTCAAAGCTTGATTTCAAAAACCATAAAAATCGAAAAAAACATAAGGAGATTGAGGGCAAAGAGAGAACGCTTTTCCATACAAATCATACAAGTCATTTATATTCACGCCGTTTTCACATTTTTTTTTGCCTCTTTTTCTTCTTCTTCTTTCTCCGTGCTTCCTCTTCCTCTTCTTCTTCTTTCTCTATGTCTCTTCTTCTTCTCTTTCAAAAAAAGAAAACAAAGATAAAACACGCGAAAATGATTCATTCAGTAATGCGCATGTTAGGCTCAACTTATAAGACTTGTAAACAAAAATGACTTGTATGAGTAGCACTCTTCTATTAATTTTTGTATGAAAATCAATTAATTTGAATTTAGATACAATATGTGATATAATACACAAATAATTGCGTATGTAAGAATTTTAAATGAATATTAATCCTTTTTTATAATGAAAAAATGTTGAAATAAAATGATTTTTTAATATTTTAAGAACATTTTGGTCAATTCAAATTAGAAAATTAAATTAAATTACATAATTAAATTTTTGAAAATTAAGAGAATACATTGAATTACTTATAAAATTTGAGAAAATATATTAAATTTTACTTTGCAAAATTGATAATGATCATGTAGAAGTTCAAAGATTATAATAATTAAGGGTTAATGAATAAGATGATTTCTAAAAAAAAATAAATGAGCTCATTTATCAATTATATAATTAAAAAAATTGATATATACATATATATATATATATATTTGTAAAAATAATTACGTTTTATATTAACTACTTAAATAATTATTTAAAAAGTATATTTAATTAGACAACTATATAAAATATTTTATATTATAAATATATTAAAATTAAATTTATTTAAAAAATTTTAGTTAAGTTAAACCAATATTTTTATATCATATTTTTAACATATCACATAACATTTGATTGTGATAAATTAGTATCATAGAATGATAATTTTGACTCATGTATGAATGGATTATCCAAATTGACTTATATCTAATCTTTTATAAGTTTATTTATCATAATGATTAATATAGTTTGAAATTTTGAATAAACAATAAATAAGTCTTTAATTTTTTTATCTTAAAAATAAATAAATTTTTAATTAATTAAAAATATAAAATTATTTTCTAAAATATGAGACATCTAAATCATTTCAAAAATTAATTTGTCTTATATTTTAAAAAATAAAAATTTAAATGTCTCATATTTTAAAAAATAAAAAATAAAAAATAATTTTGAATTTTTAATTAGTGGTATATTCAAATTAAAAAATTAGGGACATAATTGTTTGTTTCTTTTTTGGTATAGTTTTGAACTCAAAATTTCATGCGAAACGACGACGTAAGGTTGAAACTCAAAAAGCAAGTCCATTTTCTTCCGTGCTCATTTGTATTTTATAGTCGTCCCTGCCACCGCCGCCACCGCCGCTAGCTGGTTCTGCTGCTTCACCACCGTGAAGAAAGTAAAATAAATAAATAAAAATGGGGAAGAAGACGAAGAAGCCTGGCAAAGGCAAAGAAAAAACAGAGCGAAAAACCGCCAAAGCCGAAGAGAAGCGAGCTCGCAGAGACTCCAAGAAGCTCTCTCCCGAAGACGACATCGACGCCATTTTAGTAACCAACTCACTCTACTCTCTACTTTCGATTCCGAGTTCCAACTTTTTTTCAATTTAATTTATTTTAAATTTTCGTTTTGTTCGCAGCTAAGTATTCAAAAGGAAGAGGCAAAGAAGAAGGAAGTCCACGTTGAAGACAATGTCCCTGCACCGTCACCTCGCTCCAACTGTACGGTAATGCCGTTTCGAAAGCCAACCGTTTTCAGTTATTGTGTAACTGTCAAATACGTTTTAATTTCGTGATTATATTATTGTTGTGATTTGCTTGCAGCTCACAGTAAATCCCTTGAAAGAGACAGAGTTGGTTCTCTACGGTGGTGAATTCTACAATGGAAACAAGGTTTATGCTTCTGATTATTGATTATTCTGTGTACGTGGAAATTGAAGTGTTTTTGAGTTGTGACTTTATTGTGATTTTGAAAATTTTTGGTGCAGACTTTTGTGTATGGTGATCTTTACCGGTATGATGTGGAGAAGCTGGAGTGGAAATTGGTTTCGAGTCCGAATAGCCCGCCTCCACGCAGTGCTCACCAGGCAGTTGCTTGGAAGAACTATATTTATATTTTTGGTGATTCACTAGTCCTTTGGCTCCGTGTGTTTGCTCATAGTTTCGTATGCAACTATAGAAACTAAGTGTTGATATACTATGTGAGCTTATCTACATAGATTAGGTCATGCTGTACTAGCGTAAATCAAGTTTGTTTTTCTCAGGTGGTGAATTTACGTCTCCGAATCAA
>NC_029774.3:41935454-41944100 GCF_000817695.3 Arachis duranensis
GTCATGCAAATGAAATGTGGCTTGCTATATTGGCTGTTTGGCTATATAGAGATGTTTATTTTGGATTCTGAATTTCTGATCTATGTAGGATTTTTGGATGTTCGACCTGAAAACAAATCAGTGGGAGCAGCTTAATTTAAAGGGATGCCCGAGTCCACGGTCAGGACATCGAATGGTATGATGTACTTAAGACATTACTAATAAGAATGCTAGATTATTAAAATGTTTAATCAGGTTCTGTTTAACCAGAATACTACTGCATGGCAAAGTTCCTCAGTTGAGTTACTACTTACCATTGATTGTGTCTTCACCTGTCAAATCATAGATCCCCTCTTAGTTTATTTTTATTTTTCTTTTTTGCTTTTAGTTGCAACACAAATGTGAAGCTGGAATCATACTCATACCAACACCAAACGAATCAAAATTTCTGAAAACAAAGCTTTATTTATAAGTTCTGCTGGAAATATGGAAGTTAAATGGTCTATTTGGTTTACAGCTTGATTTGGTTCATTTGGACATGATATTCCCAGCTCTTAGCTTGCTTTGCTCATTGCATTTTCTGAAAGTCTTAAGCCAGCAAAGTGAAACATTCTGCTTGTCTCTCTTTCCATTTCTGCTGTATTTGAGATTTTATGCCGCTTTCTTGCTATTGTTATGTTTGGGACTATGCTTCATAAATCTAAATTTATAGTAATCATGCTTTGTGATATCGTATTATGAATCTTAATGTGCATTTAATCCTTGTGCTTTATTATTTGGTTTTTTTGCAGATATTATACAAGCACAAGATTATTCTTTTTGGTGGCTTCTATGATACACTTAGAGAAGTGAGGTTGTTGATGCTCCATATTTTTCAACAATAGCTAATAGATGAGAGTTGTTTTGAAAGTGAGCTCTAAGATATTTTTTCTGGGTTAAACACAAACTAACTGGAAATGCTTCACTTCAATAACATTTCTGTGCCATATGAGTGTTAACAGGTTTTGTATAATCATGCAGGTATTACAACGATCTATTTGTATTTGACCTTGATCAATTTAAGGTAAATATATTTCTTGGGCTACATTTGTTCAATTAATATATTAATGTGCTATCTGCTGGTCTAATGTTACTGCTGATATGCCAAGTTGCATGGTACAATAATGCTGATTTTTTACTCATTAATTGGGACTGATGGAGTTATCATTTGTCCTGTAGTGGCAAGAAATAAAGCCTAAGCCTGGAGCAATGTGGCCTTCTGGTCGTAGTGGCTTTCAATTATTTGTTTACCAAGATGATGTGAGTTAATTATTGGACCTTCTTATATGGATCTAGTTTATGTTTTAAATTTCATGGAGGCATGCTTATATAGCCAATTTTTCCTCTATGTGCTGTATTGTCATTGTGAATCACTAAGGTGGGTCTATGAAGTAATTTTAAGTTCAGAAACTATCTTATTTACATTGTTCTTTCCATATTACAGATATTTCTGTATGGTGGCTATTCGAAAGAAGTTTCTTCTGATAAGAATGGATCTGAAAAAGGAATAGTTCATTCAGACATGTGGTCCCTTGATCCTAAGACTTGGGAATGGAACAAGGTAGTGAGTAGTTTGAAGTTTAATATTAAATGAATTTTTGTAGTTCTAATTTTTATCCTTTTCCCCTCTCTATCTTTCATATGTTTTGAAAATGAGATATCAATCCATATCAAGAGCAATATGGTTTAAGTATCTTTGATTCATCATACAATGTTGGAGAAGTAGAGGCAGATGCTCTTAAGGGATAATTTTACTGTACAACTGTATAACTGTGAAGATGACAAGATGTTGTGTGTGACTGATGTTGAGTAGTCAAAAGGCAACTATAAAATAAGCTTAATGTTGTGGAGGTGAGAATATTGCAACTGATGACTTGATATGCTAGACATCACATGATAAAATTAGGAATTAATGCACCAGTGGAGTTTGGTTAGAAGATATGTGAAAAGGATAATAGGATCTCACTTTAGTTAGTTGCTCATCGGGTCATGTGTGGAAATGACCATTATATAGAAGCATCAGTAAGCGAGAAGAGTACATGGACAATATTGTAATCGCCAGAAGTAGAGAGAGACAAAAAAAGGAAGGCAAAGTGAACTATTAAGAAAGATTTAGAGTTTAATCATTCAACTTTAAACATGGATAATGAAATTATGATAGGAGACTAGTTCTGTATAATTCATAATTCTTATAGCTCACTCCACTTAATAAAACAAGGATTGGTTGGTCTTGTTTTCATCTTAGAAAATTTTGAGCTTTCTTGTAGCTTATAGTTGTGCCCACATTGTAAATCTGTAATAAACTTAAATGTTCATAGCCAGTGTTCAACAGAAGCATAAACTTATTCTCAGTATTCAATTAATAGTGTTTTCTCTTATATTTTTCTTCTCTATCTTCTCCCTCATACACACACAAGGGACCCAGAAAAATAATGTAAATTTATCTCTTCAGGTAACTGATTTTTTCATCATTCGCCCCCTTTCATGATAGGTTAAGAAAAGTGGAATGCCTCCTGGGCCTCGTGCTGGGTTTTCCATGTGTGTTCATAAGAGGAGGGCTCTTCTGTTTGGTGGTGTTGTGGATATGGAAGTAGAAGGTGAGCTCCTTTTTTTTAATGATTATTAATTTTAGCCATTTGTGATTGCATATAGTCTTACTATAAGTTAATAGGAGCCATCAGATGAGATTATATAGTCCTCTATGTGGCCCATTTAACATTTTTGTGACCTTTGTAAACAAGTAATGGCATCTGAGTATCTGACAGTTCACCTAGGTTCTTTTGGAAGGGGAGTGTTTCTTTGTTTATGCTTGCTGTATGGTCAGGCTTCTAATTGCACTAAAATTATGCAGGTGATGTGATGATGAGCTTGTTCATGAATGAGCTTTATGGCTTCCAGTTAGATACCAATCGCTGGTGAGTCCTATATTGTGTCTGCACTTAATACATCATTTTCAGAAGTTGCTAGTTGCTCGTTTAAACTCAATTCTTCCATTATTTTTAAGTTTTCATCATTTTGCATTTACACTAATTGGCATTTTCTGCATGCACATGTTAGGGTTAAAAATAAAATATGCTATAATTAGTTGTTAGATAGGATAGACTAGGTTTTCATGTATCTTGATTAGCTTATTATTGCTCTTGTTTTGGCAACAGGTATCCTATAGAGTTGAGAAAGGAGAAGTCAACAAAAGATAAGGTAGATCCCATGTAAATTATTCCACGTACATTTCAAAAACTCTTGTTTTTAGATCTCTTTTTTCTATGTAATATTATATTGTTTATTAACAAGATGGTTTTGCAGTTAAAAAAGAATGAACAAAAGTGTATTGGTGATGTTGATAATAAGACAGAAGAAACTGAGGATTTAGAGTATGAAGAAGACGAGATTGATGATATATCTCAAAATATTGCTTCAACCGTGACTATTGCTGATAGTGAAACACTAGCCAAATCTGAAGGAAAGTCTAAGGAATCCCGTGCTAAGACTGATGTTCAGAGTTCTTCCTTGCCTGAGGTTGTCATTTTGGACTAGCATATTGTGGCACTTCTTAAGTTTTTCCCAGTTCTGATCAATGATTTTTCTCCGAAATCTGCAGGTAGTGAAGCCTTGTGGACGTATTAACTCCTGCATGGCAGTTGGAAAAGATACATTATATATATATGGTGGCATGATGGAGATTAAAGATCAAGAAATTACTCTTGATGACTTGTACTGTTTAAACCTCAGCAAACTTGATGAATGGAAGTGCATAATACCGGTTTGTTACATTTTCTTAACCCTTTTTTGCCTACCATTACATGCATCCATGCATCACTGCAAATAAAGAGCATATGTATCTGTGCAAACTATACCCAAAACTATGACTTGTTAGCACTGTTTACTGTTATTTAACTTTGTCTACTATGTAATGTGAATTGGGCTGGCTTATAAGTTTTTATTAAATTTGAAAAAATTCTGTTGTAAAATATAACCTGATGATGCTATCGCTCTTGATTTTTCATGAATGCAGTTTATTTAATATAGAATGTCTTATGATAGTAATTGACTAATTTTCTATTTGAATGTGCTTTTTTTTTTTTTAGCTTTATTTTCTGTGGCCTGACTTAGCTTTTTAACAACCCAGGCATCAGAATCTGAATGGGTGGAAGTCTCGGAGGAGGATGATGATGAAGAAGATGAGGAAGAGGATGGTGAAGATGAATCTGATGGGGATAGCGGAAGTGATGAGAATGAAGATGACGAAGAAGAGGAGGAAGAGGTGCACGTTCAAACTGTGTAATTCAAACAAGAATAAAAATGGAGATTGAATTACTCTCCTCTGTAGTATTTATGTAGGTTCATTATAAAAAAATTTTTGAATGTATAATAAATTGCAGAAGGGAAGGCGATTGATTTCTAAAAACAATTTAACCCATCAGAGAGAAAAGGTGGAGAAAACAGTATAAACAATAGAAACTGAGAAAAGATCAACAACATATCCTCTTTTTGGAGTTTTGCCTCTTACTGTAGTTTCATTATTCAAACTTACTTTGTTATTGTTGAAATCTTTCTGTTCTTTATGTATTTTTCTCTTTATAGTTTATACTGTAACCTCCTGTATTATTGACTTGGCTTCACTTTTTGGTCAGTAGAATCAGAATGCATCAGTTCAGATGGGAGATGCTGTTGCTTTAATAAAGGGAGTTGGAAAGAATCTGCGTAGGAAAGAGAGGAGGTCACGGATAGAGCAGATCAGAGCTAGCCTTGGCTTGTCAGATTCACAGAGAACACCATTGGTAATTAATTGGTTTTTATTGATTAAACAGTTGATAACGAATATATGAATTTCACATTGAGTAATAATATAGTAATCCTAAAAGGAAAATTCTAAACGGTACAAAAGTGTTTGGTACTAACAACACAAAAAATTAGGTTAGAAGTCATTGTGACTTGCATGTTGTTATATAAGAAATTTTCTTTCATTTATTTTAAGCAAGCCATTCTTTGATTGAATACAGAACAATTCATATTATTCACACCAACTGTTTTCGAGCTACCAAGTGGTATTCCTAAATTTCTCTTAATTACTAAATGAAGTAAACGATACTTTTTGTTAAAATATAACAAGCATAATAGAAGAGAAGAAATACACAGAATGAGATAACTCTTTTATTGTTATTCTTATTATATGTTACGTGGAGCACCCAAAAGGCTATTTATAGGTGAAAGATGAGATATATGAACCAAATCAAATAAAATATTCATAACTGATTTATAATTAATTCTATTTGATCAATTCCTAACCAAAATCAGATAACAATAAGGACATCCGCATTTAAATATTTCATAACACTTTTAACATTTTGAAACCCTAAAAAGATACTCAGTTCTTCCTTCATTTACTAGTTAGAAAGATTGTTAGGAAGATAAATCATTTCTCTTTCAAATTTTACTACTTTTATGCTGCATTCTTAATTGTTTCTTGTTGCATGTAAAGCCAGGAGAATCGTTGAGGGACTTCTACAGACGTACAAATATGTATTGGCAAATGGCAGCGCATGAACATACTCAGCACACTGGGAAGGTAGGTTCTCCCTTCTCTCTTTTTCCTTTACTATAGTATTTTGATAATTTTCCTCGAAAAATAATTTGATTTATAGTAGTTTTACTGGTTTCCCTATTTCTGTTTATGTTTTGTTTCAAAGTATATTTGGTGTTGATCTCAAATGTTTTCTTATATCGGCCTAGTGCAAAGTGTTGGTTTGATATTAATGCAATTAATGTCTCATTGGAATTGTTTGTTATTTCTTATTGTGCCGATCACATCTAGTGGAATAAGGCTTTGTTGTTGTTGTTATTGTTATTTCTGTTTATGTTGTTATTTCTTATTTTGGATGTATGTAGATGGGTTGACCTGATTGTGTATTATTTTAATAAATGTTGCCAAATGTAGTTGCAAATGATATATGGTGCTCAGTTATATGTTGCTGCCTTATTTTTCTGTTTTCAACTGCGATCAAATTTCAGCTACCTATTTGATAGGATAGAGTAGAAGTATTGGGAGTTTCTTTCAAAATGAGCAATATTCTGGATTCTGGAACTTATTTTTTTTCTAAGAGGCTCCTGGAAATTGTTGGGTTCATTCCCCTTATTCCCTATTCTTGGTAGTGAGTACCATGAAATCCGTTTGTGTGGATGTGGATTTAAAAAACTATTTGATTACATAGGGTTAGTAACCAGCTTTAGACATCAAAATAATAAATAGCCTATTCAAGCTGAGAACAGTAGAATTAAGCCCAATTAATTTTTAATATTTTTTCGGGCAATTTTAATTGTTAATGTAGCTAATATATTATATTATATTAAAATAAAGTAAATATGTATTTAGTGATTTAATAATTAATAATGTTCAATGTAAATTGTTGTTATGTTATATAAAAAATATATTTATTTATAATAATAATGAAAAGTGAAGAGCATTTTCGCAATTTCTGCGCATCAAGCACATTCCAAATCAAACGGGTGTTTTGCCAATGCCATTATCAAATAGTGGAGGGAATAAAATTATTTTGTTTATAAGTTTCTTCCCCTACCTGCGTTCTTTTTTTCATATTTTTCATGGAGTTACTAACTAGGGCTTCATGTCTTTGTGACGAAATTCTACTGTCATAGGAACTTCGCAAGGACGGTTTTGATCTTGCTGAAGCTCGATACAGAGAGCTAAAACCAATTCTTGATGAGGTAATATTTTGTTGCACACTAAAACTTAGGACTAGGAATTATATTCTTACACCTAAAAACCATTTCGCTTTTGGGTACTCAATTCTCTTCGTTGTACACTGCAGCTGGCTCTATTAGAAGCTGAGCAGAAAGCTGAAGAGGCTGAAGGGCCTGAAACAAGTAGTAATGCAAAGAAGAGAGGCAAGAAGAAAACCAGAAATTGATAACTTATTACAAGGTTATGATGCTATAGAAAATGCAATTTGCAATTTTGAGTTAGTTTGATTTTTCATTTCTTGCAAATTTTTAAAGAGGCATGTCTTTCTCAAGATGTTGTAGTAGTAAAGAATTCACTATACAAAAGTGGAAATTTGAATTGATCCTTAGTTGTTTTTGCCTTAAAAAACTCACTATGCTTGTTTCCCCTTTTATATAATGTTTACATTTCTAAGCTTGAAACTGGGTTTTAGCTGTTGTCAATTTCTGTGTCTTCAATCATCAAAACATTATTGGTCCTGAAACTTTAGTAGTTATGAATTGTTCTAATGATAAAATTCAAAAAAAAAAAAATTTGTTGATACTCAAAACTCAAAAGTAGCATAATAAATGTGAACATGTGTGTATAATAAACCTTAATGATTACATGTCACACACTCACATGTACAAACCCTAATACTAGTTGTCAACTGAGGTGTTCTAGTATTTTTATCTATTGATCTTAATTATATATAAATTTTAGGATTGAGATCAACCGCTAAAATAATTATAACATTGGTATTTTTTGAATACTTGACAAGTTTTATTTATCTTATTTGATAGTAATTATATTGAAATAACACTATTATTTTCAAAATATAGGAACACTTAGAATGGGCAAGTTAATTATGGGAGCTAAACCTGAAGCACATTAAAAGAAGAGCCTAACAAGTAACAAGGTCCTCCTTACTTTGTGCTACATGATTGTATTTCTTAATTCTTTGTTAAACAGAGTCTCTTTCAGAGGCTCCCTTTGGCATACCGATACAGATACCGTATCTCAAAAGAAGAACCCACCGCAGTCCCTACTCTAAGATTTTATATATATGAAAGTGTAGCATATTAATTTATGTATTGATGAAATAATTTTATGTCACGCATGCAGGAATTATATAATTTTATATGAGGCCTTTGAGAATCAAAGCTGCATTTGTGTTCACACAGATAAAATCAAAACAGGTATTTTCTCACGCGTGGCTATGTTTGTGAAAAAAAAAAGAAAATAGAGGGAAAATTCAGCTTCAAAGTTATTGTCACTTTTAAGTTCTATGTACTGAAATAGTGGTGGAATCTCTCTCACAATCACAAGTAACGAGAAAGAAGGATAACTTTGAACCTACTATTAAAATATGGATTTAAAAAATTAAAAGAATAAATAAAAAAGAAAAGAAACAGAGGGATCTTAAATACATAATGAAGAATGGCATCTAGCCTGTAACAATTATGGGAAAATGAAAAAGAAGGTATTGTCTTATATATGATTCTGTAAATCTTTTTATTGGTAAAATAAATCAATTTAATTTCTTTTAAAGCTAATTTTTTTAAATGACACCTGAATGAACAAATGTTCTTAAATACCACTTTTATTAGTTTATTCCCTCCCACCTAGTAGGGTAACCAACTAAAGAACATGATATTATACATGATTTTTGCATAAGTACAAAACAAGATGGAATATTATAAACTATGATCTCAGCAAGAAATTTGGAAATTCTAATTTGTAAGTGAAAATTGTGGGATTATGTAACCATATGAGTCACAAAAATTAAATAGCTTGGGTCCATTGAGAAATAGAGATGTGAATCATAACATTCAAATTGGGTGATTAAAATGGAAGAGTGCCTCGATACCATTAAAACTATAGGGTATAGTTATAAGACCATGTTCTAT
>NC_029774.3:41944128-41975761 GCF_000817695.3 Arachis duranensis
AGACTGTTGCACTATTAAAGTAAGTAGCAATCTTTTGGGGATAAATAACAAAATAAGTTAAAATGTTGCAAAATAAATGGGTGGTCAATTAATCACCCAATTTGAACCCCATTAAATAAGTCAACATTTTTTATTTATTGACTCCATTTTAAATTAATTGTCATTTTATAATTTTTTTTTGATAAATAAAAAAATTAATGTATAAAAAAATTATAACATTAATCAAGTAGAACTGAGGGTGAATAAGAAATGATTCAATAAGATATCCCATACAATGAATCGTAAGCATTTTTTTTAAAACAACCATATTCAAAATCTACTTCTAGTTAGTCAAACAATGTTTGATTATGTTGGTGTTGGACTGTTGGTGGTGGTGGTGGTTGTATATGGTACCTTTAATCCTTCAAGAACACGTTTCTAATTTCTATTTTTGGTTTCATGCATTAACATCTTCCTTAACCACTTTAATTTAATTTGTGCTTCTAAACACACATCATACGCGATTGCTTTCAAAAGCAAATACCTCTTTACCTGGTTCCTCATATTTTTCCTACATTTTATATATATGTTCACTTTTTTTTGGAGAAATAAAAAAGAAAATGTAATAAAGAAAAGAAAATAGAAAAGTAAGTGAAAGAAAAATGTAATGAAAATAATGAAGGTGAAAATTGTAGTGGCAGTAACATTTACTTAAATTTATGATTGCATGTTAATCATGCAAACTTCTTCTAATTAACTCACTTCTAGTATTACGTAGCTTACTTTATATTATCCTCTAGTTTAATTACATTAATCTTATTCATCAAGGCACATTATTTATCCTTATTTGGGCACGTTTAAGTATGTGTTGTTTCAGGTTTTTAAAATTTTTTTTGCCTGTTTTTATATATTTGGATAAATAAATAAATGGATTCAAACATTATAGTAACTACTTTTCAAAGTACCATCAAAAGTTTGAAATCGAATATATAATTTAAAATAAATAAATTATTAAAGAATAAAGGTGCTAATGTTATATATATGCACACAAGATAAGGCTCCTAAGATTCCCAAGTTTGGATTGCAAAAATAGTATTTGATCTTTCGAAGATTTTGAATTTGGATTTTTCAAGCTACTCACTTGTCTTGCTTGTTCATAATTCAAAACAAATCTATTAAAGAATAAAGCACGAGTATTTTATTTCCATTTTCTTTTATCTAGTGGGACTAGATTATTAAATTATGTAACATATTTTATACCAAACATTTGACTAAATTTGGACTTGAGACGACCATGTACTTCACCTATTTGTCTTTAATAAAGATTCATACCGAGTCGTTAGCAAAACACTACAAAAAAAAAAAACAAAAAATATGTTTTTATTATGAAAAAAAGATAAATAGGTCTTGAATTTTATAATTTAAAGACACATAAATTCTTGACTAATTAAAAATAAAAAAATATTTTTCATTTTCTAAAACGTAGTGCATCTAAGTTTTTCCGTCCAAAATATATAAGGATAAATAGGTCTTTCGGAGAGATTTAGATATCATTTTATAAAAATGAGGGACTTTTTATATGTTCAATTAGTTGATTTCTTTTTGAAATAAAAAGTTAGTGACTTATTTATCGTTCTCTTTTATTTATTTGTCGTTTTTCAATTTTTATACCATGATAATATATTAATAACATTTAAGGTAAGGTAAGGTAAAAAGAATTTTTTTGACTTAATTATAGAACAATGCTAATATTGATGTCTTACATTTAAACTAACATCAATCAATTTTTTTTTGCACTAAAAGTATTATTGGTTCCTAAAAGTCTCCTTACAACATAAATACGTACAAATTAAAACAAAGCTTAACATTCGACAAATGGTTAAATGATTTAAATCTCTTACAACTTACCAACATACCTTTAAAGACTAAAGTAATTAATACTTAGATATTAAAATAGAATTATGTGAACCCTTTTTCTTTCTTCTTTTTATGAGAGAATAATCTAAATTAACGATAAATCCACACGTGACACAACCTAGTTGGACAAATCCACGTTTTAAGGATCTTGTGTAGTTTAGTTGAATTAAATCACTTACAGATAAAATGCCTCTTGCCTAACTCATGGTGTAACATATAAACATTTACACGTTACTGCCAAAAATAAGAAACCAACAAAGTAAATAAAAAGATTAAAACTCTAAAAGAAAATACTCCCAAAAAATAAAAATGGTGGTATAGATTCATTGATTTGAAGCGTAGAAAGGAATAGAACTCAACCATGTAGGGTCAAAAAAGAAAGATATACGTATGGTTAGGTGATTATGCATAAAGAATCATGATAAGGACATGGACCACCAAGGAATTTAAATATGGAGAGAAAGTGAGAAACTAATACCAACATAGAGCATAAAAAATTATTTAATTTCTCATATTTTCTTCGCTAATAAAAATGCAAAAGCAAGCATTAGTTGATAATATACTAAGAAAAAAAAAGTTTTGGCATGCAATAATGTATGTGCATATTTTAAACTGAAAAAATATACATTCAGTTTTTTTAAGGATGAGAAAGTCTTTCAATTATTAAAAACGATCACGCGAAATTCACATACATTGACTATTATATTACAATTTATCAGATAAAAAATATTATTCATAATAATAATATAGTAAAGCATTTAATACAAATGATGAGTAAACGTACGTTCGAGTAAAAATTAATTAATAATAATAATCTTTAATAAATTTATGTGTTATAATATAAAAAATTATTTATTTCTTTCACAATTTAAGAATTCTTTAATTACACAATCTTATATTGATTCTATTTCAAATTTATGAAGGCTATAAATAATTTAAATATTTAATGGCTTTCATTAATGATCCGTTGACGATATATATGTGCTTTACAAAATATCTACTTAATATAACGAATATCTATATTTTAATTATTATTTTTATACGAAAATATTCTAAGTTAATAATTAGGAAAAATGCAAATGATTGTTTTTATGTTAATATAATAATTAAAATATTATCTGATAATTTAGTTAAATATAATAATGTTAACTTAGGACCTATAATGCATGGGTACTGATACAGACACAGATACAAGATACGATACGATATAGAACACGCGGACACGTAAATTTAAAATTCTTATAAGACACAAGGACACAATATATATATAAAATATAAAATATTTTTTAGATAAATTATAATAAATTTTTGATATTTTATTGATATTAAAATATAAAATAATTTCTTAAATATTTTTAATATTTTTTTAACTATATAAAAGTATTTAAAATAATTTTTAAACTCATTTTAAAAATACATGTTAAAAATAAGGTTGGACACATTGACACGTGATGATATTGGAAAAGTATGGGAAGCCAATAAAATATTTGTACAACGCTGACAATGGAGGTTGGGATGAGTGGTATCATGACTTGGTATTAATATGAGTGATTCATTTTGTAACTCATATAACCAATTGTATACATTGTATAAATAAGTCATTGGCTCCTTAGCAAGACTCGATGATATTTAAATGTGTCCGAAAAATAATTTTTTATTTTTTATTAAGACACGATTAGATATTACAAACATATATATATTAGACAAAAATTAATAAATATCGTATCTAAAATGTAACTGACACATGAATACTGAGTGTCCATACTTAGTAGGCTACAAATTAATGCTAATTTATTGAATTGAACACGTCATTTATTATTAGGGAGTCACTTAGATAAAGATGTCAAAAACGTCTTTTTTTAAAGATGTTTTTTAAAAATTAAAATTTAATACATATAATCAATTAAAATTTAATTAAATTATATTATTTTTATTAAAATTAGATTGGACAAATTAGTTTAGTAAAAAAATTAATAAATCAAATTTTAAACCGATATAAATTAAAATTTTTTATAAAAAATTAATACAATATCCTTGAAATTAGTGTCAAAATTCTTGTTTCAATGAGCTCTATCCTAATTTGATATAATATTCACATTTCTAATTCTCCTTATTAAAAACTAATTTATTGATTAATTATTTACTAATTTAACCAGGGTTTACAATAGGAGTATTTTAGTCATTTTTTATAATAGGGGTATTATAATCATTTTTTATAAAAAAATAATATGAATTTAGACTACTTCAAAATTTGATTAATCATTTTTCAATCAAATTAATTTGTCTAACTTAATTTTGACAAAAATAACACAAATTATATATATTAAATTTTAATTATTAAAAAATATCTTTAAAAAAAGACGTTTTATGCGTCTTTATGGGAGCATCCCCTTTATTATTATAGTTCATACGATGAATGTTTCCCACTTTCAAAAAAGTCCACTATACTTCATTAATTCTCCAAGGTTCATATTACAGCATAGGCAACCCCCCACCTATGCTATATTAATTCCACACGTTACAATCGGTATCTTCACTCTCTTCTGCATGATTTCAGCTTTCTCATTCACACCCACCAAATAACAAAAGAAATCTCCTATTCATGATTCTTTCTCCCTCTTCCTTTTCTATATACACTACTCACCATACTCTTTGACACCCCATTACTCCTTTTCCATATATAAATAACTCATTATCAACTTAGAGAGAGCACCGTAAACAACTTAGACAGAGAAGAAGTGAGAGATTGATGGGTAGTGGAACAAGAATGGAAGAAGGTGGTGGTGGTGGTGATGGGTTTGTTTCAAAGTTTACAAGCTCATTCATCAAAATGGAGAAAGCCCTAAATAGGGCATTCTCAAAGTGTTTTCTTGGCAAGTACTTCAAGTTAGAAGCAAGAAAAACATGCTTCACAAGAGAGTTTCGTGCAGCCATGGCAACTTTTCTTACCATGGCTTACATCATCACTGTTAATGCTACCATCATCGCAGTCTCCGGTGGCACTTGTTCGACTGCAGACTGCACTCCGCCTAAGAGTGCAGACTGCGTCGCCAAGCCTAACGCAGGCTACGAGGCTTGTCTTGCAAAGACAAAAAGTGATCTTGTCGTGGCCACCGTTGTTTCAGCAATGATTTCAACAGTGGCCATGGGATTATTGGCAAATTTGCCATTTGGTTTGGCCCCGGGCATGGGGCCAAATGCTTATCTGGCATTTAATTTGGTTGGTTTCCATGGAAGTGGTGGGCCTCTCTCGTACCAAACTGCACTTGCTGTGGTGTGTATTGAAGGTGTTCTCTTTCTTCTTGTTTCTGCTCTTGGTTTGAGGGGTAAGCTTGCAAAACTTATCCCTCATTCTATTAGGCTTGCTTGTGCTGCTGGTATTGGGCTTTTCATTGCATTTGTGGGCCTTCAATCAAACCAGGGGCTTGGGCTTATTGGGCCTGATCCTTCAAATTTGGTTACAATCACTGCCTGTAAGATTGTTGACCCAGTAACTGGGGCCTGCCTTGGTGGGAGAATGCAAAGCCCAAAATTCTGGCTTGGGTTTTTGGGCCTACTCATAACAAGCTATGGACTCATGAAGAATGTGAAAGGAAGCATGATTTATGGTATTCTCTTTGTAACCTTTGTGTCTTGGTTTAGGCACACAGGAGTTACTTATTTCCCTGATACACCACTTGGTGATGCAAACTATAACTATTTCAAGAAAGTTGTTGACTTTCATAAGATAGAGTCAACGGCTGGTGTTCTTAGTTTTAGTGACTTCAATAGGAGTGAGGTTTGGGTTGCATTAGCCACATTGTTCTATGTTGATGTGCTTGCAATCACTGGAACAGTTTATACAATGGCTGAGATTGGTGAGTTTGTGGATGAAAAAGGTAACTTTGAAGGTGAATACATGGCTTACATTGTTGATGCAGCTGGAACCATTGTAGGGTCCACATTGGGTGTTACAACCACAGCAACATTTGTGGAATCATCAGCAGGTATGCATAAAATTTTGAATGAGTTGTGAAAATTTGGATTTAGTGAATATATCTTTTGTCCTCTAATAATTATTACTTTGGTATAATTAGTATATTTGATAAAATGTATAAATAGTTATTAGTTATTTCTTTAGACATTAGTAGTACTGTAGTAGCAAGAATCAAAGACCCAAATTTTATGTTTCCATCAGAAAACAAATGAATAAATTAATTATTTTTAATTGTCAGTGTAGTCAACTAAAAGACAGTTACTAAATAATCAATAATATCATCATCAAACTAATTTTTGTATTAACACATAAGACTATATATAGAATATAAAATTCTTACACTTAAGTCAAAATATAGCTCCAACTTACCTTATTATTTTTAACTTAATCCTTGAGTTTTCCTAACTGCTTTACTCCAACAGGTTTGAGGGAAGGTGGCAGAACAGGACTAACTGCTGTGTTCATTGGGATGTTCTTCTTCTTCTCATTGTTCTTCACACCATTATTCTCAAGTGTTCCTCCATGGGCCATAGGATCCTCATTGGTTCTTGTTGGAGTGATGATGATGAAGGTGGTGAAGGACATAGATTGGAACAACATGAAGGAGGCAGTGCCTGCTTTTGCTACAATGCTACTAATGCCACTAACATACTCCATAGCAAATGGGATCATTGGTGGGATTGGTCTTCATATTGCTCTTAACTTTTTTGACTATGCTTCAGGCACCATAAAGTGGTTTAGGAACATGAGAAGAATGGTGGTCAAGGAACAAAATCAAGTGTCTGCTACTACCACAGCAGCTGTTGACTCAACAGTGGAAATTATTTGACATGTTTTGTTGGGGGTATACTTGTAATTTTAAGTTGTCAACTTTATGTCTTAATTATTAGTTATAGTACAAGTTTTTTGTTTTTTCTTTTAGACTCCTTGTTTATAGATTTTAGCTGCTTATATAGAAAAATAACTAGTTAAGAAAACTTAAGCCATCACTAGAATGTGTTGCACTTTTAATCTCAAAAGTTTTGATAATAGTAGTAACAATTGTATGCGGATTTCTTTTTAATAACTCGCTCACATGAAAATGTCTTTTTCATAAAGATTATAATTGAAAATCATTAAATAATTTGACATGTTTTATAAAGTGTAAATTCTTTTTCGTGTGGGAGAGAGATGTGTATCACAGGATGGTGTGAAAAAAGAAGTGTTTTACATTGCTATGGATTACACAAATGTGCCTCTTATTTCTTTGTATTATTTTGTTTTTTTAAACAAACAATCACAAATCGGACCGTCCGATTTGTGGTTTAGAAAATAAAAAAAAATTTAATGTTAAAATCAGACCCTTCGATTTTTATTTTCAAAAATAAAAAAAATTTAAAAATACAAATCGGACCCTTCGATTTGATCATCACATTTTCCATACAAAAAACTTGCATGATCCGAGTTCTTCACATTGAAACTGAGTAAAAGCTGTCCACACATTAGTGTGGCACCCCAAGAACCCATAATCATGCAAAACACAAAGTTTCCCTAACAAAAAAAATGAGCCTTTATAAAATTGTTTAATATTACACATATTCACATTTTAGCTTTAACTATTATTTACATAAAAACATCTTCTAGTGAGTAATTAACTTTTACTTTTCACCTAAATATTGGGATATTCACCAAAGAATTGTTTTATATATTTTCTTTATTTATGGTACAACGAATTTACTCATTTTCCTTTCTCCACTATTGCATGAGTGGTTGAGGTGCATGACTCAGATAAGCTAAGCTTCACATATATACTACCTAATAATACAAGAAAGTAAATTAATTCAGTATATTGAAGGGTAAAAAAATAGTTCTAAACTTCAAGCTAAAACAACTTTGCAATTGCATCTCCAGTAGAAAAACACAAGTGAAGAAAGTTCATTAATACAAAGCCATCACAGCATAAGACATATAACCAAAATATATGTAATATTTTTCTACCATCATTAATTGTGGTTTATATCTACATTGAAGATGTGTTTAGCCTCCTCCTTAAGTTCAAAAGTACACAAATCTCCTGGTTGAACATTATTGGCTCTGTAAAATTGTGACCACCCTTTTATCAGATAAAAGGCTTTTGTACCATGCATTTTTTTATCATGAAGATCATGGTAAAGAACCGGCCATAGTCTCCTCTGCGGATCTCGCAGGATCACCACCATCCTGTTATTTTTGTAGTTCCGGCACTGATGCAAGTTTGTAGGCAATTCCTGCATCGAAAGTAATGTTCAAATGATTAAAAACATACAAAAAATGTTGTTGTGACATAAAATTTAGACGGACTTAGTGTTGACATTTGAAGACAATAATTCAGATAGGGTCAACAACATGGATCAAACAATTCTACCATGTCCTATCCAAAATTATAACTGTTATATTTTAACAGTATCCTCTAAAGTTTTCTAAGGTTCTCTCTACCTCTAATTATAGGATGACACGTCACCTTCTGAAGATTTTAAGAAGTGTTCTATGTAGAAAGTTACCAGCTAAAACAAAGTAGCAAACTTTGGCATTCCTCCAAGCAGGGAAACTCATATGGTTTATATAGACTATAGAATATAGAGCTAAAAAGGGTTTGTTAACATCATACAAGAAATTTATCATTATGATCGGGCACCACGCAGCGCACAACTTCTGCCAATTGAATGTTATCACTGTCATCATCGTTATCATCATTTTGTTCAGTCTTGTGTGAACTCTTCTCAAACTCTTTCTTGATAACCTTTGGCAAGCCTATAATCACAAAAAGCAGTTGCCAATACTGAGATTTAAAGTGAGTAAAAGGACTTAAAAACAGAAGATTCAAAAAAAGGGCTTAGATACCTTTGGGAACTTCAATACCTCTGGCTTCGAATTCATCCTTGAATCTGGACACGTTGTAAGTCATATCCATACGCGGCTCTTTTTTAATCCTTTTGGGCATTTCACCTGTAATTAGAATAATGAGTCATTGATTGCTTTAGCCTAAATCAAGCAACTTCTTTAGGAAAACAGATACCAATTGAGAATATGTTCATGTATATTGCAGCATATGCCAAAGCATGCTGCAAGCACTATCAAGAGTGAGTAACGAATTTCAAACAGAAGTGACAAAAAGAAAACACCTTTTGCACACACTTTGTCCTTAAAAGTGCACTCCTCACTGGGATTCCTGTCTGCCTGCTCGCTCTTAATCTTTTTTAAGATTTTGCCTGTACTCGTCATATAAATTGATTTAATGCTTCAGGTACATCAAAGGACTCCAACGAGAAAAACAAATTAAGAAATAGAAAAGAAAACCGAGACGACGAACCGTTTTGAATAGCACTTGAGACCCTTGGTATGCCATTATTGACAATATGTTTGGTATTGGGGCATCCATCAATTTGCAATCCATGTTTTCCCTTGGACGTTGCCATAGGATCACTTTCTGAAAATAAGCCAATGTAGTTGAAAATCATAAAAAGCTAAATGTAAGTTAGCATTACACATAATGCAAGGAATAATCTTAGAATCCCAACATATATATGGGAAGGGGAAAAAAGAAAAAAAAAAACTATTGTTTATTCTTCACTTGATCCCTTAATAAATTCAAAGCTTCTAGAAATAAAAAGGAAGCTAAATCATTAATTGATTGCTTCATAGATGACATACTGAGTCGAGTAGCATCTGAGATATTCGGTGTGGCATTAAACATTGGTTTGGTGTTGAGACATCCATCAATATGAAAGCCATGTTCTTTCTTGGACATTGCCACCTTATTATCACCTTCTGAAAATAAGCCAATGTAATGAAAAATCGGAAAAAGCTCTTTACTTGATCCCTTAACAAATTTAAAGTCTTTAGAAAGTAAATGGAAGCTACTATATGTTTCATAAGGTACCTAAGTCCTCAGTATATTGGAACTCTCTAACTTCCCTTTTCAAAACATTCTTCTCTTTTCTTTCTCCAAGTTTGCAAGTAGAAGTATTGTCGTATCTGCTTCTGTCAGTATTTCTAATAGAATCCCTTTTTCCAGATAGTTCAGCTTCTGACAAAAATGCAGCAGCTCCTCTGAATCTCTCTTCAAATGAAGGAGAGTTGTCGCATAGAATTGCATCGACTGGATTCATGCACAATTTGTAGTTGACAGGAGAAACTCTTGATTCTCTGGCTGTAATTTTCGCAGTGTTGTCATAGTTTTCTGTCATTCTCGTAGATTTGACACTTCCATTGCTCTTATCATGTTTTGAAATATTCTCTACATTATTTGGTGTTCCTCCTACACCAACCACTTTGTTCTGACTATTTGTCTTTTTAGCATCTGGCTCAGAAACAACCGACGCATTTTGATCTGGTGTAGCCAACATGACATCTCTAACTGGAGAGACACTACTGTCCCTTCTACGTTTTGTCTTATTTCTCGTATTCGAACAACAAAGCTTTTCACAAGCATATTTATCATAGATTGTAACATAAAAGTGCACATCAGTAACATGATGGAATACCAGAATATCTCCACGTTCAAGTCCATGGTCCGACGAAAACTTATTCCATCCTTCCTTGAAAGCCAAGTGACTACCGGCTTCGGATAAAGTTACTTTCCATCTCTCCCCACTTTTGTCATCAAGAATGATTTTCTTATTAACGGAGGCAGCTACAGCAGGTTTAAACTTGTCAGGAAGATACTGCAGTTTGAAAAAGATGATCCAACAATACACAAGATCAGAGCCAGTGATTAAAATAAATAAAAATCCAAGCAAAGAAAGGAAAATAAATGCAGTAAGAAAATGAATGATGGAACAAAAGGTCAACGAGGAGCTACAACACAGAAAATATGAACAAATGCATACCAATCATGGAGAAAAGTTACATATATAGAACTGGCCCTTTTTTTTGGCAGATATAGAAAGAGATAGTATAAACACTCAAATAGAAATGCAACATGTATTGTTAATTTGTTATAGGTTGTACCTAAGAACCTCATTAAGTAGAACTATGTTTCAAGTTTCTTGCAATTTGTCCAAGCAGTGACGGGAAGAGATAACTTTGCATTTTGGTAGCAATGTATTTAGCAAAACATGTAGACATTAAAAGAAATTATTATATCAAAATCAACTTGATGAATACCAAATCTATTTGTCACCGTCTCTTGACCCAAAACCTTAACTTAATGGATTCATGATTTTCCGAAATATAAATCCTTTCACTTAATCCAAACAATGGGACTTACAATCACACTTGTAATATAACACTATAAGGGTAGCATCGGTCACTGGTTTGGACAAGCAGTGGTGAAGCTTGAAGAGCAATTTTGTGGAGCCAAAAAAAAGAGTGGTGCTGTTGAAGCTATATTTTCTCATATCCAAACATTAGTTATTTATTTATTTATTTTATCAATTTATACATAAAAATATGGGAATACATAAGTTGTAAAACATGTAAAGAAATTATTGTTAAAATAATAAATATTAAAAATTATAACAATGAATGGGTCTGTCTAATAAAAAGGCTTCAAATTCGAGAACTAATAAAGCAATTGAATAATATCAAGAGGAAAAACTTCGAAATTGTGATCAATTGTTTGAATATGTATTTCTTATTTGTGGGCACAGCCATGCTACCTATACACAATAACTGGCCACCAAATTAGGCAATCGTATAAAATAAATATTAAAATACAAAATATAAATTGAAAATGATATAAATAATATATGTATTTATATATGATAGTTGATTTGGATTTTTTATTTGCAAGCACTATATTATGAAGGGCTAAATTAAGGCCTTATTATATTAGAAATTTATAAAGAAAAAGGAGAAAATAAAAGGAGAAAACATAATTACAGGATTTGTGTTCCCTGTTTTCTCTTTTTCCTTTGCAAAATCTAGAAAACAGAAAACCCGGACAACAAAAACAGAAAATAAAGTCACAAACCAAAGCTAGGTTAGGGATTGGGATTTGAACTCAAACATAGAGGTTGATAAAAGATGACTATTCCTTCGCATAAACATTATTATTTTCACATAGCGTCCAATCTTAACCAAATAATCACACTCAAAAAAAGCCATGCACAAACTGAGCTAAATATACTATACATTTGATTTTTGAACATGGAAAGGGATTAACAGTGAAACAAATAAGTAACACTCAAGATTCAAGAAAGTTTCAATTTTGAAGGAACAGCGTGCAGAATGTGCAATAATAACAACATTTTAGCGGGGAAGATGAAAGAATCATACCATAATAGTGGAAAAGTTCGAGTCAAACATGATCTTGAAGAAAGAAGGAGGAAAAAGTGACGATTTTTTCTTCTCGTTTCCGTGCAACAAAACACACCTGCAGGCGCATTCTTCACACACTAGTGCCTCGGGACGCATCTTCTTCCTTTCTTCTCAGCTGAGGATGCAAAATAAAAAGTAAAATCAAACAAAACAAAATAAAAATCACTGCTTTTCAAAACACAAAGAGATGAAAGTGAAAAGAGAAAGAAACGTTACCAGAAATGAGGGACTGTGGTGGGTTAAGAAGGTTTTGCCGTTTTGGGAAGCTTGCTTGCTCTGTACGGTTTTAGTCATAATCACTATCTTTGACGTTTGATGGAGTGCAACTTTTCGAGGGAATGGATCATTTCACATTTTCCAAGTACAGATTTTGGTGGTGGTTTTAAGAGAAAATGACAAATAAATCCTTAAACTCGAAAAATCAAAAGTGACTTTTGTTTTATTGATTTAGTTGATACCGAGGTATATGGAAGAGAGTTTTTAAAATAGAATAAATTAGATTAAAGATCATTATGTCTAAATTTTGAAAAGGTTAAAAATTTAAATATATTTTTAAATTCTCATAAATTTAAATGTCTGTCAATTAAAAAAATAGGGATTAATTTGTCTTTTTTTCTATTTTTAAATATCTAAGGGTAAAGGATAAATAAGTCCATGAATTTTTAATTCGTAGACATTTAACTTCCTTAAAACTGAAAAATACAAAACGATCCATGACCTCTCAAAACGCCGTACAAATTGGTCCTTCCGTTCAATCTGCTCTCTAATGTCAAATGGACAAGGCTGATGTGGCATCCATGTGGCGGTAACAGAGTGATGTATCCATTATGGGATAGGATGAGATGTTGACATTCATTTGGAAGACAAGAAGGTCTTTCTACTCTGCTCCGAAAACGATGACATTTGGGGAGGTACCCTAATTTTCTAAATTGGTCTCAGACACCATCGCACTTGTATAGTTATTGGTTTATTGCGTCTAGGGGGTCTATGGCCAGTGAAAGAGGTTATTCGAGCACCCAACGAGTCCGATTACTGTCTCACATTCGTTGCGTTGAGGTTGGAGACGAGAAGGACGGCATTACTTCGATGTGCAAGTGTGACGTGTATGCTGTACTGTACAAGTCCAGGACGCCAACTAACCCCAACCGGTTTTTCTTGGGTGCCCCTTCTTCAAGGTAACATGATTCCGTGAAGTTTGAAGTTGGTTCATGTGTTTAGCTGAATTTTGATTTTTTTTTTTTGTTGATGTTGCAGTTGAAAAATCCATTCCACTGCAAATTTTTTATCTAACTTTATGATTATGTTGCAAAAATTAGGGGTACAGAGAAGTCAATTACTGAAAACAAAGTTGACGACCTGGAGCAGTACTTATGGAAGAATAAAGTAGAACAGAGGCTGGTTAAGTTGGAGAAAAAGCTTGCTTGTCTAGAGAGGGAAAAAAATATAATCTGTGGGTTATTGTTGTATATTTGGTAGTAATTTGTGCTACTGTTGTTGTTATTAGGTGTTATTAGATGTTGAGCATCGCTGTTGTGAGGAACAACTGACATAATGTAGTTTATGTTTATCCTTTGATGAACAATAATATGTTGTTGATGTAATATCATGTGTTTAAATGACTATATATAATATCATGATGATGGTCCATGTATGTAAAATTCATTAAATAATTTAGATCATTAAACATTGAACTATAAGATAAGTTTGAAGGATTACAATTCTAACAAAATGTGATAAGCAATCTCATAACAGGTCACAACTTGAGTATCATAATTTTGCCAAAAAAATACTAGAATGCATAATACATGAAAATAAGTTTGTCAAATTTTTACATCAGCTACGACTGACTTCCTAAAATAGCAACATTTATTGGAATTGTTCATTCGTGGGGTGGGGATGAACCGAAACATACTTTTAGTTCCAGCGCTTGCTGCAGCCAAAGTCTCATCAGATGGTCCTTCACTTGCTTCTGCACTTGGCTGCTGCAATTCTTGAACATGTTGTTTGTCAACATCCTTCTTTCTAATTGGTTGTTTTGGTTTCAAGGTTCTGTTGGATGGCATTGTTGTAACTCTGGCTAGAGGTTTGAATGGAACCTGACCTTGCCTTGCAGGAACTGCAGAAACAGGCACAGATGTAGCTTCTGGAGCAGCTTGTTGTTGGACCACATTTAGAGTTGTGGGAGCTGCAGAATGGTTCTGGTTGATTGGAATAGCTGAATTTTGCTCTTCGCCTTGAAACACCATGTTATGTTCATGTCATAAATGAAGAAAGACAGTAAAGTCGTCAAGCAAATTAAAAAAATACAAATATGTCCTTTAACACTTTTAAAATGGACAACTAAATCCTTCAACATTTTATCGGGAGGACATAAAGACCTTTTCGTCCAGCCAAGTACCTCTGCCTCAGGTGTTAATTATGACAGTGGTAGAACCATAAGTGAAAGGTTGTCATCGGTCATCTTCTTTGGTTTCCTAGTCGTAGATTTTCAATTTGGGTTTGATGGCGCACCCTTGCAAGTCTTATAGTTGTGCCCTGTCTGACTAGACTTGCTGCAGGTCACATAGAAACTCCTCTTCAATTTTTTACTTTCGATAACAGTTTTTGTTGGGTCTTTCTGCCTATTATGGACCTTTGGACGATCGATTGGCCTCTTAATGACAGGTGCAGCAGGCCTAGACTGATCAGCCCGTGTCCAGAACTCTTCAGTGGTAACAGGCTAGATGAAGTGCTCGTAAGTCTTCTTCAGAGATTCCATAAATAACCATGGATCCACATAATCTTCCATGTTATCATGTCTTTTTCTGATTGCTGCAACCGCATAAGTGCATGACATTCCTTTTCCAAAAAATCCAACATATTGGTAACAGCAATGTAAGTAAGGATAACAATTAGACAAATACAATTTATAGTAATTATAATACCAGCAAGCAGGCAAAGACAACAAAAAACAAGTAGAGAAATGCAATTTTCACTGAAGTAAACATAAGTCTACATTGACCAGTTAGTTGCCATCTATTATATGTGCGTGTATGCTTGATCAGGTCCACATCCAACTTAAATCCCTTGTATATGACCTCAAATTGCTTGCGCTCGTTATCAACAATCCACTCTACAGTCCATTTGTTACTTGGCTTGACAAGCCACTTCAACCTTTTCTCTTGAACCGGTGCAAGCTTTTCGTGATGGCTGTCTACTAGTCTCTTGTGCTGAACCATACGCCTCATTAGGTAGCAGTGCACTTTCTCGCACATTGTGAGTATAGGCTTGTACCTATACTTGAAAATCTTGGAATTGAAAGACTTGCACATATTGTTAGTCAGGTTATCCATTTTTGGACCATGACTGAAGTAGGTCCTTACCCATGTTACAGGGTCAAATTTCATCAGGTATTACCAGGCATCCTGATTAACTTCCTTCAACCTCTTCATTGTTGCCTTAAACTCAGGCACAGTCGTACATTTTGCACAGTCCCATACAATCTTTTTAATGTATAAGTCCTTGAAACGGTTAATGAAATTCTTCCACATGTGCATGACACAATTTCGCACATGTGCATTCGACATTATCTCTTTCAATGCAGGCATCAGACCCTAACACAGATTGATTCGAGAAAGGTTTTCATCAAATTATAATTTAAGTATTTAAATTAAATAGAGAAAATCACGTACTAACCTTTTGTTGGTCGGACATAAAATTCTAACCATGTTGTTGCACATCTCCAATGTCCTCTCGTAGTAGTATCAGAAACCACTTCCATGAGTCCTTTGATTCAGATCTTGCCACAGTATAGGCAATCACATAAAACTGGTTATTAGCGTCCTGTGCCACAGCAGACAGTAATTGGCCCCCATGATAGGTCTTGAAAAATGCTCCATCCAAATGAATCAAAGGCCTTCATCCACTCTTAAATCCCATATTGCAGGCATCGAACATATATACATTTTGTCGAATGTTGGGGGTGCTTGTGACTGGAGAATAATGTCTAGCACGGTAGTAGACCTTGGATTTCTTCAATGTATCTCCATTAGATAGTCTCTCATCTTCCCATACTGTTTTATCTCATTGCCCATGATCATATCTTTTACTTCCCTCACAGCTCTGTAAACCATTTTAGGGTGTAGAACTAGATCAAACTCTTCTCTTAAGAAATCAATAGCCTCATGTGTATTCATGTGGGGATGAGTGGTCATCCTTTTCTCCACTTTTTTGCTGATCCAGTGTTCGTTAGCTGCGTTGTTTTCAAGATCTCTTGCACACGTATGTTCACTCCTATATGTTTTCACTTGGAAACACTCCAGCTGTTTATTGTATGAGAGATGGGCAATCAGAGGACAGTCCTCACCCTTGCAGCCAACTCTAACCCTTTCTTTGTTATTTTCAATCCAGACCAACTTTCTCCCCTCAGCAATAAATGAATTCTTCACAACCTCCTTGAATTTTTCTATTGTAGCAAATCTTGTGACTGCTCAAATCTACCTTCTCCAAAGTCATACTATTAATCAAACTCAAGTTAGTGTGGTTTGTTTCCTTCATCCTCCGATGAGACAGGGGTGTGCAGCTCCTCAGATTCATACTCGAACATAATGTTCTCATCTTCTGTGTTTATATCACTGATATACTCTGCAATGGTTGGCCTCATGCTGGGCTTCCTAGCAGGCTTAGATCTATTGGGCTGTCCTCCTGGCCTACTTGTGATGTGTTGTTTAGCAGGCCCATTAGACCTTGAGGAACCTTCTCCAAATGAGCCTACCCTTCTTGCTTTAAATCTCAGCTTTTTAAACTCATATGTTGCTTTTTTTTTGCTTCTCCTTGGAGTCAGCCCCTTTCTTCGACGATAGAGACACTTGTTTTCTCTTTCCTTTGGCAGCTCTAACCCTTCTGCCCTCGTCATCTTCACCACTCTCACTCCCACTTTTATAACCAGCAGATGGTGGTTTATATAGCTCATCTTTCTCACTGTCATCGCTATCATCATCAGTGGATGAGTCATTCAATTTTTCCAAGTCATTTGGATTGACTTCTTTCTCAATCTCATCATTTTTCTCACAATCATCATCTGCGATCTCAGGTTGGTCAACAAAATGGTAAAAAAAATGTAAAACTCATCCGTGTCTTTGTTTATCAACTTAGAATGTCACGTTTGGTTGATCCATGCATCAACCCTCAGCACATGCAACCCTGACTCCATATCTTTGCTTTTTGGATCATACTAGTAAGCCTCCTTATACGATTGATATCCCAGTCCTTTGAACATCGTGACTAGATCTTCGAAATTGACAGAATCCAAGTCCATCGGAAGAAACCTCTCAACTTGACCATGCAGATAGACTAGCTCATCGGTAGGTGCCCTTGAAAAGTAGCCCCATGATGAAACACGGGAATACCAAATACATCAACCATCTATTAAATTTTTCAATCCACAACACAATGCAAAACCAACTTTATTATCAAAATCTCCAAAACCTCACTAAACAATGCCTGACAAATGACTAACCCCACAACTAATCACCTATTACACTCACTTACAGTCCCTATCAGTCTCATCTTACGACATTGATAACAAATAAAGGGCATAAGGAGAACAAATTTGAACAACAATGTACTTACCACTCTCCACAACAGACACATGTAGACCCACAAATAGGGGTGGCAAGCGGGGAAGCTCGCCCCACCCCGCCACGCCTAATTACGGGCTAAACCCGCCAAAGTTCTTCATTTTTTTTACTATTAACTACTAAATAATATATATAATTTCACAACCGTATTAATAAATTTATAATTTCTAAAGGCATAAAAAATTATATTTTTTACATTCACAAACATTAAAGTCTTTGTAATTAAGAATATATAATAAACATAATTATAAACCAAATTTTCATCCAAAACATAATTATAAATATTTTCTCCAAAGTAAAATAAACATAATCCAAAACATAATTATAAATATTGTCTCCAAAACAACATAAACATAATCCAAAACACTCAATTTTCATCTTCATACTCTTGTAAGTTGGGTTGGGGGAAGTCGAATTTTAGCAAAAAAATTACAAAAATACCCCCTTATAAAAATAACTAAGCCCAGCGGGGAAGCCCGCCCTTGCCCTGCCAAAGCCCGCAGTTTAAGCGGTGCGGGTTATATGGGATTTCGCTCTTTGGCGGTTCCAATTTTTCAGCCCAGCCCGTCTTTTTTGGCAGGTTATACGGGCCCGCTCGGCGAATTTAGGTCTGTTTGCCACCCCTACCCACAAAGCTTCAATGGAACTACTTCACGGAACAACAACGATGATAATATGGAGACAAAGCGTTGTATTTTTTGGAGGAAAAACGTAAGTGCCGGAGCTTCTTATAATTTTCTGTGACTGGTATGGGCAAAATTGGCATATCTCATAAGAACCATTACAAAATATTTTTCGAAATGATGTCGTCTTAGTGCACAAGGACCACAATGTCCCATAACTTTTTCCAGTGGACCACGTCAGCCCCGTTCACACCATCTTAGAGACACGTACCCATTGCTACGCCACATAAGCGCCAGGTAATCTGAATCTGTAACGTGTTGCGAAGCAGATTGAACGGAAGGACCAGTTTATACGGCGTTTTGAGAAGTCAGGGATCGTTTATATTTTCCAATCTTGAGGGAGTTAAATGTCCACGAATTAAAAGTTTAGGAACCTATTTATGCTTTACCCAACATCTAAAGAGTTAGTGTATATTTTTGTGTGGATGTTGTGGATTTGAGGGTTAAATTTGTAGTTTTTTATTTTTATTTTGTTATGTCAAGTTAGATTTATTATTTTTAACTTTTTTTTAAATATCAATCTAAAAGTTAGATTTGCATTTTAGAAAGTGAAAAAAATTATTTCACTACAAATCAGTCCTTTCGAGTTGTAGACTATATAAATACTTAATTTTTTTATTTTTTAAAAAATTAGTCAGATTTTCTTTTCTATTACTAATTTGATTGATTCTGGTTGGAGTGATATCAATCTTAATTCCCAAATAGTTACACAATCCCTAATTTTAAATCTAATATTTTAATATTTAATAAATTTTTATTTTTTAAAATTCTTAACAATTTTTTCTATTATATATTCATATATGATTAATAAAAATTAACATGTTACAATGCAATGGTGTAATTATGGATGAAATGACTAAAATGAGAATACTGTACATTAAATAAGACAAACCATGTATTATTATTCACTTAAATGAATATGAGGAACAATTCTAAAATATCATCAAATTTTTCTTCCAATACTATTTATTATTCAAAATCTCAATTCCCATGGTTCAATTTCATATAGTATCTCGATTAAATTTTTTAATATATTCTTTTTGTAGACAAAATTATTAATTAATTCAAATAGTAAAAACCCAATTCAAATACTCACATCAAATCATCCCAAGTTATTAAAATTTTTTTTATCAACACTATTTAGTAATATGTTGCTAATAATCTCTTTCAAAATTTTAAGTTGTATAATACAAATAGATCATTTTAATCATTAACAATTATACACATACGTATTCATAATATATATGAATTTCTTTTTATTAAAATATTGCAAACTTATAATTTATTCTTTTAATAATTGATTTTAGAAATAGAAAGCAATCTTTTTGTTAAAAGAAAAAAAAATACTTTTTGCTGAGTCCAATAATATCTTACAATCTTTTTTGTTTAATATTTTGATAAATTAATTATAATTTATAAACTCAATTTTATAATAATTGTAATTATTGTTGCGAAGAATTTATATATAAATAAAAATTAGTGCCAAAGAAAAAAGAAAATATAAAAAACTGCATCTTTTTTTACTCCTCCAATGATTTGAAATACTAAATAAATTAATCGAGTCTAAAATATAAGTATATATATAACTAAACAATTCAACTTGCTAGGCATACATTTATTTGTTACTTCTACAATAATTTTTTTTATCATTAATTTTACGTAATTAATTAAAACAGTTATGTATTCATACAATAAACTTGCAGAAAATAACAATAGGAATTGTGCATAGGATTAGGCACAATAATACTTTTCTAAAATATTATTGCTATAATTTTTATTAGATATCTGTTATTCCTACTATTAAATGTCCAAAACTTGATTCACGAAAAATATTAATGGTCTATTTTTGCTAAAACATGATGCACAAAAAATTAATAAATGTTTATTATTTCTATCAATTATTAAATGTATAAAACTTGACGATTCACACTACAGCATGTAATTAATTACTTAGAAAGTAACTATACATATTTTTATAATTGTAAATATTTTCATAATTTTTTAAAATATAGTTTCAAATAATAACTGAAGTTTAATAGATATTTAACTAGTTTTAGCTAGTTGCTATATATCAATGATGAAAATCAACATAATTATTATTCATGTATTTGACGTGCATATTATTATTCATAGGTTTTAATTTTTAATGAATATTTGACTAATTTATTTAAATAATATATATATCATTTGTAAATCTTATTAATTAAGGTTGATACATAATACAAAAATATAAATTATATTTATTAGAATAATTGATAATTTATAGACTTTTAGTTATTAAATGTCAATTTTTATATAATTTTAAAAAAGATATTTGACTAAAATATTATGAGAAGAAAAAAACATACATACTCACATGAGATGTATCATGTCAATATTTTTGAATCAAAATATTAATGCTATAAAATAAAATAATATAATATAATAATATAAAGATATTATTTGTAAGTTTTATTTCTTCATGAATATTTGACTAATTAATTTAAATAATGAAATGTAAATAGTTATTAAATATTAATTTTTGTATAACTCTAAAAAAATACCTTTTTAAAATATTTTGAGAAAGACAGAAGTCTCCATATATCACCAGAATGCTCCAAGCTAGCATTTTTTTGCATCAAAATACTATCTATTATAATATAATATATAATGATATTATTTATAGATTTTATTTTTTAATAAATATTTGATTAATTAAATCAAACAATGAAATGTATATATGTTAGAGTGATATTGCACATTCAAGTCTTTTTGCTAACTAAATTTAACTAAATTCGATAAAAATCAATTTTATTAGTGAGAGCGTGGATACACGCTCCAACTACGTGAACGTTTTCGTGTTTCTTTCCTTCTCCTCCTTTTTCCGTGTTCCTTCTTCTTATATTGTCGTTCTTTTATTGTTCCGTTATTCTTTTTTTTTTCCTCCTCCTCTTTTCAGTGAATTTGTATTATTATGCGTTTCTTCTTTTTGTTTTTGTTTAATTTTTCTGCTTTTACTCTTGTTAATAGAGTAAAACTAGAAGAACAATGAGAAGGTAAAATAAGAAGATGACGAACAAGACAAAAAAAAGAACGTGATGCTAATGATGAAGAAGTAGTAGGAGGAGGAGTTTTGAGTTTGATGCATTCTGGATTTAATTTCGGTGTATCATGGTCTTAACTTGTTTTAAATTGAATTTGTTTGTGTGTCGTCATCATTAAGAAATTTCAGTGCATTTTGAATTTAAACTATTATACGTATAAAAAGAAGACAATGATAATGACAATAACGATAATGATGATGGAGAAGTACGAGGGAAAAAAGGAATGAGAAAAATTGAAGAAATTAAATGAAAAAATAAAGAGGAAGAGGAGAAGATGGAGGTGGTGGTAGTGATGACGACAACAAAGATGAGAAAAAAAGAGGAGGAGGAGAAGAAGAAGAAGAAGATGATGATAATGAAGAAGGAGGAGGAAAAAGAAGAGTTTTGAGTTATCATTTGGTAATTTTGGTGCATTTTGAATTTAATTTTGCTGCATTCTAAATTTAATTTCGGTGCATTCTGGTTTGAACTTGTTTTAATTAAGTTTGTTTGTGTGTCATTATTATTAAGGAATTTCAGTGCATTCCAAATTTATACTGTTATATATATAAAAAGAAGACAATAATAACAATAATGATGACGATAATAATGATGATGGAAGAGGAAGAGGAAAAGAAAGAAAGAGATCAAAGAAATTCAAATTAAAAAAGAAAGAGGAGGAGGTGGTAGTAACAATGACAATAATGAAAAAAAAAAATTAAGAAAAAGGAGGAAGAAGTAGTAGTATTGGAGGTGAGAAGAAGAATGCAGAGAAATTTGAACAAAAAAATAAAGTTCACAAAGAAAGAAGTCGTCAAAAGGTAATTACATATAGTGGGGTATAAGGTAATTACATATAGTGGAGTATTTAGTTGCACGTTGATGTCGATTAGGTTATAGCAACTTTGTTGGATTTGATTTAGTAATTAATTTTATGATAGAGCATTATTCTATATGTTATTTGCAAATCATATTAATTAAGGTTGATACACAATAAGAAAACATATAAATTAAATTTATTAAAATAATTAATACTATTGATAAGAATAATATAATGGTTATTAGCACCGGATTCTAATTTTTTTTTTTTTACAGAATTTTGTATGAAATACAAAATTAGTTACGTTAATAATATTTTTTTTTATATTTTTGTATTTCTTAGAATAATGATAGCAATGGTTTTAATTTGAAATTCTTTGACATTTTTCTTTGTCCAAACATGTTTTTGACATGTCATCGACGATAAAGTTTCACCATTGATCAGATTACATTCCTAGTAAACACACTTAGCCATTAAAA
Organism: Arachis duranensis; assembly: GCF_000817695.3. Taxonomy (NCBI): domain Eukaryota; kingdom Viridiplantae; phylum Streptophyta; class Magnoliopsida; order Fabales; family Fabaceae; genus Arachis; species Arachis duranensis. Next base: position 41,966,942 of record NC_029774.3, read on the forward strand.
ATTTGAAACGCATTACTTTTTTTTCTTCAGGCAAAGGAAGAACCCATTGAAAAAGCAAAACAGAACAAACAGAAGAAAAAAAGCGACACTTTTTTCTTTTCTTTTTCATTGTCCAATTACGTCGCCATTTGCCCCATTTTCCATTGATCCGCGTTTTCTTGCAAAATCAAAACACAACGCAACCCTTACTCGTTAAGCTACACAAGAACAATAAACAAAACCCCCAACATTTTCTTCCATTTCCATTATTCTCATCTAAACCCCCTTTCTCTTTCAAATCGTGTTAGTTACAGAGTGAGAACTGAGTTCCTTACTAAGCTCGGTGGAAAAAGGAGAGTCTCGAAGAAAAAGGCGTAACCGCCAACCATGGCTAGGGTTAGCGAGAACTGGGAGAGGCTGGTTCGAGCGACGCTCACCAGGGAGCAGCTGCGAAATGCTGGACCTGGACACGGCAGAACCGCTAGCGGCATCGCCGGTGCGGTTCCGCCGTCGCTTGCTCAGACCACGAACATTGACCTTATCCTCCAAGCTGCCGATGAGATTCAAGCCGAGGATCCTAACGTCGCCAGGATCTGTAAGTGCACACGGTGCTTGCTTTATCTTTGTTTGTTTATTTTTATCTAGTGTTTGATTGTGCAGTGGATGTTGTTTACGGAAATGTATATGAGATCTGGATAGATTGGTTTGTTGAATGAGTGAGTGAAGAAAGCCTTGTGAAATTTGTGTTGCCATGCGTTTTGTTTTGGAAATTGAGCTTAGTTTGATGGATAAAAGCTAGGATGAAGCTTAGACTGATGCTAGTTTAGGATGAAGCTTGGTAGAAGAGGACGAGTCATCCTCACGGAGATGAAAAATATACGAATAATAAATAACGGTCAGGATCATGTAAAGACGATTGCAATCCCTTTGAATGTTAGTTAAAGGAACACCTTAATTGGATCATGTGCTGAGCACCAAAAGGTGGTAAGAAAAAGGTATCCTATGTAAAATGTAATTAATAGTTGAAAGGATTTGTTAAGAACCCCAGATTTTCCTTCCAACCAAATACACCAAAGCGCTGCAAAAGCTGCGTTCTGCTGTAAAATCCTTGCTTCTTTGTGCATTCCAAAACCTTTGAATTTAGGGTAGAAAGTTGACACAAGTCAATAAGGCAAATCCATGATTATCCATTGATGTCAAAGGGCCTACTCCAAAGAGATCTCACCATGGGACAATGCAAATTCATGAAGGCTTCTGCTTCTAGAGCATATTATTAATGCTAATACTATCAAGGAGGACTGATCAAACAAAATCTTTGAACATAGAGGGTGGTTCAGATTTCAGAAGAAGTTTTAGCCAAGAAAGACATATCTGGGTTAGAAGAGGAAGTCAAGGACTACTGGACTAGAAACAAGATTTACAAGAAAAGAAAATCAGAGCAGTCAAGATTCCATATCCTAGTATAAGGGACACTTAGATAGGTGAACATGATTAAGCAAAAGGACAGAGGGACTCTAATTCATTGACCTCTCTATCACTGAAGTTTCAAATAAAATGGAACTTCCAATAACGGTCATTGAGGGAGAAGAAGTGACAAATAAGGGAATTGTGCAAGGTGGATAGGTTAAAAGGAGAGTGTGTTGGAATTAAGAACTTGTTAGTTATGTGGCTTTTTGTATTCTCGTACTAGCTAATCATTGCTTTGTTTCTAGTGGTTATTGCTTAGTGTCGTGTATATTGTGTTTATTGTTTAATATCATATATGATACAAATATAAATTGTCTGGTTGATTAGAGCTCATTTTGTTATGGTGCCTTGTAGAAAAGATGGTAAAATCTTGTTTTAGGGTAAGTTGAAATAATTACTTTTAAAAGAATCAAGTTATTTTTGTTTTGAGTATGTCAAAAGTAAGTTCAAGAAAATGATTATGTTTGGACATTACTTTTGTTGGACATTACAAAGTAAATTTACTTTTGAAGGTAGAATTACTAGAACTGACACCCTTCTTTTTTTTGGCTTCAGTGTGTGAGCAGGCTTATACCATGGCTCAGAATCTTGATCCCAGCAGTGATGGCAGGGGAGTTCTTCAGTTCAAGACTGGTTTAATGTCTGTTATTAAGGTATTAGTAGCAAATCATGGTTGTGTAACAGGAAACCTTTTGTTTGTTTCTTTTTCCTTGTTTTCTTTTGTTCCTTTCAAGTGATTTTGTAGTTCTTATCTGCTCATTTTTTAATTTTCATTTGCCACATTTATTAGCAAAAACTTGCTAAAAAGGATGGGGCCAGGATTGACCGCAATCGTGACATTGAGAACTTATGGGAGTTCTATCAGCGCTACAAGCAACGACATAGAGTGGATGACATCCAACGGGAAGAGCAGAGATTACAAGAATCGGGAACTTTTAGTTCTACACTGGATGAGTATGCCTAACATATAATTTTGTTGCTAATCAGATTTGTGGTAGTTTAGGCCACTACTTGTTTTGTCACTGAGAACACAAATTACTGTTTTTTCTGTGCCTAAAAATTGTTATTTTAACTGTGTCTTAAAGGTTGGTGTCAGAATGGGGTGCTAGGAGGCTAGGGTGTGAAGGATCATTTATAATTTTGATCACCATTGTGTGTAACTAAACTCTCTAGAAATACTTATCTTTAGCTATGTACAAAACGGTATAATGGAGCAGTTAATTCCTAATCCGAGGAATACTTAGATAAGAATCCTGTGTACTAATTCACCAAGAATCAGCCACAGCGTTTTACAGTTGCCTATTTAACGTCTAGAAACACTCGCTTGCCTGATTTGTTGCTCAAGCTGATAGGATTTCATCTAGAAACAATGTGGAACCCACTGAAATGGCTGCAAAGCCGTCCATTTGATTTCCCTAAATATGTTAATGTTCCACATGATTTACAAGGGAGTGAACCGAGTGAGTGAAATTGATGTTGGAACAGCCTTTCTCCTTTTTGTTTGTTGTTTGTTTTTTGGCTAATTTGATTAGCAAGTGATATAGTGAGCCGATGAGAGTAGCAGAACAGTTTAGACAATACTGGGCCAGCCAGCTAGGATAGGACTGCTGTAATTACCTCACAACTGTCATAACTAATAAAACAGAAAGACAGTATTCCCTCTTAGACTAGCTTTCTCAACATGCTACAATTCTATTTATATAAAGCACAACGTAATATTCTCAATTAAATCTCCATAACAGATTCAGTTACATACTTGCATTCCTTTCACTCTCTCTTGTTCTCTCTCCTCAAATCATAATAACAAGAAAAGACTTTTATGAATAGCGTGGAGGCCATGCGATACTTGTTACTGAGACTAGAAAGATGCTGAATTTGTAAAGCACGCAAAATGGCCATCTCAATTACTTGCCCCATTTTCTTTATTAAAACGATAAGTTCACTTTATCTTGATAACTCTGTGATCTGCTGGTTACACATCTGAATTGTTTTCTATTGTTCTAGGTTGAGGCTAAGGGCATCAGAAATGAAAAAGGTTGTTGCCACACTTCGTGCCTTGGTGGATGTCATGGAATCACTTAGTGGCGATGCTGATCCCGGTGGAGTTGGAGGCCTCATTAAGGAGGAGGTACTGCTTTTGTGTTAAAAAAATAGGAATGTTAACTTGATAATTTTTTTTTCCAAATAATAATTTCTCTGTTGTAACAAATTGTTTTACCAATTTCTTATATTTTTTGTTATTAAGCTAGTGGTATTTCACTTTCATAATTATATGCTACTACTTTTCCTTTTATTTTTGGGATAACAGTTAATGATGAGATAAGGAAATTTTTTGAGTCCCAGTTCTCATCTGGCTGCTTTGCATTCTATTTCTGCAAATGTCTTATAAGAATTTTTTTAAAGATGCTGCTTAACTTTTGTAATCCTTAATGTTTTTTTAGTTGAGAAAAATAAAATCTTCGAGTACGACGTTAACTGGAGAGCTGACGCCATATAATATTGTCCCTTTGGAAGCACCGTCATTAACCAATCCTATCAGAATCTTCCCAGAGGTAAGGTGAAATCTTCATAAGGCTTATGGTACTATTGCTAATGGTAGGATCCTTTATGGTGAATTTTTTCCGCTGTCCTGCATCTTATTGTTTGCATGATTCTGTAATATATTTTTCTCAAATTTGTAGCCTGTGCTTGATAGTTTTTCAATAACTGGAAAGGTTTTGTTTGGCTTTGAATATCAGGTTAAAGGTGCAATATCTTCAATTAGATATACTGAGCAGTTTCCTAGACTTCCTTCTGGATTTAAAGTATCTGGACAGAGGGATGCAGACATGTTTGATCTTTTGGAGTATGTTTTTGGTTTCCAGGTTTGTAATGTATTCAATTTCCTCTTCTGTTGCTGTGTATTACGGTTCGTAATGTTGTAAACGTATGATGAAAGTGTAACACATATTGATTAGAAAATTTTCCCAATATTAGCATTATGTTAATAAACATTTACTAGAATAAGTAACAATAGAGGGACTTTTAGCCAATGTTGGTGTGATTCAGTTGGAGCATAAGTTGTATTTTTATGGAAGACAGGAAGGCTTTCAGATAAGCAGGTTGTTTGGGATAAGTTTTGATGTCTTGCACCTACCTGGTCCATCATGGGGTTCGTTATTCTATATAGAGGGATATCTCTATCTGATATCCCGGTATTTAATTTTCTCTTTGCATCCTTTCTGCTGGTTGTATAGTTGACGTTGTCATATACAGATGTTAGACTTGGCAAATGGGATTTTGCTGCAAGTTTCTTATAGTGATGACCGAACAAGATTAACTTTGAATTATGCAATAGCTTGGAGTGTGATATTTTTGTTTGGCCAAAAATGTTCTTATTTACTGATGATAATTGTCATATACACAGAAAGACAATGTAAGGAACCAGCGTGAAAATGTTGTGTTAATGATAGCAAATGCACAATGTCGACTTGGCATGCCTACCGGAACTGATCCAGTAAGTGCTCTCTTGAGCTGCTTACCATTCTTAGCTGTAATCACAATATTTTGATGCACATTAGCTACCATACTTTTAGCTTTTTTTCAATGTTGGTTTAGTACTTCTACATGAAATTGCTAACAAGATGCACATGTTATGTTTCTATTGGTGGTTAAGGAGCTAGTTTTCTAAGGATAGGTTTGTATTAGTTTTTACCGTTATATAATCTTAACTGGATTTTTCATCATTTACCATATTCTTGAGCATAAGTTCATTCAACTGTATTAATGTTTTGATGAAATTTGAAGAAATATTATTTTATAACTGTCATGAAACCACTCATCCTAAAAGCTTAAGCTAATAGGAGAAGGTAACACTAATGGTTATATCTCTAACATTCCCCCTCAAGCAAGAGCCTCTCTTTTTGGGTTTGCTTGATTTGCTATTTTTTTCACTTTTTGGGGTTCACCAAGGATCGAACTCTTGACCTTTCGGACATAGAGCTCTGATACCATGTTATGAAACCACTCATCCCAAAAGCTTAAGCTGATAGGAGAAGGTAACACTAATGGTTATATCTCTAACAATAACCTAGTTGTAAGTATTTATTTTTTTTGGTTTAGAGAAGCTTAACTTAGGTAAGAGAAGGTTGTGTTGTGTTAAGTGGTTTGTGTTTGTAGTGGTGTGTTTAAGTGGGTTATTGAATTACAAAACACAAATGTGGTGAACTGTATATTTTCCATACATGCTTGTGGTTTTATATGTGCAAGAGGGCATCTTACTCTTTAAGCATTTTGTATTTTTCCCACTATTAATCTTCTGTTGAAAGAATGGTACTTGTATTGTGAGGTCTGAAGTATGTTTATAATAGATATTTTAATGCTTACATTTGAAGACTATAGAGTGTGCATGCACATGGTTATGGCCCATTGGTGTATATTGCATGGCAATTTCTTGTTGTGCATTGGTATGTGATTTATTATATTTACTTATATTTCTACTTATCTGTTCTTGGTTTGGTGGGATGTACAGAAAATAGATGAGAAAGCGATAAATGAAGTCTTCTTGAAGGTACTAGATAATTATATTCGATGGTGCAGATACTTGCGAATGCGACTTGCTTGGAATAGGTCATCACATCTGCTATAGCTCATGATTTGAATAGCTTTGCTTTGTTGTACTTTGCTTGATTGGATCTTCTGTTTCCTGCAGTTTAGAGGCAATTAACAGGGATAGGAAACTTTTTTTGGTTTCCCTTTATTTTCTTATTTGGGGTGAAGCAGCAAATGTTCGCTTTCTCCCTGAGTGCCTTTGCTATATATTCCACCATGTAAGTCTTTATGTGGCTCTTTAATTTGGTACTTCGTTGCCTCTGCTAGAATTATTTACTGCAAATAAATTTTAGAAAACCACTCTTTATAGTTGATCTTTTCTTGTACATATGATTCCATGCTTTCAGGGTTGGTACTTCCTCCTTTATTGTTTTGGGGACCATTGCTTCATATAACTCCGTCCAAAATGCTTTCATGACAGCTTTTGGATGGATTTTTTTTTTTTTTTGGGTTGCTTTCTTAAAATTAAGTAATTATTTTAAACAGTTTTCCAAAACCAATCAATAAATTAATTGTATGCAATTATACATTATTGTTGTTTTTAGTCACTGGTTGCACCCTCTTTTGAATTGGCATAAAGGTGAATAATTTTATAACCTTTACTTACCTTAGTATGTTATATTTGACTTCTTTTTCTTTCTTATTGAAATTAATATCCTCCAGCTCACATCAATTTTGGATAACTAGGATGTGTTGCTAAATATTAGCTTCTAATTAAGGTACATATGATGAAGCATAACTTATTGTTTGGATTATTTGGTTGGTGCAAAATGCTTGCATTGCAATGACATTTTCTAGCAAGCAAGTTTCATGGGATTGGATCAGACGTCTAGCATGTATATAGGGCTTTCCCTGAATATGTTATGACTTATGAGATTGGAAAGCTATTCTTTATATATAAAACTTAGTTTCTGTCAGATTTTATCTTTAATCAAAATTTTCTATTCACTAATGGTGTGGAAATTTATGGGTGTTGCCATGGTCATAGTTTATTCTTTTTAATTTATGCTGGTGGTAGTCATGCATCATTTATAGTGAGTTGTTTATATATTTTGAATTCAGAGGTCTGGATCAGGAAAACTTTAAATAAGTGCTGTTGGTATCTCTGTTTTCATTAAAGTTTTCCCTGCTTTCTTTTTTGGTTAATCGATGAAAGGAACGACTGCATGGAGTGTTATTGGTTTATTCCCACTTTCTAATGTTGGATAATTTATTTTTAAGTATCTTTTACATTCAGACATTTCAAATTACTTTTGAAGAAGGTTAATTTTCTTTTTTCCTGTTATTTGTTACTTAGATGGCGAAAGAGTTGGATGCTATTTTGGATCATGGAGAAGCCTATCCTGCTTCCAGCTGTACTGCCACTGATGGTTCTGTGAAATTCCTTGAGCAAATAATTTGTCCCATATACGAGATCCAGGCTGCGGTCAGTTGCATTATTTACCGCTCTTGCTATGTTATCCTTCTCTGTTGTAATGTAGTTCTATGAATTTAAGCATTTTCATCTATAAGTATCCTTCTAATTAGTTTCATATTTATTTTGAATTTGCTGATTTCCATTTTGTTAAAGAAATCATATCAATAGTCACCTTTTTGTGCACATACATCTTGTGTGCTAAAATTCCTCACCTACATTAACATCTAGGTAATTAGCCATTGCAAAGTCCAATGATTTGCTAGAAGCCTAGAAAAGCATTTGAAATGGTAGGATAATTATTCGTATTGTTGAGCTTCTTAGAAGTTTTATTAGGTCAGGCTTTAGCAGTTCTTAAGTAGTATAAATGGTAGCCAATTTGTTAAATGAAATCAATGAAGCTTCTGATTCTGATTCAGCTCCGGTGTCACAGATACGTCTACTTGTGTCTTCATTTTGAGATCCTATTGTGGAAAAGATTTTTAAGTATTTTGGAAGCTAGAAAAGGGCCTACTTTTCGTTAGGCGTGGTGAAATCATCCTCATTAAAGCTTGTCTCTCTAGTATTCCACTCTTTCTTATGTTTCTTTCATATTCTCTTGGGGTTTTTGCCTAATGGCTAAATTATTGATAAGATTATGAGACTTTCTTTGATCCAAGGCTTTGGAGATGAAATGGGACCTTCTGATGAGGGCTTATCCTCTTTTCTATATCCTTTGATATTTGAATAAAATTTCTTTTTTCTATTAATAATTCGACATACATAATTATTTTTCATACCCAGTCTCACCTCTGCCAAAAAAAAAAAATGCAGGAAGCTGATCGAAACAACAATGGGAAGGCTGCACACTCGGCATGGAGGAATTATGATGACTTCAACGAATACTTTTGGTCAGCAACACTGATGCCTCAAAACATTTTGGATGTAGAATTGCCTTCTAATTTCAGTAATGTGTAGGTCTCGTGCTTGTTTTGAATTGGGCTGGCCAATGAAGAAAGATTCCCCATTCTTAAGGAAACCTAAAGGCCGCAGAAGGGTTAGTTTTGGATCTTTGTATTACTCATCCTTTAAAAGTTATGTAGGTATTTATTCTTGCTGAGCTTTGTTCAGAAGTACGATGTGTGTATCTTTCTTGGTTTTTCAATCTGTACAACATTTGGAATTTATTTATCATTGATGATTTTTCTTGAACTTCATTTCTGTTAAAAATGATATTTATTTTTCTCTTGCTGTTTTTCTAATTGATTTTCTCCTACTTTCTTTATTGTAGCTTTAGAATGTTCTTTCAATTTATGTGCTAGTTTACATAGTGCATTTAGTGTCTGCTTTGATAGTTAATGGTAATTGCACTTAACTTTTTTTTTGGTGGC
>NC_029774.3:41975768-41979789 GCF_000817695.3 Arachis duranensis
TCTTGCTTCCTCCTTTCTTTTATATTATATAATTTTGCCTTTTACTACACTGGTAAACGTTTATATCTTGTGCTTTGTCTTGTGGCTGGCTTTTGTAATAATGGTGGTTTGTGGAAGCCTTATCAAGATCTAATGAGTGCAAGTGTTTTTGAAACAACAAAGATCTGGTTCAAAATACATCAGCTTCATTGAGCCTGGACAGAACAATGATCGGCTAATACAGCTGTCATCAACTAACTTAGCCTTGGTCTGAATCAGCAGCTTACTAACTTAAGAATATTATAGAAATTATTGTGTACACCAACGTATTATAAAGTTATTGTTAGTATGATCTTGTAGAGTATGTTCCTGTGGACATTGTTTGGCTTGGAGACATTGATGTAATTGCTTATGAGTTATGACTAGTTTGCATGACTATATGGGTTGGGCTGTTTTTGTATTCTATATCACATTGATTATCTGATTATGTCTGTTGCTCGTACGTTAAACATGTAATCAACAGACTGGCAAAAGCAGTTTTGTAGAGCATAGAACGTTTCTGCACTTGTTCCGAAGTTTCCATCGGCTTTGGATCTTCTTGGCATTAATGTTGCAGGTTTCCATTTTCTGTCAACCTTTCCTATAAAATCTCATTCTTTCTGTCATTGTTACTCTGGCATTTAGATGCTGGTTACCAACAAATGATCTAAACATAATGTTTTCCCAACTCATATTGCATGCAGGCATTGACAATAATTGCTTTCAAGGATGGAGATCTCGATCTGGATACTCTTAAAACAGTACTTAGTATTGGGCCGTCATTTGCAATTATGAATTTTGTCAAGAGTAAGCCTTTAGTGTTATGTTCTTAACTTCTTATGAAGTTATTTCTCATTTGAATGACATGTAGTTCTCAGTATATGTATAATGATGAATAGGCATCCTGGATGTGTTGCTTACATTTGGGGCATACAGCACCGCAAGGGGAATGGCTGTCTCAAGGCTAATTATAAGGTTTTTCTGGGGTGGCTTGACTTCCACGGCCATAACATATCTTTACTTGTGAGTTTCATGTTTCCTTTAGCTACGTTTTCATTTAATTAGCAATGATGTTGGGAAACAAAAAAAGCCTCATCACTTCGATGTGGCACTGCAATCACATCTCAAAGTGAAGCAGATTTTTTTAAGGTGTTCTTGAATTGAAACGTAAGAATAGGAATAAGAAAGTAACTAAAAACAAAAGCATTTATAAACAAGCTGCCATGGTGAATCTATAAAATCCTTTAAGTATGATAACTTGATGCCATAGAGAATGAGATTTTGAAGGAAATCCCCCATAGCCATTTTGCCACCAATGTAATGTTCTAAACACAAAATTGCCTGGACCCAAGCCTCCTTTAGGACGACAATAAACTTCCCAATTCACGAATTGGTCCCACTTCATATCCAAAGCACCACATCAAAGAAAGTCCCTCATAATCTTTCAAATGGTGCTGGCCATTCCCCCTAGAATATGGAACAAGGATAAGAAGTAGAGGAATATCGGAGAGGCATGCTTGAATGAGTGATACGACCACCTAGAGAAAAATAGGTGCTAAGAAATCTTCTTAACAACATGATCCCAAAAGGAAATGGATCTAGGTTTGCCACCAAACGAAACAAGAGGCCACTATCAAAATAGGACACCAAGCCATAGATGCTAAAACAGAAAGGTCATGACGTGTTGTATTAATCCCGGCTAAACCACTCTTGGACATATCCGAAAAATAGAGAGAGCATTTAAAACGAGCTATCATTTTCCAACAATAAGATGGTGTCATTGACAAATTGTATATCGGATATCATAGTCCCTTCAGAACCCATTTTGACACCTTCACTAATCCTTCAGACTCCAACTAAGAGTGTCCACTACTAAAGTGCACAAAAAAGCGGACAAACCTTGTCTGAAGCTCCTTTCACCACAAAACCATGACTTTGGCGCTCTGGTTACAGTAATTGAGACAGAACTTCTTGTATGAGATCCTGTAATCCAACTTACCCCCCAAGAACAAAAACCTTTCCTTTGCATAACTTTATTAAAAAGTCTCCAACTGACCTTATCATAAGCTTTCTCAAAGTCAAACTTAAAAACAAGATATTCTTTTACTCTTCACCTTAGTCCAGCCTATATAGCCATTTCCATGGCGTCAACAACAAACCCCGACCTCTAACTACTTAACAAAGCTTTTTCTCTTTCTCCGTTTGCTATTTTATGAAAATGTTTAGAATTTACATCCGTATCCTTGGCTCATTTGATCTGTATTTATTGTCCACAACTCACCCCCGTACTTCACTCTTATTGTAACTTAAGCGTTCAAGACACCAAAACAATTTGAAATACTGACCAAATTGTTGATGAATAGTGATAGAATTAGAAATCAAGTAATATCAGTGGTCAACTGCAATACAAAAAAATGGAACTCGAGTAAACATGACGGCAAATACTAGAGCAAAGGGAGATAATGAGTTAAATTTAGTAGCTTCATCTTATAATTGAGTGGGCCTCACTCACTCCAAATGCCATCTCAAAAGGTAATAGATACATCACACTTATAAGCTTCATAGATATCTTATCCTTGATAGATGTAGGACTTGTAATACACCTCCTGATGGACAAGAATGATCATCTGGAGCGTGAACATTTATGGGTGGCTGACCCAACAACATTGGATCGGATAGACCTTGATACCATCTTTAAAATTGATAGGACTTAACCGCAAAAGCTAGCTTGGGTGGTGTGAGACACATCACATTTAGAAACATCAGTGTCCTTATCCTTGATGGTTGTTGAACTTCTAATACTTCAATCCAAAATATTTGCGATACTGTGGATATCAGTGTGTAATCAATGATAACACAGTATCAGATTCTGGACAGTTATAAATAGGAATGTTTAAAGCCTCTTTTCTAGTGATTTTTTCCTTGGTTGTTAGGTACATTGGAAGACATCATTACTACCAAAAATTTGTTTGCTGTAAATGCATTGTAGGGCCACATCATCAAACCTTCTTTACCGTGAAACTTCTGACCATTATTATGATTCAATTGCAGGAAGGTTTTGCAGGAAAGGAATAGTCGTAACGCAGACAATTCATTTTATTTCCGGATATACATTCTTGTACTAGGTGTTTATGCTGGTCTACGTCTATTCCTAGCACTGTTGCTCAAATTTCCAGCCTGTCACACATTATCAGATATGTCTGATCAGTCCTTCTTTCAGTTTTTTAAGTGGATTTATCAAGTGAGTAATTTTTAGTTAGGTTTGACAAGTAAATTTCCTCAATGTACTTCTCTCTGTGTTCTGACTGGTGTTTTGGCTTTTCCAATGACTAATGCAGGAAAGATACTTTGTCGGGCGCGGTCTTTATGAGAAGATGAGTGATTATTGTAGGTAGGTTGTATTCTGAACTAGTTATGAAAAAATTTCAGTTACCTCTGGTTCTGTAACATTAATACTTTTAGCAAGAGTGTTTTACACTTTTGCCAAGTGCTTGTCAACATGTTTTTATTAAGGTTGTGTTATACTTCTAATATTCATATTTACTTACCATGTCGTTTGTTTCCTACCCTGCAGATATGTGATCTTCTGGCTGGTGATATTTGGCTGCAAGTTTACCTTTGCATACTTTCTACAAGCAAGTCATTACGTTTTATATATTTATTTATCATTTTTTTAAGACAGATAACAGATAGCTAAACTAACTATAATTTGATAAAAGTATAGGGAAAAACCTTTTTCAATTGACTCTGTGAGAAAGATTTTGATTATAACCCATTTTGAATACAAAATAATCTAATCCAGACTTCTATTGATGTTTGTGCATGTCCGCTTATTTTATTTTTAAAAAGATGCAAGGAGGTCCCAATGCTTTTGTGCATTCATCTCTTTCTTAAATAGAATATCTTTTTTCCATAATGTTTGTACATTTGAATGCTGTTTATTCAATAATTGCCTATATATAATTTGATATTCAAAAAAAAAAAAAAAGGAAGAAAAAATCAA
>NC_029774.3:41979799-41980072 GCF_000817695.3 Arachis duranensis
AAGAAGAAATCATATAGTAAACCAGATGCAATGTTGAGATATTTTATGTTTGCAATTTACTAAAACTTATTGTAGTATAAAACTTGCTGTAATATATATCTAATATTGCAGATTCGACCCCTTGTCAGTCCTACCAGGATCATTCGACATCTTCACATTAATGATTACTCTTGGCATGATTTAATCTCGAAAAGTGAGTTCCTGTTGTTATTCTTACATTTTCAACAGATCACAGTCTCGTTCAAGGATTATCTTTTTTTTTTTTTTAAATGA
>NC_029774.3:41980096-42025016 GCF_000817695.3 Arachis duranensis
TCTTCTGATAGGCTGCATTTGATATTTGAGACAGGATACATATACAGTAACAGATAGAAAACTTAGAAGGACAAGAAATACATGAAATTTGTGTTCTGGGACAAATTATTTGTCCCTTCTATCTCCTTCCTTTTTTTTTTTTCCGATGGACAGGAAATACATGAAATTTGTGTCTTGGGACAATTTGTATTGTATGCATGAGTACAGCTCCAAATACATTTTGGTGCCTCTTTGTCTTTTCATTTGTCTTGTCTCAACAACCAAATGCAACAATAGAAAATGAGTGTTTTTTTTTTTGGGTGGTTGTAGCTTCAATGAGATGGAAGAGATGCATTTTATATTACATTAATGCTGGCATGGTGTCGAAAGACAGTTCTCATTATAGATTAGACAGAAATTGGTGGAATTGGACATTACATAAATAATTTGTATTATTACTTCCATAAATGGTCATTTAGGTAACATTTTGCTAATGAAGTGTTTATTTGGATATGAGTGTCTTTCTTTATTCTTTTATATTTAACATATAAATATAAGATAGTTGTGTTTGTCACTGATCTGTGCATGTGAATTTTGCAGACAATAACAATGTGTTGACTATAGTTAGCTTGTGGGCTCCTGTTGTGGCTGTGAGTTTCCTTCAATTAACTTTGTTCTCAATAATCTAAGTAGACTTTGTTAATCATGTGATGTTGTGTTTTGTTTCCCATAGTCCTTTTGTTGAATTTATGTAAACTTACCTAGGAGTTTTGTGAAATATTAAAACAAATACATGAAAGTGCGGGTGTGTACACAGACACACACAAAATTATATGCAGTTGAAAGTTAACTAATGGATAGATCAGGTAAGATTAGAAAATCAACTCTGGACGTGGCAGAAAAAATGTGTGTGTGGTCTGTCTGTCGTAAATTTTGGTTATCTCATTAAATTTTTATTCGCCACAATACTTGATAGGATATTAGTGGTATTGTGTTAGAGTTTTATTAGAATGGGCTTTTGCTGGTTGTACCATACTACTAGTACATCACTTAGCTATTTAGCATAGAATAAGACAGTGCTTAGCTAGTATTAAGTTGTGTTATAGCATGTCATCCTTTCATCAAGATCTATTGCTTTTCAACTTTTACCTTCCCTTTTTCGATTGAAACTTTTGGGTGAGGTTCAGCATAACAATAAGATCTATTATTCTTATGTTTGATGTTTGCCTTATAGTTGTACATCTACTTGTATTCATGTTTTCCAGTAGTCTACATATTCCAAGGTAGACAGATGAAGGTTTTGAAGAATGTTAGCATACTTTGAGAAAGATTATTCCTCCAATTGTTTATCTTACACTTTCCATTTTCACTTTTCGCGTTAGCATAATAGAGTTTTGTGATAAGAGAGAATTCAGAGACTTAATGAGAAAGCTCCAGAAATGTGTATGTGTAATATTCATTATGAATGAGTTTGGCACTGATCTGTGCTTATTTACAAGAAAACAGTAACTTGCTGTGGAAGGCAGTGCTAAGGTCCGAGTTGTCCTGTCTATCTTTAGTTAGATACGGGGGCAGTGTACTACCTTACCTTTTTATCAGAAAACAGAAAAGAAAAATACTACCTTGCTCATTCATGCTTTATCTGTGGTATGCAGATTTATCTCATGGATATTCATATTTGGTACACCCTCATGTCAGCAATTGTTGGTGGTGTAATTGGTGCACGGGCTCGGCTCGGTGAGGTATAACTGTATGAGCTCCAAAGTAACACTTTGGGATTTAGATATTGTTTCTTTTCCTTTTTTCCAAATTGATTAGTAATATTTATTCAGTAAAAAGGTGTTTGTGTTTACTTATTACTAGATGTATATGTAAGGACTTATTTAGCGTTGAACAGATAAAAGCTGATAGAAGTTCAGCTGACGTAGAGGATTATAATAAAGTAAAAAAAAAAAACAAGTGACGAAAGAATGTTTTTAGTTCTTTTTTTGTAATAAGTAGTTCCGATTGAATGTGTTTTGAAAGGGTGCGAGTTGATTAACTCTATTATGGGTGTCATTGCTGCCGATCTATTGGTATCCTAATCTTGATGCATTCCCTTTCTTGACAAACTTCTTTCGACAATGTCAAATTTTCTCCCCAAATGGACATTTACTCCTTGATTCTTGTGTTTTCTTAATTGTCTGTCTCATCTTACTATTAATTATTGTTCCTTTTCTTATGGTTTGATGCAGATACGTTCAATTCAAATGTTGCATAAGCGTTTTGAGAGTTTTCCTGGGGCATTTGTAAAAAATTTGGCCTCTCCACAAGCAAAAAGGTTGATTATGTTACCTACAAGCTTTTTGTTGGTAATAAGGTTTAAAATTTGATGTTTTAACTGATCTGATGTCTATATATTTATCTAGTAGTTATCTTCATTGATACTAGTCTCTACACATTTATTTATATAGTGTGTGTTGCGGATTAGCTTAAGAGAGCAGTAGATTGGCTTTAGAGAAGTGCCAGCTAGGATAGGACATCCACATGATTTTCGTTTCTCCTTTTTCTTTTCTTTCTTTTTTTTTTTTAATTTTTTCCACTGTTCACTGTAGGCACTCCTTCTGTAAATTTGTTTGTTTCCATCATTGGTGTTTGCTGAGGCTGGTTATTAGCTTCTTTGTTTTTAATTGTGTTGCTGTTTTTTAGTAAAATTTCTTCTACATGATTTTATTTTTATTTATTTATTTTTTCAGGTTGCCCATCAGTGGACAATCATCCCAGGTGATCTTTTCCCCTTTGTTGAGGGAGGGATGGGTTCAAATATGGATGCCTTCAATAACTAGTTCTTTTATTCAGTGTTAACTACCTTTTTGAGAGCCTCTTCAGTATAAAATGTTGTAGTTATTATGATCTTTGAGGGTATTGGGGTTTCTTTGGTAGCGTATAATTTAAGATTTTAGTTGTTCTACATACTGGCTTAAGTTAATAATGATGTTTATCTTATTGTTGTACCTGTATTTCTTGCAGGATTCTCAGGATACAAACAAATTGAATGCTGCTATGTTTGCTCCTGTTTGGAATGAGATAATTATAAGCTTGCGTGAGGAAGATTTTATTAGCAATAGGTTAGTTACATGAAATATGTTGCTTTGCAATGCATGCATAGTAAGCCCTTGTGTAGAGAGACTTTGCAATGGTCCCTCTCAATCAATTTTGTTCTCATTTTTCTTCTATTGTGAGAGTCAAAGGAGACTATGGCTTAACAACAATAGCAAATGCTTATGTGATGAAACTTGCAAGCTCTGTTTCATATTTTGGGGAAACTTTTCCTATATTGAGTTTATTGCATAATTTTTACGTGGCCAGTGAAGCCAAGAGAAAAGAGGAGGGATATATTAGACCTCTGACAACAATGGTATGACTTTGTTGAATCACAAGGCCATGGATCAAATTCGGAATAACTCCAATGCTAGATAAGCTACTTCACATAGGCAAAGGGAGTGATAAGCTGCGATTCGGGACATGGAATGTAGACATACTTACAGAGAAATCAATTGAAGTCGTGGACAATATGACAAGGAGAAAGATTAACATTATGTCACAAGAAACCAAGTTGGTGGGGGCGGAGGAGGCAAAGAAGTTAAGAGACCTCAGGATTTAAACTTTGCTAATAGAGGAAGGGTGAAAAATAGGAATATGATAGACATTATCATTGATAAATAGTGGAAGAAGGTCGTGTTAGGCGCTAAAAGGGCGGGGATTGCATCATTGCACTAAAATTGGTGGTAAAAGAGATGCTTTTTATCTGGTAAGCATTTTTTTCCTGCAAGTCAGTTTCGATCAAGGCAAAATTTTGAGAGGATTTAGAAGATTTAGTCCATGACATCCTGGTGGGAGATAAGATTTTCTTAGGAAGACATTTAAATAGGCTTGCTGGGAAGGATGAGAACAAATACGAAGGGATCCATGTGGGCCATGGTTTTGGAGTAACACACGGTAGAAATCATCTTAGACTCCTTCAACTTTCAAGTTTCTATACCAAACACTTTCTTTAAGAAGTGACACAAACATCGTATAAGAGTGGGTGACATGTTCTAAATTCAATTTCTTCTTACTAAGAAAATCCTACCATAAGGGCTTGTTATGAGTCATCGAGTCTAGTGAATGATGAGAAGATGTTATCAAGAAAAGAAACCAAAGATCAGGTGGCGGTAGATGAAATATGAGAAGGAAAGAGACTTCCAAAGTTGGGCAGAAGAAAAATCAAGGTGTGATGGAAATGCAAAGGAAATGCGGGGTGAGATGGCATAAGTAATTGGAAAAGTAATAAAGAAACCTTTGGAGAAACAAGAGGTATCGGATCAAAAGATAAAGAATCGTGTTGGTGGCACACAAGTAGGTAAGAGAAGGTGAAAGTAATAATAGAATCCTATAAAGAGTGGCCTTTCTGTTGGAATGCAAAAAAAAAAGGGAATAGTGTAAGACAACTAAAAACGAGACAAAATGGTGCTAAACGAGAGCATAAGAGAATCTTTAATAGTCTGAGTACAAAAGAAGAGGAAAAAGACATTTACAAGATAGCATAGGGCCGTGAAAGAAAGACAAGTGATTTGGACTAAGTTATGTGCATAAATGACTAAGAGGGTATGGTTTTGCTCACAAATGAAAGCATTAGTGAGAGATGGAAGAACCACTTCCACAAATTCTTTAATGGGGGACATGAGACTCTTTCTTGATTGGGTAGACCACACACAACATCCACACATAACACGAGGACCAAAACTTTAACTACTACCGAAGAATTCGGGAGTATGGAGATGAGGAGGCTATATAATGGATAAAGAATGGTAGAGCAGTAGGTCCAGACAATATACTTATTGAAGTTTGGAACGAGTTAGGAAGAAAGAGGCATCTATTGGTTGACCAAGCTCTTGAATCAAACGAATGGAGGAAGAACACCCTTAGTTCCTATCTACGAAAACTAGGGAGATGTACAAAATTGTAGAAACTACATAGGAATCAAGCTCATGAGTCATCTTGAAGTTATGGGAGAGGGTGATAGAGAGGTGGTTGAGACAAAAGACTTAGTTTTCAAAGAATCAATTTGTTTTATGTTGGGTAGATCTACCATGGAGGTCATATATTTGCTAAGGATAATTAAGTAGGGGTACCAGAGCAACAAGAAGGATTTGTATTTGGTCTTCATTGGCTTCAAAAAGGCCTATGATAGGTTATCAATGCAGGTCTTATGGAAAGTTTTGGAGAAGAAGATGGATGGGTGGTCATACACCAATTACAATAAGGAATGGGGACTTGAGAGACAAAGTCGGAGCGCCTATTGTTAGAAAGATTGTGGAGTCTTGTCTCAAGCTATTTGGATATATGGCCATGTCAGGAGAAGATCGAGTTAGAATCCATTCAGGAGGGCTGAACACATAGAAAATAGACTAGTGGTTAGGAGGAGATGAGGAACTAAAAGGATTTTGAATAAGGTAGACAAGAGAGATTTAAGTATAAATGACTTTGTTGCAGACATGATATATGACAATGCACAATGATGTCATTTGATCTATATAGTCGACCGCACCTAGTGGATAGGGCTTTGTTTTTCTTCTTTAGGGAAATTCATCCTTCTCATCATTGTTGTTTCTTTTTCTCTTGTTTACAATATTTTTGTTTAGGCACAAATGGTAATAAAAGCATTATTCTTTGCCTTGCTTCTTGGTTTCAATTTTTTATGACACCCGTGGTGCATTTTTATAGGTTGCTTATCTGTTTAATGTCAACTGTTACAGGGAAATGGACCTACTTTCTATTCCTAGCAACACTGGAAGTCTGAGATTAGTTCAATGGCCTTTGTTTCTTCTAAGCAGTAAGGTAGAACTTGATATGCAATATGAATGATTTAGAACAGGATTCTGATAGGCATTCTGTATTTGTTAGGGTTCCAATTCTTAATTTTAACTATAGAAATTTTAGGAGTCAAGCTATTTTTGCCAATACTTAGACAATATTGTATTTTTATACGGCTGCACTCAAGTTTGTCAAGCTTTTGTATACAGACATGTTTGAATCATGCACTCATGAACTAGTTTTATTTTGCATACACAGAAACCAGAAAGGGATAGTCTAGATGACCGATGTCTTTTTAACCAACATGTTACTAACAAACTTATTTTAGTTAATATGTAATTTACTTTGTTCTTGTTTTTGTTTTTCTTTCACTTATTTTTTAAGCAATCATGTGAGAGCCGGCTACAAGTTAACCAAAAAATTGTTGGCCACGTAGTGGGGCGCTTTTAACTAATATATTTTGTTCAGATCCTGATGGCGATTGATTTGGCTTTGGATTGCAAAGATACACAGACAGATCTGTGGGGCAGGATATGTAAGGATGAATATATGGCTTATGCAGTGCAGGAGTGCTATTACAGCATTGAAAAAATTTTGTATTCAATAATAGTTGATCATGAAGGAAGACTTTGGTATGAATTTACGTTTCACTGCTTTTTGGTGTTTCATTTGCTTTTACGTTACATTACATTTCTGAGTGACACATTCGGTTATCTGTGTACAAAGGGAAGTTCCATGTGGTGGGAGTTTAAATTTGATGTTTAAATTCCTCAGAGTTTTCTAAACTTGAAAATATATTTGGGTATACATTGTGAAGTTGAAGGGAATAAAATTTTACTGTGCTGAACATGCACCTTTCAATGGTATTCGATGATATATTTTGAATGTAACTCAAGTGCTTCTTACATACAAGTCTTTTGGCTATTTCTCTGTCAAGCACTCTCTCCAATGTTCATTTTGTTAGGAGATAGCAAATGAATATCTTTTATTTTTCTGTGACAGCCACTGTTAGGCTAGAGCACTTTGGGCTTTGAAGCATGAGTCCATGACCCTGTTTTTCATAATTTGGAAGGAGAATGTTGGTTCAAGCCTTTATATGCACAGATCTATTGTGTTTTACCTTTTTGATGTACAAGCGAAAGAGGCTTTATTTTGTGTGTGTGTGTGTGTGTGTGTGTGTGTGTGTATTTGGTTAGAATACTGCTAGCGATTTTGGGAAGTGAGAATGAGTTAAAAGTTACAAAAATAAATAACTGCTATTGAATGTAGGAATATATGGGATAGGATTAGTGGGTATTAATTTGGAGATATATTGTAGTAAGGATACAACTGGGAAAAAAATTGTGCCCAAATGAGATGTTATAATGCTTTGCCTTTTTTATTATAGTAGTCATGTAGTATATATCAAGAATCAACTTTTACCAAAGTTCAAACTATTATGTGAATTGCATGAATGGGTTTTGTTATATCTCTGACTAATGGTGGTATACATATCTTAACATATTTAACTGGCTAGCATTTTTCTTGTTATGTGTCATTTTCTGATACCTCGTTTTTTATGGATTTACTGGAACATTGTAACTGTTTTGAGGGGAAAAAAATTCCAAATGACAATTTATAGTTTCCTAGTTGTTGCACCAGTTAGTGATACTTTTTTGTTTGATTCAGACATATTCTTTCTGAATATTCTCTTTGACAGGGTCGAAAGAATATTTCGTGAGATCAATGCCAGTATATCAGAAGGTTCACTTGTTATAACCTTGTCTCTGAAGAAGCTACCACTTGCTTTATCAAGATTTACAGCATTAACTGGACTCCTGGTAATTCTTTTATTTTTGTGGTCCCTTATTTAGTGTTTTACAGTTATATAGCATATTAAATTTGTCAATGATTTTGAGAGAAATGGACTTTCACATTTGCATTGAAACCTGAAATAGTTTTTTGCTTCTGCATCTTTTTATCAAAATGTTCTTTTCAAATAATCTTAACCAAATGGGCCATATATCATCAACTTATTGTAATTTTATCTATTAATTTTTGAAAAAATAATTGGTCAATTGCATAGACATTGTTACACAGTAGTATTTTTCGTATTCGATAAACAAACACATTTGTTGAACTTTTGCAAATTTTTTTACTAGGATTTCCTTATGGTTATTGCGTCAAACAAATAATGAATCTTCTTGTATTTTATGGCATAAAGCTTGATGAGGATCCTTCTTTTGGTGTCTTGGACCAGATAATTTTTAAAAGAGAAGAACCAAGAATTTGTTAGCATTTTTTACTCGCACAATTTTACTGTGTTTGGACAAGCTGACATTCTTATCAAGTGCTATTTTCACCTCTGTTAACTTGATTTGGGACCTAGAAATGTAACTTGTAATTGAATAAGTTAGGGAAGCTCTCAGCTGCTCCGAACTAGAAAGGAAGTACTAGGACTAATCTAACCGGCTAACCGCCTCTGTCAGCTACTACATCCCTTGTTACTAAATTACTAGTGAATCCGCTGAATTACCCCTTGTTGTAGCTTCCCTCACAAGCTAACCTTAGATTGTATATAAACTGATGACTCAGAACATTGAGAATCTGAATTGTGGAACCGAGGGAAATATCTCTTGGGTTATGTCTCTATCTCCCATCCTACTATATATTGGTGGTTGGTATATTTTGTGTGTAATTATGTGAAATGATTTATCTTTATCAGATTCGAAATGACCCGGAACTTGCAAAAGGTGCTGCTAAGGCTGTGTATGAAGTCTATGATGTTGTTACTCATGACCTGGTTTCTTCAGATTTAAGGTATACGGTTGCATTAGTATGATTTCTTTATGTTTTGAGAAGAAGACTGGTTTCTTCATTTCACATAATTTGCAATATTCATGTTATAATTTTTCAGGGAGGCTCTGGATACTTGGAATATTGTAGCTAGAGCTAGAGATGAGGGACGCCTTTTTTCTAGGATACGATGGCCTGATGATCCAGAAATTGTAAGTATCTTATATTTTCACAAATTCTGTTGATAGTTCATATCTAGCAATATGTTTATGCACTTGTTGCAGAAAGAGCTGGTGAAGAGGTTGCATCTCCTTCTTACCGTAAAGGACTCTGCAGCTAATGTTCCAAAGAATCTTGAAGCCAGAAGAAGATTACAGTTTTTCACAAATTCTTTATTTATGAAGATGCCTTCAGCAAAGCCTGTTAGTGAAACGTTGCCATTCTGGTATGTACATAGCTATACAGATTATTGGCTGCAGAGTTTTTATTCTTTTATACCACATTATTAACATTCTTCTTTTTTTGTCTGGCTGGTTGTAGTGTTTTCACCCCATACTATAGTGAAACTGTGCTATACAGTACTTCCGAATTGCAAAAGGAGAATGAAGATGGGATATCTATTCTTTTCTACCTTCAAAAGATATTTCCAGGTAATGTCTTTAGGCACACTCTCTCCCCAAAAGCAAAGGATAACACATGTTTTCTGTTCAACTCATATTTGGTTTGCACATATTATGGCTATCTGTTTTAACACTTTGTTTGGAAGGTTGACATGTAGTGGAAAAATAATTTATCTTTTGAGTGTCTATCAAGTACTGTAAGTTTACTTGGGGATGCCTAATTAAATATTAGAGGTTTGAGGTGAGTGATGATACTAAACTTTAAGTATCTTGTGTCCAGAGAAAAAAAGTGGAGCCTGGTGCACAAGCATCCCACATTAATGCAGAGTCCGGGAAAGGCCGCAGGTGAAATGTAGGCAGCCTAACCTCGTAATCACATCAGTGGGTGCTTCTGGCTAGAACCTGTGACCTTTAGGTCCATCACATAGAAAAAATTATGGGAAATTATTAGAGAAAAAGTAGGGTAGCACTTGGGGAATGGTCCAATCTTGCCCAAAGTTTTGCAACATGAGAAGATGCTTGTTGAAGCCCCACTAAGGGGAGTAGATTTGATGAAGGTTATAGAATAGTTGTAAAAAAATTGACGGGTCTTTATAATAGGACACAATGGCATCATATAAATAAATGCATTAGAGAATTGAGCAAAGCAACAAAATAGAGAGAATCTTATAGATAGTTGGTATTGAAATAAAGCATTATTTGCGATTGAAGGACTAGGGTTTAGGCTGTACCCCATTTTTAAATTGGTTTTATTTATTTGACTTGGTTGTTGTCCTTAGTGGATTTAGAATTGTTTTTGAAAACTTTTTCAATTGCAGATGAGTGGGATAACTTTCTTGAAAGAATTGGTCGGGGAGCATCCACTGGAGATGATGAACTTCAAAAAAATAGCAGTGACACTTTGGAGCTCCGTTTCTGGGCATCTTATCGTGGGCAGACTCTAGCTAGGACAGGTTACAAGTGTTCCATTTATCTTTTTTCCTCATTTGTTCTTGGAAATTAGTTGTGGGGACTAGGAAATACATTTTTTATAGTAATATTTCTTACTTAAACCCGGCCTCTGTTCTACAATCACCTACCTCTTTGGTTTGCAGTTCGTGGAATGATGTATTATAGAAGAGCATTAATGTTGCAGAGCTTTCTGGAGAGCAGATCACTAGGAGGTAACTATACGAGAACAATCCTGTTGCAATTTTTTTTATCCTCTCTAGTGATGCATCATGCAAGTAGTTGCTAACATCTGTTGTGTTAGTAGTGGACAATTATTCTCCAAATAGCTTCATCACAAGTCAAGGATATGAACTGTCACGTGAATCACGAGCACAAGCTGATTTGAAGTTTACTTATGTTGTATCATGCCAAATATATGGACAACAGAAACAGCGAAAGGCACCGGAAGCTGCTGATATTGCTTTGCTATTACAGAGGTATGGAATTGAATCCTTACATCTTCTCACGTGCTATTTTCATGCTAAGATTATGACTATATAAGGTAATGAAATTTATGTAGACACATGTAGGTAAAGTAGTGTAGTAGTTGTGATAGTGAGGCATGACTCCTCTTTTAAACTTTGAGGGCTTCTATGTTATTACTTAGTGGTTGACTTAGTTTCTTTTAGTGTATTTGTGTTGTTTAGATTATGGATTTTGGATATGTAAGGACAAAGAGATAAGAGAAAGGCTATAAGATAAGATAAAAATAGTGATATGATATGACTATGTTGTGGTATGTTACAAGAGGGCAAGAAACTAATCGTTTTTATAATAATTGGAAAACCCTATTCCTAATCAAATAAGGAAATGATAATTGAATATTAGTGATACGAAACTAATCCTAGGATTATTTTTTTTTTTGTATTATTAGATGTGGTAGAGATCACATTGGAGTGGGTACGTCATTATTTTGTTTGGTTAATCTCGGTGGTGGTCTATTTTAGGAGATATTGCTGACTCTGATGTCTTTAGGAGAATTTTCAGTCACAAATGTTTTATGTTGTTATACCTTTTCTTAGTGGTGAAGACTCTGTACATAACTGCAGATGAATTTCTTTTAAAACTATTATTTCAATGTTTTATCTGCATAAAAATAAAGGCTTTCTGTGTTTTCTTTCAGGAATGAGGCACTGCGAGTTGCTTTTATCCATGCTGATGAAAGTACAACTGAGGGAAAGACAACAAAAGTGTTTTATTCAAAGCTTGTTAAAGCTGATATAAATGGAAAAGATCAGGTGGATTAAGCTTCTAAAGAAGTTATTTTTCTACCAACAGTTTGCCTTAATCTGTGTAGAAGTGCTTAAAACATGTTATTTGTATTTCAATGGCTTTTGATGTTTATGAATTGCCTTTTTCTTAATATGAAGTGAATTGGTATGAATATATCGGTCAAACATGTTTGACATTTTTGCTTCTTTTTACCGTTGCCTTGGACAATATTCTGAATCTTATCATGTTTCATCCAACTCAAGATTAACAGAGTGATGTTACTGATGACTGCTATTGTGCATTGAAGATGATTAAGTCTTCTCATTGTGGTTGATAAGGGTAGGCTATATTTGTAATTTCTTACCAAGCCACAATTTTCTGCTGATGGTCTTTTTAGATATATTTCTTTAAAAGATATGATGACAGCACAGCATGCTTTGGATAAGTATAACTGTTTGAAGGACTTGCATAATTCCTTTTCATTTTTCTCGTGAAGATGGGTTTTCTTTTATTTTTTCACTCTTTTTGTTTCCCATTGATAAATTTCTCTTTATATAAAAAATAAATTGAAATCTTCATTCTGAGCTCTGACAGCTTATAACCTATATGGTTTTATCCTTTTAGGACATCATGTTCCTTGTTTTATTGTGTTTGTTTTTCTTAAATTAAA
Source organism: Arachis duranensis (assembly GCF_000817695.3). NCBI lineage: Eukaryota > Viridiplantae > Streptophyta > Magnoliopsida > Fabales > Fabaceae > Arachis > Arachis duranensis. The sequence goes on from NC_029774.3 coordinate 41,992,178, forward strand.
GTCTGTCTTGATGGTTTCTGAATTTTCTTCTGTTCTGTAGGAAATATATTCTATCAAACTTCCCGGGGATCCAAAGCTAGGTGAAGGAAAGCCCGAAAACCAAAACCATGCTATAATTTTCACTCGCGGTGATGCTGTTCAAACTATTGACATGAATCAGGTGACGACATTGCCACAATCGGTTATTGGTTCTTTCATAGTACACTTTTCTGTTGGAAGTGATGCTTTATTTTTTAGCTTTTCTCGGCTCTTTCTTTTTCCTTTTTTTCCTTTTTTTTTAATATTTCGTTGATGATATCTTTTCCTTTGCCCATGCATTTTGCATCTTTTCCCTTTCCTATTTCAAGTTTTTTTTTTTTGGAGATAACTGGGGCATCCATTGAAAATCATGAACCCATATTTGGTTATATAGGGTCTAGTTATTTTTGTTGAATGGAAGTGCTGAACTTGAACCAGATTTTGATTCATTATATGCCAACAACCATCGACTAATGAAATTTTCTTTTACTGTATCTTCCACTTTAAGTTTATTTCATACAAAAGTTGTTTTTTAGCCGCTTGAGATTGTTGCCTTTTACTTATATGTGAAATTTACTTATTCCTAACATGATGATGCATGTTCATTTGTCCGTGTCCTGACGTGTTGTTGACCTTATATTGTGCTGATGCTGTATGCTTGTAAGAATTATTATTCATCAAATGGGAGACATGTTATTATGTATAGCCCTATGCATTTAGCCGAGTTTCATGCTGTTATATAAACTTCACCCCTAACTTTTACATGCAATGATTTTTGTATCTTTTGCGTGCCTACCAATCTTGCGCTTTTATATGATCCGTTGTTCTTCGGTGTCTAAATTCCCAGTTTTTGGTGTTTTGGACCAAGGATGCATCATGGAGAGATCTCTCTGTCCACCATGTGTGAGATTGAATGTTTGGCTGAAGAAAGTTTATATAAATTAACTTGAATTCTTTTTTTGGACAGGACAATTATCTTGAGGAAGCAATGAAAATGAGGAACCTCCTTGAGGAATTTCATGCTAATCATGGCCTTCGCCCTCCAACTATTCTTGGTGTGCGGGAGCATGTTTTTACTGGAAGGTTTGTCTTGATTTTAGTAGAAATTTGATCAACAAATTGACACGATTGTGTTTTCTCTGCTCTCAATAACTCAAATTTATCACATTTTACTCTGGTGCAGTGTTTCATCCTTGGCTTGGTTCATGTCAAATCAAGAAACTAGTTTTGTAACCTTAGGCCAGCGTGTTTTAGCTACTCCGCTGAAGTAAGTTGTTTTTGTTTTGCTTATTATCTTAGTTACTTTCAATGTTTTGTCTATTATTCTTACTCTAGTCTCCTTATATGCTTTTCTATTATAATCCCAAAATTTGATGCATTTACTTCTTTAGAAAAAAAATTGATAAAAGAAGAATTTCATTAAGACGGGGAGAAGGATAATACAAATTAGGGGATAACTGATAAGGGAGCCCAATACAAAAGCAAAAGGAAAAAACAAATATTTATCTATAAATCATAACTTTCCAACCTCTCAACATGGCCAAGAGGAAAAGTCCCTTATAAAGATCAGAGCATTACACTAACCAGATGCTAGGCATATAATTCCCTCCGATAAAACACGTTTGTCAGAAAATCTGTCATTGATGGTGCGTGCACTATTGTCCAACCAAATTTTCCAAATAGTGGCAAAAATTGCACATTGCCACAAAAATTTTTCCTCTTTTCTACTACCAAACCTAACAAACCTAGTCAACAAGGGTTACAGGGCACACCCAACTATTTATGGAAGATGCTAAACAAATTGTTCCATCAGAAAACAGCTATTGGGCAATGCAAGACAGCTATGTGGCCTTCAAACCTGCAGCAAGTCATTGGTGTTAATCCTGTTAAGCACAACTGTCCATATGAACTATTTGACTTTAGAGGCAGCTTTGGACTTCCAAATGGGTTTGTCTAAAGTTACTCCTTTTGAAATACTACATAAGAATCCTGATCTTTTTTCCTCATCTTATTTTGCAAAATGGAAAGAAATGTAACAAAAAAAAAAAGTTAGATCCTTCCATTAAATATTTCCGTTTTGACCCAGTTATGTGAATGATGATAAGGAACCAAAAATTTTAATTTGTCTTTTAGGGCCCACTTGACAATCCATTTCATTTTTTATGTGCCTAAATAGTTACAATTTTGGTTGGCCATGTTAATTTGGGAGTTAAGACTTAAGAAGGAAAAGAAAGCGAGAGGAAGGAGGGTGTTTAGGAGGTTTGGCTTTGCTGTTTGGGAGTATAGCAAGAAAAGGAAATGAGAGTGGCTATTAGTTACTTTTACATTTTCACACTTGTTAGTAATAATCAATTGTTTATTTCTATATTTCTTAGTTATATTTTCATATAATTAATTATTTTAGTCAAATATATTTAGAATCTAGGTGTTATGGAGGCTCTTGGATGGCTAATGAAACCCCTCAAATATTTTTTTATAGGGGAACCCTTTTGCATCAATCTTGTATTATCCTTATCTTGTATTATCCTTTTCCTCATCTTAATGAAATTAGTGTTTTATCAAATACAAAGAACTCTCCTAATTTGAACTCATAGACAAACCCTTGGTGGCATTTTTTCAATTTTATGTTTTGTCAATCAATGCTAATTTAGACCTTTCATATCATTTTAGCATGGCCTATATCTTACAGACTTTCTCAATTTTGTTGGTTAAATGAAAAATATGCAGAGTTCGCATGCATTATGGACATCCTGATGTATTTGATAGGATATTTCACATAACTCGAGGAGGCATTAGTAAAGCATCCCGTGTTATTAATATTAGCGAAGACATATACTCAGGTAATAACCATCCATAATTCTTGTTCTTTTGTGCCCAGCCCTAGATTTTCTGGGTTAATATGGGTCATGTCTTTCTGATATCAGGTGTTGTGATATTAACACGTAAAACAAGAAAAATTCTTTAGCCATCTATCGCTGTGTCTATTCTTTCCCTGTATATATTTCTGTAACTATTATTTCCCAAACATACCTAGTGGTAGCAATAATCAGAAGTGATAATAACAACAATGATAAGATAATCATTTTATGGCTTTGGGTTAGCCTATGATGATTGACGTCTGTTTGGGTGTGTTTCGAATTTTCACCATTATCCATGGATATCCTGGAAATTTAATGGGATCGTTAAGTGCTTGAATTTTTATTTTTAATTTATTTTTTGGCTCTCTTCCCCTTCCTCTGACACATGCGATTTTGTATCTTTATCTTTCTATAAGAACTTGACTTTTTTTTACACAAATAATAATAGGGTGTCATACAATAGGGGGTTATAGATTTGTTAAACCTTGCATAAATACATTTGTTCTCTATCATAAATCAAATAACCTACAAAATAATGCTGCAGGTTTCAACTCGACACTGCGGTTGGGAAATATAACACATCATGAATACATTCAGGTTGGATATACTATTATATTACGATGCAATATGCTTTCAACTGCACAAAAAAAAAAAATGTCTTTCTAATTTGCTGGTTACTGCTTTTTCTGTAGGTTGGAAAAGGAAGGGATGTTGGGTTGAACCAGATTGCCCTCTTTGAAGGGAAAGTGGCTGGTGGTAATGGAGAGCAAGTGCTTAGCAGGGATGTTTACAGACTTGGACAACTTTTTGATTTTTTCAGAATGCTTTCCTTCTTTTACACAACTGTTGGTTTTTATGTTTGCACTATGGTATAGTCCTTAAGCCTATATAACTTCCCCCTCAAAAATCCTTTGATGTTTGTTTGTCAAAGTTTTCTTACTGATGTTTTCCCAATTTTTTGTTGCAGATGACAGTCCTCACTGTATATATATTTTTGTATGGAAGAGCATACCTGGTAAACTAATGGGATTACTTAAATTTTCTTTCTTATTACTTAAATTTTGTATGAAACCATTCCTAGTTATTTGTAATTAGTTTTTTTGTTCTGGTACTTTTGTTCTTCTTCTCAATAAATAAACGACGTTTAAGAAAGACATTATAGCATCATTTCATCCATATAATGGACTCCACCTACTTGACCTGGTGGTGGTTTCATTTGTTTTTACCTAAATACCATGATGATCTCAATGTCATGAACTGGATTTTCAATTCTGAAGGGATGTTAAATTGTCAATAGATGTCATGAAAATACTCCCAAAAGCTTAAACCAATAGTAGGAGGTACATGAATAGTTACATCTCTAACAATAGAACTGCTTCCCACCATTCAAAAAAGCATAATAAAATGTATAATACACCGCCTAGTTTATCATGTCCATTTTAGTTTGGCCACTCATCCACCACAGCTTAAAAACAAAAAACTTTTAAGTAGCAACAATGATCATTTGAACTGCCTTGTATATGGCAGCTATATTTAAGGTTAAAGTCCTTGAATACATAATGCTCTGTCATTGTACTCTTTTTCTTTCTCATTAATGCACTTATCTTCCTATGAAGAAAACTATTTCTCTTACTCTGTTGGAAAGAAACATTGAATAAATTGAAACTTGGCATAGATAGTAACTAGTTGTATCGAAAGTAAGCACTCATAGGAAATTATCACTCTCATTTATTGTAATTATCACTCTCATTCCTCACAGTTATCACTCTTTTGAACTATTATGAGCTTGGTGTTCTTCTCTGATGTTACAACCATTTGTAGGCATTCTCTGGTCTTGATGAACGCATCTCGAGGGAAGCAAGGATTTTGGGTAACACAGCACTTGATGCAGCTCTCAATGCACAATTTTTGGTACAGATTGGTGTTTTCACTGCAGTGCCAATGATAATGGGGTTTATACTTGAATTAGGATTGCTGAAGGTTTGGCCCTACAATTGTTTATCTTTCTTTTACAGCATATGAACCTAAAATAATTTGTTGGTGTTTAACCAAAATGTTATATGCCATGGAAATGATTGCAGGCTATTTTTAGTTTCATCACAATGCAACTTCAGCTATGTTCTGTGTTCTTTACATTCTCATTAGGAACTAGAACTCATTATTTTGGGCGTACAATTCTCCATGGGGGTGCAAAAGTAAGTTGCTGTATTTTTTTATTTGTTTGTTTTTCCTCCCTCTCTATGTGAAGTCAGAACATGTATAGTTATTCAGTGTAACTCAGACGTGATTGAATTTGACCTTTTATTGTAGTATCGGGCAACTGGCAGAGGGTTTGTTGTCCGTCACATAAAGTTTGCTGAAAATTACAGACTATATTCTAGGAGCCACTTCGTCAAAGCGTGAGTACTCTTTATTATTATTGTTGTCGTTGTTGTTGGAAATTCATTGCAATGTTTTATTTATTTATTTTCCCTGTGACGCAACAGGCTGGAAATAGCACTACTACTTATAGTTTACATCGCATATGGGTATGCGCAGGGAGGTGCTGTTACATATATTTTGATAACTCTAAGCAGTTGGTTCCTTGTCATATCCTGGCTTTTTGCTCCTTATATTTTCAACCCATCTGGCTTTGAGTGGCAAAAGTAAGTTTCCTGCTGTTAAATTTACTGCTTTCAGTTTCGATTTGTATACTTGATATTACATGTCATTTCTTGTCCTTTAAACATACAGAAGTTAATATTGGACAACCAGTTTTCATATTTATTTTTGAAGGGCTAAACTGACTACACTTGTATCTTTGGAGGACTAAAATGGCTATTTACTCTTTCCTTGCTTCTAATTTGGATGATGTTTGGTTTCAAGATAGCTAATTTTTAAATATGATGATATCGTTACATGAATTATATGAGCTATTCTGTACCTTTCTAACTTAGTAACTTATGTAGGACTGTGGAAGATTTTGATGATTGGACAAGTTGGCTTCTTTACAGAGGAGGAGTAGGAGTGAAGGGAGATAACAGTTGGGAGTCTTGGTGGGATGAAGAGCAGGTTGGTATTAATAGTTACTTGATTGTTCTTTTATCCCAAAATAATAGTCACTCTGTTTTTATGATTTATGGTTTAAAATAGGGTTGATTCTGTCTTGCTCTATTAATTTATAATGGAATTTCTCTTCAAAAAATAAAAATAAAAATAAAAAATAAAAAACAAAAGAAAAGAAAAGACATGGCCACGTTCAACAACAACAACAAAGCCTTGTCCCACTAAGTAGGGTCGGCTACATGAATCAAACGATGCCATTGTGCTCTGTCATGTATCATGTCTACAGAGAGACCGTTTACATGTAGATCTCGTTTGACCACCTCATGGATGGTCTTCTTAGGTCTTCCTCTGCCTTTCGCCCTTTGTCCATCTTCCATCTTATCCACCTTCCTGACTGGATGTTCTATCGGTCTTCTTCTCACATGTCCAAACCACCTAAGACGCGATTCAATCATCTTTTCCACAATTGGTGCTACTCCAACTCTCCCCCTTATATCTTCATTCCTTATTTTATCCAATCGCGTATGACCACTCATCCATCTCAACATCTTCATCTCTGCCACACTCAGCTTATGTTCGTGCTCACTTTTTTGTCGCATATAAAACCAGATGCATTCCGCCATTTTGACCAACCTGCTTGGATCCTATGATTTACATCATGTTCAATCTCTCCATTATCATGTATGATGCACCCAAGATACTTAAAATTTTTAACTTTTCGTAGGATGTTCTCTCCAATTTTCACCTCTATATTGGAGTTTTCCCTTCTCAGACTGAACTTACATTCCATATATTTCGTCTTACTACGGCTTATGCGCAGGCCATACACTTCTAGAGCTTCTCTCCATAACTCCAACTTCTTATTTAGGTCTTCCCTTGACTCTCCCATAAGGACGATATCATCGGCAAAAAGCATGCACCATGGCACAGGCTTTTGGATGTGCTCTGTGAGTACTTCCAAGACTAATATGAAAAGGTATGGACTTAAGGATGATCCCTGGTGTAATCCTATACCAATAGGGAATTCCTCTGTCACACCACCTTGAGTCTTCACACTAGTTGTGGCCCATCATACATGTCTTTAATTGTCCGAATATATGTGATCCTTACTCTCCTCTTTTCTAAAACCTTCCATAAGACCTCCCTTGGTACCCTATCATACGCTTTTTCCAAATCAATAAACACCATGTGTAGATCCCTTTTATTACTACGATACCTCTCCATCATCCTTCTTAATAGGTATATCGCTTCAGTGGTAGATCTGCCTGGCATAAATCCAAATTGGTTCTCTGTTACTTGTGTCTCTTTTCTCAACCTCCGTTCTATCACCCTTTCCCATAACTTCATAGTATGACTCATAAGCTTAATCCCTCTATAGTTTTCGCAACTTTGTATATCTCCCTTATTCTTGTAGATAGGTACCAAGGTGCTCTTTCTTCACTCATCAGGCATCTTTTTTGACCTTAAAATCTCATTAAAAAGCTTGGTTAACCAGTTGATGCCTTTTCCTCCAAGACCCTTCCAAACCTCAATCGGGATATTATCAGGTCCTACTGCCCTGCCATTTTTCATCTGCTTTAGAGCCTCTTTTACCTCGAAGTCTCGAATCCTTCGATAGTAGTCAAAGTTTTGATCTTCTTCGCTTGTGCATAATCGACCAAGGCTCGGAAGAGTCTTCTGTCCCTCATTAAATAACTCGTATAAGTAGCTCTTCCACCTTTCATTAATCTTCTCCTCTTGAGCCAACACCTCTCCATCCTTATCCTTTATGCACTTAACCTGATCCAAATCTCTCGTTTTTCTTTCCCGGCTCTTTGCGATACTATATATACCTTTTTCTCCTTCTTTCGTGCCCAAAGACTGGTAGAGACCCTCATATGCTCTTGTTCTTGCTTTACTTACAGCCACTTTTGTCTTTTTCTTAGCCGCCTTATATTTTTCCCAATTATCTGCATTGCGGCATAAAGACCATTCTTTAAAGCATTCCCTTTTTATCTTTATCTTTTCTTGTATACTCGCATTCCACCACCAGGACTCCTTGTATCTTGGTCCTATTCCTTTAGATTCACTAAAACTTTCTTTTGCTGTTCTTCTAATAACTTCTGTCATCTCCCTCCACATCTCTTCCGCGCTTCTATTCTCATCCCACTTTGCCTCTTCTCCTACCCGTCTTAGGAAGCTTCCTTGTTCCTCATCTTTCATCCGCCACCACCTTGTCCTTGGGTTCTTCGTATGATGTCTTTTCCTCAACTTTTGCTCAACGCGAAAATCCATGACGAGCACCCTATGTTGTGTTGTCAAACTCTCTCCCGGGATAATTTTACAGTTAATGCAAAATTTCCGGTCGACTCTCCTCAACAAGAGTCGATTTGAGAGTTTGTCATGCCACTCTTTTTTTAAAACATGTATTTGCGATGAGAAGATCAAAAGTTGAGGAGAAGTCCAAAATAGTTTTACCCTCGACATTGATCACCCCGAAACCATAGGAAAAGTCCAAAATAGTTTTACCCTCAATATTGATCACTTCGAAACCATGGCCTCCGTGAATACTCCCATATCCAGTCACTTTTCTCCCAACATGGCCATTTAAATCTCCTCCTAAGAAAATCTTATCTCCCAAAGATATGCCTTGAACCAAACTCTCTAGATCCTCCCAAAACCTTATCTTGTGTTGTTCGTCCGAACCCACTTGCGGTGCATAGGCGCTAATCACATGGAAAGCACCTCCCTCCACCACAAGTTTGATAGAGATGATCCGATCTCCCACCCTCTTGACATCCACGACGTCCTTCTTCTACTGCTTATCCACAATTATTCCAACTCCATTCCTATTCTTCACCTTTCCTGTATACCAAAGTTTGAAACCAGAAGAATCCAACTCCCTAGCCTTTGCACCAACCCATTTCGTTTCTTGTAGGCACATAATGTTAATCTTCCTCCTTGTCATGGTGTCCACCACCTCCATGGACTTCCTGTTAGAGTGCCTATGTTTCATGTCCCAAATCTCAACCTTCTGTCGCTTCGACCTTTACCTTTTCCTTTGTGAACTAGTTTATTTACCCTCGTCCGTTCACGAAAACGCGAGAACCCTTGCTCATTTAACACTACATCCGGGCACCGATGCAGCGGCTCTTGCTTTGACACCGTACTCGAGCCATACGGCGCGTTGCTTCCGGGCAACGACCTAACTTTAGCGCAATAATGTCTTTGATTCATGTCATGGGAGGTTCGGCTATATTTTTGTTGGTTGCCGAAGACCTAACACAACCCTCCTCCTTTATCCGGGTTTGGGACCGGCTATGTACCGCAAGGATAGGATTGTGGTAATGGGGGAAAATTAGTATCCGCCTTATTACACGGAATCTCTCAACCCCATGTTACACATGTTAGGGAGGTTTTCTCTAACGAAACATGGGATCAAACACAAAAGGAAGTCCCTGTATTTCAAATATGATCCAAGCTACCTCCATAAAGATTTTCCCATCTGTTCCAACTAAGCTTCTGAATAGATGGGTATATTATTTGATTAGGTAGCATGTAAGTGGAACAAGCACGTGAAAGCCCATGGCATTAAAAAGTTAGGTTGAATGATTTAAATCTTCTGAAGTTTCTTCTTCGGAGCCATGTCATTCGATTCTGCTGCATAGAGCAAGTATTGATGGAGGGTGCCATGTGAGGACCTTGTGAAGTTTATTCAGTTTTACTAATTGTAATCAGACAATTGAATTATAAATGTTACAGAATTGTAGTCTTCTCTCAGGATTTGAGTAAGACTGTGGACATTGCATGAAATAGTAGTCATTGAGCTGATGCCTTTTCTGTTGGTTTTTAATGAGTTGCTCTTGCTGTAGATGCATATCCAAACGATGAGAGGTCGGATCTTGGAGACAATTTTGAGTTTGAGGTTCTTCGTGTTTCAATATGGAGTTGTATATAAGCTACATCTTACTGGAAAAGATACATCACTTGCAGTAAGATCTTTTTCCTTACTCTGAATTTAACTTTTCATGTGGCATATAGCCTATACCATCGTTAGTCCCGACAATTATCAAATAGAAAATCACTTTAGTGTTCCTATAAAATTTACATAAAGAGTATTTTTACCTGTATCTTTTGAATCTGAAGCAAATACGAGTCTTATTTCTTGGTTCTGATAATTTGCTATTTTGTAGGTATATGGATTCTCATGGGTTGTCTTGGTCGTAGTTGTCTTGATATTTAAGGTTTGAACTAATTTTTTAGTTGTATTGGTTATATTTGCCCTTGAACCTTTCTGGCCTACCCCTCTTCCTAGGATTCTGATACCTCCTTGCTTTGCAGATCTTTACCTACAGCCCGAAGAAATCTGCAGATTTTCAGCTGGTAATGCGTTTTTCTCAGGGAGTTGCAGCTATTAGCCTTGTTGCAGCCGTGTGTCTTGTTGTTGCCTTTACAAATCTGACAATACCTGACCTTTTCGCAAGCATCCTGGCATTTATCCCGACTGGATGGGCAATGCTATCTGTAAGTTCGGATTTATTTATGTATGAATATTCACATGCCAACTTGGATAGTAACTGATTCTTTATCTCGAATTATACACAGCATTTAAATTGAGGAGGGTGGGGACAAAAACATAATGATTTAATCTCCAATTATACATAACAATAACTACTCTACATTTTACCTTTGCACTTAATGCATGCACAAGGGATCAGTTTGCCTATTGTTTTCTCCATCCATTTAGTTTTTAATGTACCATTTTTTTCACTGATAATTATTGATGGAAGGAGTATATTTACAATTGTTAGTGCCTGTTGATATTTGTGCTTTAAAGCTTATTCCCTCTGCTGCAACATTTATAAGATTTTCCATTCTGCTCTTTGCAGTTGGCAATTACTTGGAGGAGGATAGTTTGGAGTCTAGGATTGTGGGATTCTGTGCGCGAGTTTGCAAGAATGTATGATGCTGGAATGGGAATGATCATCTTTGTGCCAATTGCGCTTCTATCATGGTTCCCATTCATTTCGACATTCCAGTCTCGCCTTCTCTTCAATCAAGCCTTCAGTCGTGGTCTCGAAATCTCACTTATCCTTGCTGGAAACAAAGCTAATGTTGAGGCTTAACTCTCTCTACTCATCTTTTATTGCTTGTGAACCTCTGGGGAGGATTTTATAGTTCACATGTATATTATTTTGCAGTGCAGTGTGGACTTGGTTCCACATTTAGTGTGAGAATGTATGATCATTCTTGGTGGGTTTCTCTTTGTATTATTAGTTATTTTAGTTTTGCATAGTCTGCAGTTCAGTTCCCACCAATATTAGTCTGTAAGTACGAAATTAAATATAATCTCCCATAGTTTAACCACTCTTTACGTTGTTGCCACTTGCCATGCTGATGTTTATGCTTTCCAGTTTCTTGATTAGGGACGAGAAACTGAAAAATTGTCTAGCTTAAGTGCTTAACAAGATTTGTAGGAATTCTAAGAAAGTGAAAAGAAAAAGTAAAAATGAGTCGTTTGTAAAAAAGAAAAAATGCGTTGGAAGATAAAAGACCTTGGTAAGGCACAATCTTGGATGAACAAGCCAACATCGAAATAATAAAAAAAGGCCACATTTCAAACACACCAGATTGTCAGAACAAATATAATTTACTGACACTGTTAGTTACTGTCAACAAAGGATTCTATTTGACATATATATAGCTATCATCAGCAAAGCTTGTGGCTGATGCAAGCATAACCGGTGAGTTCAATAAATATTCAAGGAAAATTACAAAATATGCATATACTCAAAGCAAAAAGATCTTTGACAAATGAAGTCCTAAACAGGCTGACGAATTGCCTCATCATTGGCATCTCCATTTCCCTCCATCGTAGTCATCTCATTAGGCGTGTCTGTATAAGAAGTTTGCTGATCAAGTCCAGGACTACTTGGGGGAGATGGGTTTATTACCGGGTGGTCAAACTTACAAGCTGGTCCAAATTTGCAAATCCCGTAGCGGCTGTAATGGGAGCATACATTCTGATCCTGAAATTTTCATAATTAGCATAATTATGGATGATAAGGTAAACTAGTAATTCAGCATATTTTACATGTATATTTTCGTCTACCAGCAGAAGTAACAAATATTTCACGTGCACATGCATATTTTACCTTTAGCATTTTATCAGCATGAAGTGCTTGTTATTATAGTGGTTATATTTGTATGTTGTAATCAACACGTTCCTTGTTCAAAATCAACACACTATACTTGCCACTATGACCTATAAAATCACTTTTGCTGTTTGTACTCTTTTAATCTTTGCCTTTTACAAAATTTATTTATTTTTCTTCAACCATGTAAAAGATTATTTTAACTATTTTTCTTGTATAACATTCACTATTTTCATGTAACCTTTCTTATTTCAATAAAAAGCCTTATTTTTTAAATAAATTTAAGGGGAACGTTTTATTGTAAGCTTACAGGTCTCAGAGGCAGGCCCTTGTCACTGAGGTTGCACGGAGGTATTCTTGCAACCCGATTCTTTGGATGATGGAATTTACAATTGGATTTGAACTTGCAATCTCCAGTTTTTAAGAAGTAGCTGCATTCGGGTTCACCAGGCCTTTCTGGAAACTCTTCAATTGGCGTCTGCTTTGGTTGGTGCATGTACATAGGTGTTTCGATTGTTGGGTTGTTCATGACATATGCCGATGGTGGGTGCATACTCCTCTCGGATAAATAGACAGGTGCCTTTACAAACCATAATCTGGTCAAATTTCTTGGAAACATAATACTATATATAATATTACTGCCTTTTCTTTATTAAATATGAAACCGGACTAAATATGTTGTAACATAAATGATATTAAAACAGAGAACATTAAAATTAAAAAGCAGAAATTTGGCAAACTCGTGTAATAGTAATAATGCAGTAGATTGGCTCTTGCCGAAGGTTGTTAGCTTTGATCCCAAATATAAGCAATTTACCTGGTATCCGTTCCATTCAGGACTTCGGGGAGAAACCGCTTGACTAGGCGAAAGCATCATTGGCACAAAAGGAGCAGTATCATTTAATGTTTTTGAAGATGACCACGAGGGACCAGATGGTTGTGATGCGCCTTGTAGGGGTACATAATTACCATTACCAAATCCTGAAACAGAATCCCCAACTCTACCACCAGAAGTAGGATCAGGATGATTAAACTTGCAATTTGCTCCAAACTTACAGGAGCCTGTGCGCATGTAATAGGGACATTGTTTCTCTCCCTGTCATTGAGGTGTTTAAGAATAAAGAAACAAAGGAGAGTATAAATCCAAAAAAAAATAAATATCACTACAAGTGGACGAAACTAAATTATACCAATCGTATAGGCAAGCCAAGAAAGTTAAGCTCCAAAAGTGGCGCAGCTGAAGGCTTTCCTCTTGTGTGGTTAAATTTACAAGCTTTTCCAAACTTACATCCTCCCGACCTTAAATAATACTGCCATATATGCAAATAAAGCTATAAAGATAATAAATAATATCATACGCTTTAATGACTACATGCGATTTTATTCTATATAAAAAAAACTATGTTTCATTGTCATTAAAATAGAAGTTAACACAATAGAAAATGCAATGGTAAATCTGAAGTTCGCGCAACACCATAGTTTTGAAAGTAACCTTGCATTCTATCTGGCCCGATTTTTCAGCCGGTTCTTCTCTTTCTCCCCCAACCTTCTCTTTAACAGCCTTTAGTCAATGAAAAAAAATCAACACATAGATTATAAGTACCACAAAATGCAGTTTTTAATGTTATTAGTGTACAATAGATATAAGCTAATAATATAAAGTATAAGTCTTGAAGTTTGGACAATGTTACAAACAAAATGCAGTTTTTAATGTTATTAGTGTACAATAGATATAAGCTAATAATATAAAGTATAAGTCTTGAAGTTTGGACAATGTTACAAATTTACCACGTCCTTGAGCATAATGAGTCCATCAAAAACCAAAATTTTAAGCAATATTATATATAAAAAGTAACATTTTCAAGATGGACGCTAAAAAGCATATGACCAAGCAATCTCTTTGAAACTTCTAAAGTTTTAATATTTGGTATAAATCATGATAAGGGTACCAGTGCTTCAAGTCAAACATACTACATTATTCAGCTAAGCATAAATGCCCTTTATCTCAATCTACTCATTCCATTGATATAATATATATAACGCTAAAAATACAAGGAAAAAAAAAATCTTGGGCAAATAGTAAATATTCAGAAGTGAGTTTCAACCCTAATTTTCAAACATGCAATCCAGACCACTGTGCTAGATTGATAATAGGAACAGAAGAATAATTAATACCTGGTTCTTCCTCCTACCAAGTGGGTGATTAAACTTGCAATTGAATCCAAATTTGCAAGTTCCAGTTTTAAGATAGAAAGCACAATCTTCAGCATCAGGCCTCAGTGGATATTGCTGCTGAACTCTACCACTGCTTCTATCTTTCTTCTTCTCCACTTCTTCATCACCTTCAACTTCAACTTCATCATCACCATTACCATCACCATCAACATCAAAATCTCCACTTACCTTATCAACCTCACTCTCTTTCACATTCTCATTCCAGCCATAACCCTCATCATCATCCCAACCATCATTATCATCACTCCCCTGTGCTTCACCTGTTTCCGGGGCACAACCACCTTCACCACCCAATTCCTCACCACCATATTCTCCACTACCAGCTACAAAGTTCGAATCTTTCTTCTCATTTTCAGCTACCCTTTCATCCTCATCCTTCAAATCCAACTTCTTGTGGAACTCTGCACCAAGTTCATCACGAGTTTCATCCTGCAACCCCAAATTTTGACTGAGATCTGGCTCTGATTGTTGAGGATCGTGATGATGATTGGGAAAAGGAGAAGAAGGTTCACTCTGAGAACCCAATTGTGGGTCTTTGGTGGTGGTTGTGGTGGAGGAACCAACTGATTCTGATTCAGAAGGTTCCATTTTTGTTCCTCAACATTTCAAGCAAAAACCCTAAAAATGGAGATTGTTTGAAAGATTATTGAAACAGGAACAAGACGGTGAGAGAAAACCTCCCAAAAGTAAAATAAAAATAAAGGTTGGATTTTTTTTTATTATTTTGGGAAAAATCAGAAGAAGACCAGAACAAGTGTGAACTCAAAAACGCAAAGGGGTGTTACTTTCCGCAGTGTACTTTTTGCATTGTGTTTTGTGAGGTGTATTTAAGTATGTACCTTTAAATGGAAGTACGTATTGTTATACGATCAGAGGTTGCTGTTAACCGTATACGCCTACCATTGGACACTTAGAACCAAAATGAGCTGATAATTATCCATGCCGTAATAAATTTTTCTTACTACAATTAAAAACATTATTAAATAGACTTAAATCATACTACAAATCTACAATTCCAAAGGAGTTGTTATTTGGACAACAAAAAAAGGAGTTATTATTTGTTAATTTGTATATTAATTTTCTTTTAATTTTGTGTCAATATCTCATTTAATTGTGTATTTAAATATTAATATTTTTCCACCAAATAAAACTTTGTTAGAAATAAATAAAATAATATTTATTAAACGTTTTTTTTAGTATATGAAAAATAATTTATTAGGTTTATTAAAGTATCCATTCTTTTTGTAAAGGTCCTATTAAAATATTTGTTCTTTAATCTTATGTGTCAACATATCATTCAATTATATATTTAAATATTAATTTTTTTCTCCAAATAAAATTTTATTAGAGAATGAATAAAATAATAGTTTAGCACTCCCTATTTTCCCTGCCGTCATTCTTAGTGGAATTGCATATTTTCTTCTGATTTCAAGTAATTTCCTTCACTTTAAGTGGTATTGAAAGATCTCCTCTTATGATTTGTCGGTCGCTTTTTTGGACAATTGTATTCTTTAATTTAATGAAATGAAAATAAAATAAGAATTCAAGTGTTATATAAGAAGAGTTTCATCAATGTTTTTTATTTTCGTATTCTTTTATAGGTGGTAAGTCATGGTTAAAATATTTTCGTCCATTTAATATTCTATTAGATGCAAGAATAAAATAAGATAATATAAAAACCGTTGAAATATGATATATGAATTAAAAGAAAAATACATTTTCTGGTTATAAAGACATGAAAATTTATTGTTTATTGACATTTTTGTTTACAAGTTGGAATACAAAAAAAAATAATAAAATCATAACGTCAATCATACTGTTATTCTGTGGGACAAAGGTCTTTAATGTAGTTTTGCATAAGTGGTTTTCATATGGTTAAAGGATGAGGTTTTCTTCCCAAGCAAAAGAGGAGTGCAAAGTGCAATAGTCAAATGCAAGTGACTAGTATTTTAAACATATACATCTCGATATTAAATGTATCCAAAAAAGTGAACGTGACTTGTTTCTTAAAATGGATTGAGTTTCATATAAAAAATATACGACAAAAAAAAAGGTGCAATTTTTTCAAAATTGCCAAAGAATCCAAACCTAAATATTCACAAGAGACTTAGCTACTTTCTACGATTAGAGGTATCAATAGGCAGATGTGGATGAATCAAATGACTTCATATATGGCTTCCACACATAGCCATACATACAGTCACAAACCATATGAAAATAGAAGAAATATTTCCAAGAAAATTCAGCTCAACAGTGAAAATAAAAAATAATAATAATAAATCTACTCTAAATTCAGGAATCATCTACAAAATGACACCCCTACCAAAATACACCTTAACCAGGGGAAGTGCCACTGGAACAAATTCTTAAGGATTGTACATAAATGTTGGAACAACATTTGCATGTGATAGAATTGGATGAATATCATGTTTCCAAATCTAAGCAATTGCTTCAATTAGAATAAACAAATGGGTTAAAAATACCCAAAAAGAAACAGAATTAATAGTTACTCTAAATGGCAATTGCAGGGATATCCTAAACTGTTAATAAAACCTAGTCCTAGAATGGTCAATTGAGCAATGGATTCATAAATTCATAAACCATGTTAAAGTAACAACAACATCTACTCCAATTGATATTAACGACTCTTCTTTGTTGAGTGCCCAGTCTTACGCTTATGGCGACTGAAATCAGACACAAATCTGAATGTTTGCCCACAGCCTGGCTCGGCACATACATACGGTCGCGCACCAGTGTGGACTCGAATATGTTCTGTACGAGCCCATGCCCACTTGAAAGTCATCTTGCAGCCCTTCCAAGGGCACTTCAATGGGCGGTCATCCTCGTGAACTCGTCGGTGCTGCACCAGATATTTGTGCGAGAAAAACTTCTTCCCGCAACCTTTTACAGGACATATATTTCTCTTGTGATGCATCAGCTCCTGTTTTGACCCAAAACTCATGGTGCAGCCATCAATGTCACACTGGAATTCATTTTCCTCATCCTTCACTTTAGCATTGCTAGCTGCCTTTGCAGATGTAGCATTCTTCACCCTTTTCTTTTTGGTTTGCTTTTCTTTTGATATTCCATCAGACTCCTCGACTTTTGGGGCTCTCTTCCTAAGGCGTGTGCTAGGTCCACCTTCTTCCCCCTCTTCCATTTTCAAACTAAACTCTCTGGATTTACCAGATTGCTTATTCCGAATCTGAGATGCCTTTAATTTCTTAAGTGTCTGAGCACCTCGTTTTACAGACCGGGATGTCTGATTTTTCATTTGGAGAGAGCGAGCTTGCTTCATCTGCTTGAGTGTCATTGGTTTTGATTGCTTACTTCTAAGAGTTCTCTGCTGCTTCTGCTGAGAATCATCTTCCACTTCATCGTCAGAATTTACATCATCATCATCACCATCATCATCATCAACGCATTTCGCTTGCTTTCGTTTAGGAGTTTTATGGGCCAGATGAGAATTACTGTTTTGCCTATTTCTAGGAATACTACTCCGCTGCTTCTGAAAATGATCCTCCATTTCATCATCAGACATTACATCATCTCTTTCAATTTGTTTGTTTCGCCTTCTCTTAGAAACACTAGTTTGCTGCTTCTGAACGTGATCCTCTAATTGGTCATCAGACATTTCGTCTTTAACCCCTCTTTCAATGCCTTTGTTTTGCCTTCGCCTAGAAACACTCTTTTGCTGCTTCTGAAAATGGTCCTCCAATTGGTCATCAGTCAATACACCTTTGTTTTTCTGCCTTTTAGGAAGACTTGTTTGCTGCTTCCGACTGTAATTCTCCAATTGCTCATCAGATGATACATCTTCCCCTGCTACATATTTGGCCAGCCTACCTTTAGGAGTCTTTCTATACTTGCGACAATGTCCTTCCAATTGACCATGTGATATAGCATCTTCTCTTGCAAGGTATTTCGCTTGCCTGCTTTTAGGATTCCTCTGTTGCTTGTTCTTCTTGTGTGGCTCCAATTGGTCATCAGACATCATTTCCTCTTTCTCAGCAATGCATCTGCCTTTTCTAATGTATCTGGCATGCTTGCTTTTAGAATTCTTCCTATGAAGCTGAAGAGAACCGTCATCCAATGAATCCTCAGAAACTGCATCTTCTATGTCTTCAACTTGCATGCTGCTATGTTCAAATCTCTGATGGCAATCAGAATCATAGACCATTGTATCATCTGAAACCACATCATTGTCAATAAATTTATCATCAAGTGAATCATCAGAAACTGCATCACTTCCTGTGCAATTTGTTTGGTCACTTAAAGGTTTTCTATGATATGGGGGAGAATAATCCCCTTCCAAATCCGCACCTTCACTCTCAATATCCCTGGCTTGCTTACTTCTAAGAGTCCTCCTCAGCTGTTGGTTAGGTTTGTCTTCAGTTGGATTATCCAAATCCACATCTCTCTCAGCAAAACTGCCTTTCCTGGCTCTTCCATTCTCAATAGTCATTTTCCGCTTCTTACCTGATTTTCTGGCACTAGTTTCGCTTTTAGGGATGCTTCCTGATCTCTCTATTTTCTCATCATGTAATCCCCACCCATGTAAGCTTTTCTCATCTTCAACATCTTCAGAATCTCTTTTGGCCAAAAGAGGATGTACCTGACTGGACATCCAAACTTTACCACACCATTTCCCAGCAACTATCTTTTTCTGCTTGTTAACCCTTCTCTGATAGACCTTTGGTTCTAATGGTGAACTTGCTGGAGAGCTTTGGCCAAATGCATAATATATGACAGAATTGTAAGGCATCTGCTTACTGTAAAGAGGAGAACGGCTAAGAGTTGAACTGTAGAAAAGATTGATTCCCAGCTTCACACACCAGTCCCCATTCCCAGGAATAGCTTCCTCACTATCCAGGGCTACCTGGATCCTCTCCTCATCCTCCTTGCTGGAATGCCTGTACTCAATCTTCTTCCACAGGTAATCAATCCCAAGATCTTCTGCTACAAGCTTAGCTTCAGCCTCTATCTTGGGGAAATCTGTGGAAATATATTATTAAAAAAGACCCACAAATGAGAGGATATCTAGTAACACTATTTATACAATATTAACACTAGTAATCCTATAAGAGATTCAGAAATTATAGCAACAAGGTAATACACACTAGCTATAATCAATCCACAAAAACTATGAAAATGTTTTCCAAAATCAGCAAGAAAAACCTGTTTGATATCCAAGTTTTAAAGAATATTGTTATGGCTTATCATAGATTTTATAACAAAAAATTAAAGCTTAAATGAGCTTTCACAAAGTTGAAAACATGAGAAACATAAACAGGAATATATGCTGAATAGTTTTGTTCAACTGACTTCTAGAAGAAAAAGAAAATAGAGCAAAATATATATACGCACGCACATACACACACATATACAAACGTGCGCGCGCGCGCACACACATACACAGATGCTAAAACCTTTAACTAGAAGTTAACTTCTTTGTTGGTTCCGATGATGACTTCCATATAGTGTGACAAGTTTCACTGACTGAGTAGTGAATGGACTTTGGACAACTATTTCATCATGAAAAAAGTAACTTCTCTCACCTTTTGATAACTTCCATCCCAAAAGTCTCACGTTTCATGACCAAAAGTTGAGATGTTTCTTGGGCAGTTTACTCTAAATTTACTAGGTGCTCACTTGAAAAGGGAAAAAGAAGTGGGAAGAAAAACAAGTGGTAGAATATTTATGCAAGAACATGGGATGAGATAAAATGTAATGCAGCATAAACTGATTAGTTGATCAATCACCACACCTGGATGACATAGGAGCATTATGTGGGCTCCACCTATTGGGCGAAGTTGCTGCTCTGCTTCTACAGCATGCTCCAGACAGAAGACATGCATTCTAGATGAGTCTTGATCACCTTGTGGCATCACTGAGGCATTTTTATCATCATTTGGAACCATAGCCTTGCCCAACAATGTTTTTTCAGTATCATTGGTATACATTGCCCTCATATTTTTTAATGCAAACCCTGAAGAAGTATCACAATCCTGTTTTTCTAAAGAGTGGTCAAAAGATTGATGACTAAAATCATTTCTGCTATCAGGTCCAGTGAGGGGAATAGTACAGCCATCTTGAAAATTAGATGGTGATCCTCCTAATGTGGCATTAATCATAGGTGATTCATGACCATCAACTACAATATCTGAGTCACCATGCTCTTCCTCAGAGTCGGAAGAATTTCCATATGTTGAAGCCAACAATGCAAGAGCTGTATTGCTTTTTCCAAGGGACTCCTCATAATTACGCTCAGCAGTCTGTAGCTGATACTGGGCAGATTGAACAGGATCCTGATACAATCCTTGGGTCTTCTTTTCTGTCCACCCTGCATGTCACAATAAAATGGATAAGTTGTTTCACTCATCTAACCATTAATTTATATATGACAAACTTTACAGAGATGAAGCAAGAGATATCAAAGGCATTTGTAGACACCTAGGTTGTTCTTTGATAATTCATATGCATATCAGAAGGGTTTAGATAGGGATCTAATGCATGTTTCTATGCTCCTATTATCCCAACCCTATGATAATGACATATGCTATGATGCAATCAGTTACAAGTTCATGGCATCATTGGCAGTAGGAATAAAGCAAGATAGGCCCAATCCATACTAATGCAAAGCCAATTCATCCTACAGGGTCAACATTTGTGTTGTGCTCTACAGAAGGAATTTATCAGGTTAGGTTGGTCATACCAGCTGATCTCTTCCATATCAGGGCATGACAAGGGCACGAAAAATATCAAAAACAAAGATGCTTCATCATTATTGTATTTGAAGATTTAAAGAAACTTAAAAACTACTTTTGGTGCAATATGAAACACAATATGGAAGGCATGAAATAGAACCATAAAAACCTGCCTGCATACATACTTGGTTCAGGAAAAGCCGCTTCTTCATGGGCAATAAACTTTTTGCTAGACACTCCAGAACCAACAACCCAATCGTTAAAGAAACTACAATCAGCTGACATGAGATATCTAGCAGCAGATTCTCTAGGCTGTACAATAGCTACACAAGGAAAGCACAATATTCCGCATGTGACACATGAAAAAAGTCTCTTATCTGGCGAACCATCCCCTTCACCACTTTCTCTTTCATTGTCACCTTGAAGTTGCTTGGAACTTGAAGAGCAGATGTTGCCATTTACATCATATGAGGAAATCATGCTCCTTTCACACAATGAAGTAATCTTGTCTTTTATAGAAAGGGAACCTTCTTGCTTGATTCCTCTGTTCATGCTGAATGCCAGATCATCAGAAACAAAACCTTTTGAGGAATTCATTTCCTCGGAGTTGCATGCACCAAGGGAAAATCGAGAGTTCACTTTCCGTTGTTTGGATCCAGATCGTAATTTTGAGCAAAGAGAAATGTCAAATGAGCTACGAGGTAGAAGTATAATCTCAGATCCCTTGCTGAGTTCTTGAAGCAGATCATTATTCTGTGACACATCCTGGACAAATAGTTCTGGAATTCTGTATGTAGAATACAAAAAATATTTACAGGAAGAATATATTATAGAGCTCATTTTGTCATAATCATTGTATATGTAGTGTGTGTGTGTTTGTGTGTGTGTGTGCGTGTGTGTGTGCGCGCGCGTGTGGGAGTGCAGACTTGAGTGCGTGAGGAGAGAACACATGTATGAGCAAATCATATTGGGGGAGTGACATTAAGTCCTCAACAAGGACCACCCTAAAAAGGCAAATTGTCACTATTAAAAATACACACATTCCGATGTCTAGAACCAGTGATTCACATATTTTTAAAATTAGATTGCATTCTGGAACACTGTTAATAAGTTACTGTTAACAATGGCATCAATCTACTCAAACAAAAAGAAAAGAAAATGTAGTTCTGGTAAGATATCAGCATCACCCTGTTACAGCCAAAAGTAAGAAGCCATAATAGCAGAAGACAAACCTAGAACACAAAGCTAAGGCTAGGTCATAAAGTAACTGGAAATGTGAAACCATAGGAGAATGATTTACTGAAGCCCTCCGAATAGCAGCATCTTTTGCAACTCTCAACCATTCAGGCGTTGCAATATTGGCTGCCTCTCCACAATTAAAACCTACACAGCATAGTGACATACATCAAAAGCATTAGAAAGATTCAACTGAAGAAAAAGCGGCAGCCCGGTGCATATCACCCTATGTTATGTAGGGTCAGAGAAAGGGCCACACGCAAAGGACGTAATATAGGCAACCTAATCTGATGCAAGCATCAGCGGCTGATTCTACGGTTTGAACTGTGACCTTTAGGTCATATGGAGACAACTCAACCGTGTGTGTGTGTGTGAGAGAGAGATAAGCTTGCCAAGAGTCTTACCATGACTAAACCCTGTGTGATAAGCTCTTGGAAAAGTCACAACAAACTCCCCAGCATTTTGAACCAACCTGGTAACGATTGAAAGGTAAGATGTCGATAGAGCACCATACCAGAAAAAAGTGGCTTCAAATTATTGCAATGACAATTACCAACATCCATTATTTTTAAAAAGTTATATAGAAAGGAAATATTATTAGATGAAAAGAAGGTAAAGGGTTAGGGTCCTTTGAGCCAAAAGAAAATGAGAAATATTCATCAAGCTGAACAAGTAAACCTTTAGAATTAACAACATTCATCGTACCGAACAAAAAAAATATTCCAAAAAGAATTAACAACAGAACAAAAAATCCCCAACATAACTGGATGCTGCGATGAATTCCGATAATTATTTGAAATTCGAAATTGTTTTGACTGATTGTTCAAGATTAATTGTTTTTAACTAGGGATACATTTCCAGCAAGACCAAATTTGAAATCTAAACTGAACTTCAACAGCTTTAAGTTGATTGAAATCAAGTGGAATATAAGGGGAATCTCAGTTCTAACAACCAACTGCTAATATAAGTATTATGTAATATACACATGAGAATTACACAGATGAGTAACCAAATAAGATTACCACAACCTATAGTATGGCATTAGCAAGGGTTAGTACCTGCAGCATGGAACACCTGCGTTTATCAATACTTCAGGTGACATCACTGTGTTTTTCTCGCCAAGAGTAGAAAAAGTAACTGTTGACGGAAAACAATTCACATGTAAGTTTTATAAGATGCTGATTGATATATAAACATTGAAAGTTAAGTGTCATCGTCTTATCATATGGAGATCAGTTCCTCTGTTATCCCAGATGAAACCAACCAATATGAAAATCGATCCACAACTGATTGAAATAATAGCATTATACAACAAGGCCAAAATAAACAAAGAAGATAAATAAAATAAAAAATAAACACTTGGGAAAGAGAGATTAGAAATTACTCTATAATCCTCAATAAAGAGTTATTGGGAATCCACCATAGAACACCTCACAGAAAGCAGAGAAACAGAACCATAATGCCACCGAACACACTACTCACAGATAATAAAACTTTTGCTACCTTAAATAACGGACTAACCTAAGCCCCAGGCTCATTTCACAAGTACGCAGTCCAAATTCAAACCAGAACAGAAACTCAGTCAACATTCAACACTCATCTTGCTCATGTTCACAAACATCACCACCAAAACACATCCCTAAAGACTTCCTATCCAAACTCAATGATGCTCTTCCACAAACCAGTTCACAGTAAAACCAAAACCTTTCCAATGATAAAACACAGTATAAACAATCAAACAGCACCATAACCAAAACCTAAAAATGTCCAGAAACAGAGGAGCTACCAAAGGATTTTGTTTGCTTCAAATTAACAAACTATCCTCTGGTCCAACAGAAAGCTAACTAACCCTAACTTCACTTCTGGACTTCTGGTCAAAACTATAACAATTCAACTTGATTTCGCTGAACATCTTGACCTAAATTGGAAGCTCGAAGCTCAAAGTGCATACTTGAAGCTACTTAGCTACAATTTGGGAATTGGGGATAGCAACAATGCAAATTGAAATCCAAAGTCCAAAAACACAAACACTCTGTTATCCCCTGCAAAAAGTGAAGAAAACTCACCAAGAGGATTAATCTCAGAGCCATATCCATGAACCCTAACAACATCTTCGAACGCAACGGCTGCATCTCTCGGCACGCCATACCAGGTCTTCCCAGAACCCATGTGAAGGTAATTCAAGCTATGGAGGTCATGGTCCTCAACATGCCAAGCGAACCAGCTGAACAACATAGCCAAATACACCATAGGAGAAGTAACACCAGGTATCTCCTCCTTCATGAACCTCAACAAAGAACCATTCGCCCTCGAAATCTCCCTCATATTCCACGCCGACTCCGCTAGCGCCGCCGCACACTCCTCCCTGCATTTCCGGCTGAACGCCGAGCCCGGCATGTCGTTCGCATACTCCACCGAGAACGGCTTGTCAACGGTCGCCTTCCAGAACAGCGTCTCCACCTCGAGAGGCCCTAGGCCACCGGAACCACCACCACCTCCTCCTCCCTTCCGGTGGCCTTGGTGGTGAAGATGATGCTTCTTGAGGTAGCTCTTCTCGAATGCTTTGGCCTTAGCCTCGAATTCCTGAAAAGTGTAGTTCTCACCGCTTTGCCACACGGGCCTCTGAACGGGCCTGGGCCGGCGGGGGCAGAACCCGATCTGCTGCTGGCGAGTGGTGAATGTAGGCTTTGAGTTAGGCTCGTCGGGCTTAGTCAGCGAGCGAGTGAAGTTGGCAATTGCAACCTTCCTCGGCGGCGGTGGAAACGGCGGTATGATCTTGCAGATTCCGTACTTGGAAGCTTCCTTCTCGATCTTGAAAATGTAGGCGATCGGATCTTGGAATTCCGTTAGTGTCGGCCTGTACTCCGGCGCTAACGGCATCGACTTCAGCCACTGGAAAACGTCGCCGTTTGCTTCCGCCATTCATCAAAGTAATAACAGATAAAACAAAGACCTTACTCGTACTCTTACTCTTATTTTTTTTCCTTTTAGGTTTTTTGTTTTGTTCTCAATGAATGGCCATTGAGAACGCGAAAAGAAGATAGAGAGAGAGAAGTGAGTTATTCTGTTCTCTTCAGATTCGCATGGTGGGTGGGTGAGTGAGCGAGTGAGTAAGTGAGTGAGTGCTTTATTGTTGTTGTGATTTTTTTACTCACTCTCTTTCTCTTTCTCTTTTCTGTTTTCTCTCTCTCTGTTTTTATGTGTTGTTTCCCCTTCCTCTGTTTTCAATGCCTACAGAGGAAAGAGAAGAGAACGGTGAAAAAATAATGAGAGAGAGAGAGAGATTGAAAAACAGGGGAAGTATGAAAGCATTAGCACACAGTAAAGCAGGGGAGAGAGTGGAACATGTGACTGATGTGAGTTGGGGTTTTATCTCTCGGTTTGGGTTTTTTGGTTATGCATTTCCGAAAATGCCACTCATTCTTCCTCTTATTTACAATAACTCTAGTCCTAGTATTGCTGACTTGCTGCATTTTCCTAAATTTGTTTAGGGTTCATGATTCGAGTCAATGTAGTTTCAGAAAGATTCAACTCTTTAAGCTATTATAGTATGTACAAATTTATTCATAAGAGATTCTAAAAATGAGATTATTTTTGTTTTTTAAATTGGACGTAGATTAAAAAATGTGCTGTAAAATACTAAATTACTAAATATTTCTTAATAATTACTAAAGGCATACTTTTGTTTTTAATCTATATTTAAAAGTTAAAATTAAATGGTATAATTCTAATTATTTTAGTTGTGTGTTTAATTTGAGAATTTGTAAAATAAATCTATACAAATATTAATTTATTGATGAATTCACATATATTTTTTTAGAATAATATTATACATTCAAATTTTTTATTAATTAAATTAGTTATGACTAATATTATTCTAAATTTTATTATTTAATTTAATTAAATTTAGTTTATAAAAAATTTGAACGTATAACATTATTCATTCCGTTATTACTATTAGAGGAAGGGCTAGAAAAATATGTATGAATAATTAGTAGCAATTCGAAATTTAACACACTTGTGTAATTTGTGTGAGTCAGATTACTCAACTGTTTTTCTAATAATGGTGTTTAATGTTTCTTTGCTTTATTTTATTAGCAAAAGAAACTTATCTCTTTTTGGATTTAGTTAGATTTACTTTTTTTTCAAATAATATTTTCTCTAAATATCAAAATGAGACTCTCCTAGATTATAGCATGTCTTTACCTATTCTTATTAATTACTACTAAAATATTTAAATTCCGATAAAAATGTAAGATTATTACAAGCTTCTAATCAATTTTATTACTCCAGTCAACGACTTTTATGTAACAGCAAAGCATGGATGTGTGTCTTCACTTATTGTGCATACGTATGTGTGGGGTGGATAATAATAAATAAATAAATAAATAAATAATATATATCAAATAAAAACTAAAAAATTTTGATATGGTAGTAAAATGAATGTTATATTTTAAGGTGGTAATTTTTATGTTTAATATTCAGATCCACTGATTTGTGTTAAAAAAATTTTAAAAATTTGGAGTACACAAATTAGACTCACCGATTTGTGTTGAAAAAATTAAAAAAATTTGGAGTACACAAATCGGACGGTCCGAATACAGAAATCGGACGGTTCGATTTCTGTACCTCTTAAAAATCAAACGGTCCAGTTTGTACTCCGTACATTAAATCATTCCACATTTTAGAAAAATATCACAGTAAATCACAATTTAGAAAAACACTATTATTAATCCAATATTAAAAATAAAAAAATGTCAAATAGATTCCTAAAATAGATCGGATCAGATATTTTTGTTATTAAAAAAATTTTATTATNTTAGAGACGTGAAAATATATATACTCTTAAATAAAATAATAACTTTAACATATATGCCCTTTTTCTGCCGCTTGCACCTCCTTTGTTCTTTTATGTTTATCTATATTTAATTATTTATATCCACATGTATTTATAGTTTTATACTATGCTAGTAGTAGTATTATTGGAATAGCAACAAATTTGTCTGATTCATTGTTTTTATATTTTGATATTTTGGTTATCTTATCTTATTGAATGTTTACTTCCCCTAATTTAATGCCAACTTCAAACTAATTTGACGTGTTACCTTTACTTAATATTGTGGTCATAAGATCATGTAATTTTTTAAGTGAATATATATATATATATATATTATAAAAAAAATGCTATGTTATACTATTAGTTATTTAAATATACGAAGTGTCAACAAATAAAATTGATTTATTGTTTACTCGCAAATGAATATAAAATTGAGATCTCATTGAATGGTATACCTGTTCTGCATTTTTATCGACCAACTTTAATTAAATTAGTCCAAATTTAATACAAATTATTTATGTAATGTGCATATAAGTTATACATTTCTTTTGTTTTTGTATTTTTTTTTTGTGTATTTTTTTCTTTTTATCGTTCTTCTATTGATATTATAGATTTTTTTTTCCTTTGATATTCTTACAGTATTTTTTATTTTTTGTTTAATTTTTTATTTTTTAAAATAATAAACCAAAAAATTTATGAGAAGATAAATAAAAAAATAAAAAAAAGAATAAAAAATATGATGAAAAAGAAGAAAAAAAGATAAAAAAATTTTAAATTATACAAAATGTATTAAAAAATAGTGCTACAATTTTTTAATTATGACACAAATTTTTTTAATTTTGATATAAAAATTTTTTAATTAATTAAAAATTATGGTATCAAATTTTTTTAGTTCTGACACATAAAATTTTTTAACCAATTAGAAATTATTAGAAAAATTCTTAATTTTTGTTCCTTTGAAGACTTCTTATGTTATTCACCAAAAAT
Organism: Arachis duranensis; assembly: GCF_000817695.3. Classification (NCBI taxonomy): domain Eukaryota; kingdom Viridiplantae; phylum Streptophyta; class Magnoliopsida; order Fabales; family Fabaceae; genus Arachis; species Arachis duranensis. Next base: position 42,020,235 of record NC_029774.3, read on the forward strand.
TTATGTATCATTATCAACTAAGTGGTGTGTTTTTTTTAGCTTTAATTATTCTATTGGTCTCTATAGTTTCGTAAAATTTTTAATTAGATTCTGATAATTTTTTTCCTTTTAATTAAGTCTCTACACCAAATTTTTTTCCTTTTTTTTATTATTGAACTCATATATAAGAGGTGTAACCAATAGCATTGAAAATTTTTAATCCAAAAATTCATGTGTCATTGCTTACTAAATAATGTGTTTTATTATCATTGAATTGATTGAGTGGTTTTGAACTCAAATATAAGAAGTCTAGCTATTAATGTGTCATTTACAATAAATTGATATATTTTTTGAATACATAACACATTTGAATATATTTTGTGTAAATTGATATATTTTTTGAATACATAACACATTTGAATATATTTTGTTCATTAGTTGAGTTAAGATTTTAGACTTGTGATTTTTTAAAATTTCATTGTGTCATTTCTAAAAAAAATTATGTATTGTTTATAACTATATTATGTATTTTTATTATCGTTGAACAATGTAGTACTGAACTAATATAAGAGGTTTAGTCATTTCTATGTCATTTACAATAAATTGATATATTTTTTGAATCTAAAACACATTTGATTGTATTTTAATGGTTGATTGAGTCAAGATTTATAGACTTGTGGTCTTTCAAAATTTTTTGTATCATTCATCAAAATTTGATGTATTATTTACAATAAAATTATGTACTGTTATTATTTTTAAACTGATTGTATGTGTAAATTCTGCGTAATTAATAAATAATTAGTTAATAAATCTATTATTAATCAAAGAAATTAGGAAATTAAATTTTATTAATTCAAAAAAATAAAAATAATTAAAAATATAAATTTTAACATAATTTTAAAGATTTTGGTTTAAAAATAAGCTAAGGGATTAGATCGAACCAAATTGGACCAAAACCCAACTTATAAAAGAGAGAACTCAGCTTCTCTTTCCCAAATTCAAAGGAAATCACGCTTAGAATTGAGGAAGGGGAAGCAAGAAGGAGCAGTAACCTTGTTCTAAATTCAAACTCCTGTATCTTTCAATTTTGAACTCCGATTGCCGTAGTGTTTGCGGCCACGCGACCATCGCGTTGAGCTCTTCAAAACCATCTAAATGAAATAGTAAGAAATTAGTTATTTCTCACCCAGTCACTTCTCCCTTCAAATTTTGAAATTTTAGTTAATGGGTATTGAGGATTTTGATGTTTCAATGTTCTAAAGTTGAATTAGTTTGAAGAAATTGTTTGGTTGTGTCAAATTAAATCATGGATAAGGTAAGAATCCTCTAACCCTCTGTGAATTATTGATTAGTAAGCCCTTGTATTGATTTTTGTGATATTATGTGAATTAGAGTAAGTATCGTGTTAATTTGAAGTCCAATTGGTGGTTGAGCTTATTAAATTGAACCTTGGAGGCTGGGGATCCAATTTGGTGTGGTCGCGGAAAAGTGAAAACTTGTGGAACAGTGGAATTTGAGACATTCTGAGCATTAGGGAGGAATTGGCCAAGATTTTCTTGTAGATAATGTGTAACGTTACGTGAAAACTTAGACTAGTTAACCGTAAGATAAGTTGAACTATGGAAACTTGTTAAAGTTTTGTAACTTTAGTGAAAATGTTGAAGTTGATTATGAGAATGTGTTGAACAATAATGATTGTGATGTTTGATGATAACAATGAGTTATGATGATGATAGTTTAATGAATAATGAGTTATGTTATCTTGATTTTGGATTGTTTGGGATAAAAGTGAATATAATTGAGTACTTAGTATATTGTGAAAGAGATAGAATGGATATAGAATTGTGTTGGACTCAATTGGTGTTGTTTTGGAATATCAAACATTGGTTTTGAATGGAGGTTTTGGTAAGAATAGAAGTTTGGTATTTTTGGTAAAAATTTTAATTTTTGACCAATTTTGGCGAGATATAACTTAACTTTTGGACCCTCAAATTTCGTCAAACTTATTTCAAATGAAAATTTGGTCCGTGAAGTTTATGCCATTCGAAAAACGGATCCAAAATAATTTTTAACAAAAAGTTATGTGCGTTTGAAATTTGGTTTGGTGTGCAAAATTGATTTCTGCAGACTTAACAGCTTTTTACAACTTTTGTTGGGCATGCGTACACAAAATGGGAAGATTTACAGACTCGCGTACGCAGGCAGTACCACGCGACGCAGAAAGGCTTCCCTGTCCAAGGGGCTCGCGTACGGGAAACATGGCATGCGTATGCGGAACCCATATTTTGGCTAAAAATGATATTTTTTAAGGTTTAACCAATCCTATAATTTTTTAAATCTATATAACTACCTTCTAAGGTTCGATACTTAGTTTTTAACTTTAGGAAGATGGGTGAACCTAAAGGAGGAGTTAACTTGGTAATGAAGAGAGGCTATGAAGTGAAGATTTATGTTTGAAAAGTGCGAAAATATTGAATATGAAATAAATGAAGGTTGTATTGATAATGACTAATTGATCTTGAATGAATTATATGGCTTATTGTACTTCTATTATCTGAGATACGAGTTTTCATGGGTAGACGCAATGGTTTGCCACCAGATGCTCCAGATTGAGACTCGATACTCTGTTGACCCTATGTTGCAAGATGTGGCCAAACACTTTAACTCCTCGAAAATTCTCCCAATGAGATGATAAATGAATGATTGTAATTATATGCATAGACTCTTGGGATGCACACATGGAGGGACCTTCCAAGGTTGTCTACCGGACATGTCGAATTTGGCTATGTAACTGACAGATGAGACTCATCAACTATAAAGTATGCATACATCCTATGCATTTGTATATTTTTTTTAATGTGCATTACTTGGGTTTACCTAAATGATTATCCATGCTTATTTGTTATTCGTTCTATGTGCTATAATTGCATTATTTGTGTTTTCTTTGCTTATTTTGTATGTCTTTGCAACCGAGATACCCCTCATTTGGCGAAGGCGTGACGAGGGTAGCTCCATCGGTGTTTCGGAGGATTGGAGAAAGTAAAAAGTGAAGGATTGAGTTAAAGTTAGATTTAGAACTTGAAAGCCTTAGTAATTTACCCTATTTCTGGTTTAGTATATTCCTTTAAGTTTAATTATGAGTGTCGAAGTTCTAGAAATGCCTTTGACTTTGATGGCAATCCCCAACCTACAGTACCCGTACAAGATCTAGAACCTCAACCTTTACAAGAACCTCAACCTTTACAAGAAACAAATCAACCTATAATAGCCCAACCTTTACAAGTGGTATATATATATATATATATTTCTCCTCTGTATATATTTTATGTTTGTCCCTCTTGGAGGTTGACTTGGAGAAGTAGGTTGTCAGTCTTATGTTTTGAGATACTTTTGAGTTGTATATATATGTATTTATAATCCGGCCAGCTTTGGCTTTACAGGCCAAGTCTAGAGCTTGATATTCTGTATATTTTGGCATTTTACTCTTTATGTTCATATGCTTTACCCGTTCTTCTTATCTGGTTATCCGTATACGTGAGCGATGCGCTTTTTTTTGCAGTTTTTTTGCTTAAACTTTTCTTCAAGACTCTTAATTACGTGTTACTTCAGTTATATTTATGTATATATTTTATTTCAAAGATCGTAATACCTTACCATCTTTGTTTTACGACTTAAGTATAAAGATTTGTGTGGCAGTGTGTTACATCATGATATTGAACTAAGAAGAAGATGATAATCAAAGGGGAGAAAGAAGAAAAAATCAATTAAAAATAAAAAAATAAGAGAAAAAGAAAGAGAATAATGAAAAAGAGGAAATGACGGTGATAATGATGCAAAAAGAGAAGACGAAAGAAGAGAAAAAAAAAGAGGGAGAGAAGGAAAGAGAAAAAGAAGTAGATAAAAAAAAAAAGATGTAAACGAAGAAGCGTATGAAAAAAATGCGTACATATAATAAATTTAGTTTAAGTTAATTGTAAAACACTTAGCTGTCTAATATTTACGGTGATTAATTAGTACAATATATCAAATATTATATGAAGATATATCATATTTTACGGAGTAAAAACTCACTTTAATTCTTAAAATTTGATCCCGACCATTCTTAAAATAATAATTTAATATCTAAAAAATCATTTTTTAATTCCATTTAGCAATTTGTTTTTATCATAAACAAAGTAAATTGAGTCACTTGTAAATCAAATTACTATTTGATTATGACCATAATTTAGGTGGGTAATTATTGCTATTACTTTTTTCTAAAAATATTGTTGATTTATTTTATTTTTAAATTTAATGTTTATATTAGTAAAATAAAATATTAAAAATATCTTCAATAAACATAAAAATTACATACTTCTAAAAATACTGTCAAATTATAAAAACTAAAAGTATAACCACATGGAAATTTTTTACTTTACAAAATATAAATGACTTAAAAATATTCAAACAAAGAAAAAATTCGAAAAATGTTAAACCCACCTATTAATCAACTCATCTCATTTGCATTATCAAAAAACTATCATTATAAACTTTCTACTAACTAAAATAGAACAAGTTAATAATTAGATTGCTCTATCAAACCTTTTTGTTATGTGACTTTTAATTTGATGTCATTCAGGATTGATGATTTATAACTACTATCAAATTATAAAAAATAAAAATATTATGTATATGCAAAAAAATTAATTATTATATATTTATTCACATTATTGTGTATTTTATATTGTTGTATTTTATATAAACATAGTTAATTAAGACTTATTTTATTATATATAAATAATATAAAAAATACATATCATTCAC
>NC_029774.3:42025097-42025787 GCF_000817695.3 Arachis duranensis
TAATAATCAATAATGTTGTAATTTATATTATATTTTAACTTAATAATAATAATTTTTTTTATTTTTACTAATTTAAAATTTAAAATTAACTAATAAATTTAAAATTTAATCTATCAAAATTTAAAATTTTATTTAAAATTTTTTTATTAACTAATAAATTATTCTATACATAAAATTAAATTCAAACACTTATTTAAACATAGTAAATTTTTCACTGTTTTCTACTTATCAGATCCTACTTTGGTCAGCTTAAACTTAGGATTTGGGTTGGGGAGAAGAGTCAAAGAGGACCCCACCAATGGATGACATGTCACTGGCTCTGTTAATGCTTAAAATATCTGACACGTGTCATAATATGATAAGCAGTTAATGGGGGTATTGGCATGCTGACCCTTCCATGAGGCAGTGTTTGAGAGAAGGGGGGCCCCCACTCTGCATCAAATAACTGAATTCTGCTGCTCACTTCTTGGGGTTACAATATCAAGAAACTGGATAAATTAAAAAAAAAGCTGCTATATATTTGCTAATTTTTTTTCTTATAGAAAAAAATGATGTGATATATTCCAACATAAAAAATATTAAAAAATTATTAAAAATTATTATTTTTATTTATTTATTAATTATTAATATTTAAAAATATGAGGTAAAATATATAATTAAATTATTAGACTAAAAATTGATTAAAAAATT
>NC_029774.3:42025875-42049691 GCF_000817695.3 Arachis duranensis
TTTATTTTTTTTAAAACAGAAATAAAAACATCTAATTTCTATACCTTTTAAAAATTAGAAGACTTAATTTCTGCACTCCAACTTAAATAATTTTACATTAAAAATTAATAATCTATAATTTAAAAAAATACTACTATTAACTCAATATCAAGAATAAAAAGTGCTGATATATTAAGTTAAAAAATTCACAAGCTAATTTTAATATTATACAAGAATGTTGAAATGCTTATATGTGAAGATAAGTTGCAGGAAATTGCATGTTACAGATTTTTTTTTTATATTTTCTGCTGATTTTAGGAGTGTAACGTACTCTAAAATTATTTCTGTTTAGTTGTTTTTCTTTTTGGGTTTGAGTCTCCTTAAGTGTTAAAAAAAATAAGTAAAATAAGTAAATAACATATTATAATTACATCTCATACCTAATCAATGTTCATCTTCATTGAGAAGATAAATCAGAAAAAAAAAATTGTAGGGACAAGAAATTACACTTGCAAATAAAGCCTAAGTGCAACTCTGGATTTTTAGGCACATTCAAAATATATCTACTAATTTCTTTCACAACAATTTTTATAAAGAGATCCTAGAAAATGTTTATTATATTATATAATCCAAAAACAAGTAAACACTAATAACATTTTTCTGTACAAAGCTTTTTAGTTTCTCCTTTCTCTTTCTAAGGGTATGTTTCGGTAAGTCAAAAAATTATATTTATTTCAATAATCACTTATTTATATAAAACTTTTTTATATAATCACTTATTTATATAAAACTTTTTTATATAATCACTTATTTATATAAAACTTTTTTATATAATCACTTATTTATATAATATTTAAAAATAAATTTATATTTAGATAATTTAGCTGAAAAGTAATTTTAATTTAATATGTGGTTTTTAGATTGTTAAAAACAGTATTTTTTTTTTAGATTTTTGCTTGAAAACAACTTTGTTTAGTAAATCTAACCTCTTAAATTATACATCTAAAATCACCCAAAAACAATAACTTTCTTAAAATAGTTTTTTTTTTTAATTATCCAAACCTGGACTAAGTATTTGTAAGGTATTTGGTAGATAAAAATGTAATTATTGATTCTTGGTTCCTTTCTGGTTGCTTTTAACTTATATTATTAACATCTTTTAAAAGATTAAGCTGTATTGTTTCTTTATTTAACTTTTGACTTTTTCCCCAAGGTGCTTGACTTTCACTGATTTGAGTGATTTCATTTTAATTTGCTGGCATTAGTTTAAGCCATTAACTAGTATAGTTCAGTTGAGAAGGCTGTGACATGTAAATCGAATCCAATTCTGTTTTTTCGTTTTCTTTTTTTCTTAATCTTTTTATACGATCGAATCCAATTATTTTTTATGGTACATAACAGTGACATCACCAATTCACCATTCATTTGTGGAATTTTTGTTTTTGATATTGAAGTGATAATATTGTTTTTTCGAAATGTAGATTGTTGAGATGTTATTTTTAAATGTGTAACTATTTAATTAAAGAAATAGAAATCGGATAGTCTGATTTGTGTTAAAAAAATTAAAAAATTTGAGGTATAAATCAGACCTTCCAAATTATGTACTTTCCAAAATTTTAAAAAATACTTAAAATTACAATGTTATATTAAAATATGTATATATATGTACTTCCATATAATTTTCACATAATATTATTCGGGTTAATAGCCAAATTCATTCCTAAACGATCACTCAAATTTTAAATTAATCTTCAAATGATTTTTTTAGACATATTAATTCTTGAAAGATAAAACTTAAGTCAAATTGATCTTTCCGTTAGTTAGATAATGATGTGTCAAGTTAAGTGCCACATGGTATGATGAAGTGTCAGGTCAGTGACATTTAGCACGCCATGTGTCATTTGATATGTAAAAAAGTTATTTATAATTAAAATAGTCCCTGAAAGTCCAAACGTAATTCATTTTCATCTCTAAAATTTTAAAATTAATCAAATTAGTCCTTATATAATTTTTTTATATTTTTTCATAATATTAAATTTGAAATATTTTTTGATTTTAAATTGTAATTTTTTATAGTGAAATTTTTTTATTTAAACGAGTTTATCAAATTATTGTTGATTATATATTTAAAATTTAATATTTTAAATCTCATTAAATAATATAGTAGTTATTTTAAAATTTAAATCTTTTAAATTTTTTAAAATTATAATTTTTATTATTGTTTAATTTATATGGTAGAACTCAATAATTAAAAAATTGATTTGTGGGATCACTTGTTGAAAATTTATTTAAAAACTAATTTAAAAAATAAATGATCTTTCAAGAACGAATTTGACTATTAATCCACTATTATTCCATATAATTTTGTTTTGATTCGGTAACAAAGTGAACAAACTTTTCTTAAGAGCCCAAATCATCATAAGTAGAAGTGCTCTCCTCTTATGGATTTTGGAAGCTCTAAACAACATATCATATAATTTAGAACTTGTATATATCCTCTAGTCTTTGTCCATATGTCTTTGATGCTAGTGTTTGTCTTCCTCCAATCCTTCTACTAATATGTTTTTCAACACCAACATAAATGTTTTTGTTAATTTTTCTTCAATTTAACATAAATGTTTCTCTCCGTTTGTAGATAAAATTTACTCTTACAAATAAACTAAACTATGTAATTACACTATATATATGGTATTATGATTCATAAAAAGTACAAGGAAATACAAAAGCATCTAATGAAAGTGATTAGTACATAAGAAAATTCGTTTAGCACATGTACTTGTAGCCTACCATCACATACCGAATAAATTAATTTTGATATAGAAGGCCAAATTGATGACCCCAATTACTTAATAAAGTGAATGCCATTTGTGGCAATAGCATTGTTAGAAGTTAGTGTTTCACTTAATGTGGGTAGTTATCAACAAATAGACCATGATAAAGCTTAATAAAGCACCTAATCAATACCATAACATTAAGCTTTTCCATGAATAGACACAAAGTTTACAATGACTTCCTAATTAACAAAATATTCAATATTTGAATATGGAGAGAAGAAAGAAAAATTGAAAGGCAGTGGTTTTGTCCAATAAGAAGCAAAGAAATTGTCATTCTGGATTCTCATTTTGAGAGTTGGAACTTGGAGAGAGCTCCAATGTAACAGGGCAGTGATCACTTCCATAAAAGCCTGCATAGATAAAAAAGTAATGTCAGGTATAGATGGAAAGAAGTAAAAGTAAAACTTGTAAGGTGCAGTAACACTCAATTTTCAATTAGGCCTTTATAGTTCATAAATTTGTAATCATATCCTTATACTAAATAAAATTTTATAATCTAGCCCCTGAAACAAAAGTTAAGTATAATTACATATCCTTAACCATACAAATCATACTTCCCTTCATGAATGAAGAGGAGTGTTTAGACAAATATGCAGCCAAAAAGGAGTGTCAATTCCATGAATGAAAAGCTTACCTTGTAACTCTATTCCATGTCCATGCATTTCGCATGCAACGATCCTGTCTTTGAGTTTTTCTGAAACTAGGAAATAGTCTATTCGCATCCGTTTTCCACGATACCTTCAAAGAAAAACAATCGTAAGGACTAACAGGCCAAAGCTAAAGTGTGCTTCACGTTACTCAAGTGCATTGGCTCAACATCACATTTAACCAGCAATAATGCTGAGAATCAACGGCAATGATATATAGCTCAAGATAGATTCAATTTCTTACTTTCCTATTGGGTTTCCGGACCATGAGAAACCTCGTTCCATGTCCTTGTCCTTGTGCAGAAATCTGTAGGCATCTACCAGCTGTCCCCTGAAGGCATGAAACTCTTAGTTATTGAATTGATATAGTGGTTAACGGACTGTAGGAGACGGGTTACAAAAAAAAAAAAAAGCAATCCTGAGTCTGAAATCTACTATCTTAAATTAGCAATTCTATTATGAAAATTTCTTACAACTGCACAATAACCATATTACTAATTAGATCCTAACAATCTAGCTTATGATTGATTCAGGTATGAAATATAACAAATCTTGAGAGTATCCAATGAGCAAATGATAAGTTGATAAGTTCAAGGGGAGGTATGGGATTTTCCGTGCTGATATAGCAAACAAGAACACAACGACGAAAAAGAACAGTGAAGTCACTCACTCTTTTAAGATGTTACCAAATCGTCTTCTTTCAGATAAAGTAAAGCCAGGCTGCCCCCAATCCTGCATAAAAGATAAAAGCCAAATCATCAGGATTTTAATTAAGATATAAATTATGGAGAACTATACTGCACTATTTGGGGGCGCTTTAAGGAAAACGAACTTTAAGCTTCAAGGAAACTTATGCTTAACACTGTACCAGAGCTTATATGAACGGGTCCTTAACAAGTTCAATATCTTTTACACCCACTATTCATAATTAAGTTAAACTTTAGGAAAATGTGGCAAAAGTTTATACATTATTTACCAATTAAGCCTATACCATATGAATTGTGTGAGAGGGCAACCTAACTTAGAATATAAATCATCCCAAATCCAGACTAAGATATCAAGATTTTAGGAGATAAATCTTCAAAGTCGAAAGAGATTAGTCAATAAAGGGAACTTCAGAGTAAAGTGATTAGACCTCTTTATTTGGAGGAACATAGCCGTTTTGTTTCGCTGCACTGAAAAACTCTGGATGACTCACATCAATCTCTTCATGGCTGCCAACAATGAATTTATGAGAGGTTTACATATAATCTCTTCGTTTGAAAGTATGAAAGTATAGATGAATTATTAAAAATATGGATGATATATCAAACTCTTTGAAAAACGACATGCAACACTCAAAATAATTCTCTGGTGTAAGATAGTAACATAGAAATGGCCAAATTATTCATCGATAAGAGTTACTAGAATTCAGGATATGCAAGATGAATATAGGGAGGAAGATGTTTGAGGTTAGGTAAAACTATATTTAAGTGTTTTTTTTTTTTTTTTGGTGTGAAAACAATATTTAAAAAGTTAATCACAGGAAAAGTGTAACCTAAATGAATTAAGTTCATATAATGCATATAGATGCACCAAATGAAAAGAAAATATCAATATTAGTTATCCTCTCAAACTATTTGAATTTCAGTTTTCTTCATGGCATGGATTCTAACAGAGCTGAACTTGTTTCATAGCTACAACGACAAGAATGAAAAGTATGCCACCAAACAAAGAGATTGGAATTTATTAATCTCATACTGCCAGAGACAAAAGGAAAATGGAGATTAGCTACCTCACATTTAGATCCCCACACCATATCAAAGGCTTGTCTGAATTTTGTGTAACAAATTCTAGAATCCTTTTGTCCCATTTTCTTCTCCTTTGAAATGAGTTTGGTTCCTCTTTCCACCCATTATTTGGAACATATGTATTCAACAACCGAAGGGTTTCGAATTCAACCAAGATTACTCTGCCATCTGGTTCATGCTTTGAAGCTGGCAGCAAAAAAAGTTTTCCATAAGCATTAAAGAAAACTTATTGAATATTATGCAATGAAAATATGTTCCAGTAAAACTCACTATCCCAATTGTCGTTTAGAACATCTAAAATTCATTAAAACACTAAAGTGGAAGTTTGAATGATATATGACAAGTTCCTAACAATTAAAGGCATTTCAAAATGACATGATAATTATATTTTGAAACTGAGGAAGGAAATTTTTTTAAACAGTAATTCTTGAAATCTTCAAACCCCCTCCCGCATTCGTACTCGTACCCACTTCACCCTTAGTAGAATTCTAGATTCTCAATTCATTTCTTTCTTTCTGTTTCGTTCAGAAAAGAAAGTAGTAATAATAATATTATGGTAAAGTAATTCTTTGAAAATTGATCATAAGGATGAGCAATTCAACGCAGGATAGAAAATTAACGTCATTATACCTATTTTATCAAGATTGAAAAAGACATTTTTTGGTTTGAAGCATTTTTTCACAAATAGTGCTGTCCCTGCATACTTTGAATCTGCCAGAGACCACCAAACACGATAGTTCCCAAAAGGTGGAGCTGAAAGTGCACGCATCAATGCCTGCATCATTTTTTATCAAAGTCAGATAACAAATGAAAATCTTATAGTCCCATTCAGATAATGAAAAAGTTCCACTAGACAAAAATTGTCAAACCCTGTTTGAATCATCATTTTTATTATCAAATCCTCAGACTTGTGGCTCTACTAAGAATAACTCGAGTAAGCCAGCAGGTCAAAGATATATAGTGCTAAGGATTGGCTCATAACTCGTAAGTTATACATGAAATCTAATGCATACTGAGACTCAAAATAACATGACAGAAAAGTACCGCCTTCTCTTCCCTGGACGCGGTTGTATCATCCTTAAGTTCTCCCTGATTTTTGGGTGTGCCCTTAGATCCAGCGGCAGGCATCCGCACTTCCTATCGAAAATCTGATGTTAGAATACTCAATATTCTTAATTTCTTACCATCAAGTTTACTATAAAATCATAAGAATGTTCCCCAAGTCCCAACAAAACAGAACAAGTCATGGAGACAATTTACAACTAAAGCAGAATCACTTTCATGCTTATGTGAAACCCCTTCAATTATTTGCCTTCCACAGAAACAAGTTATTTATAAGACAAGGGTTCATATGCTTAAGTTAGGAGGAAAAAACATTGATAATATAGCATTTCTCAGAAACTACACTTTCTATCTTCAAAGAAAAAGACTAATAATAAATAAAAATTGTATCTTTCAATTTTTAAGGATTTAGCTATACACCCTAATTTCTTTTATATGTAGCTTTCAATTGAAAAAATAAAAACTGCATTTTTCTTAAAAACAATAAAACAAACACGTCATAGGCATTCTCATGAAGAGCTGAAAAACCAACACAATAACCTAATCCATGATCCTCTCCACACAGATTCAACAAGAAAAACAATGAAAACAAAAGTTAAAAGAGTATTTGGGACCTGAATTGCAATTACGTCAGGATCAAAGGAAGTGACGAATTTGCATAGCTCAGGGAAGTTGTTCTTGACGCGGAGGTAGAAGCTGTTGGCGTTCCAAGTAACGAACTTCAATGGCTCCTTTTTCTTCTGAGTGTCAGTGTCAGTGGCATTATCGTAATTTCCTTCCTCTTTGGGCTTCTTGCATGAACCATCGGAGTCTTTGTTGATAACCTGGAAGAAACGTTTCATCTTCTTCACTTCGTTCTTTCTTCTACTCTTCTTCGTTCATCGATTTGAAATCAAACACTCTTTTTCAGTTCACAGTGTTTTGTTCTCAGTTCTGAGTGTAACAAGGTAAACTACTAACAAATGGTGCTGATTTTTAGGTTCATTATTTTATTTATGTTTAAAAACTTTTTCCCACTCTTTTCCTTTTATTATTATTAGGACACTCTACTATACAGATTGGGATGATATAAGGAGAGAATATAAATTTCTTTTATAGTTATTTTTTATTATTTTATTATTATTCAAAATGTGATCCTACCTTTATTAATTTCTCTTTCATCCTAATAAAGGAAATATTTGTAAACATACATCTGTACCTTATAATTCACCTTATTATTATTATTATAGAATTTAATTTTCACACATGTATCTAGATAACATCAGATGAGTAAAAATAATTATTTTTTACATTAATTACGTGAATAATGTTTGGAAAAACTTATATAATTAATTATATCAAAATTAATTTATATTTAGATTCTAACTAAAATATAATCATTTTAAAAAAATCCTTATATTTGAAATTCTAAAAAGTAGAAAGAAAAAAATGTATTTTCTGAGTATGTGAAGAATTTTTTGTTTATATGTTTAGAACATATTTAATTCGTATTTTATGAGTATGCACAATTAAAATGAATAATTATAATATATATTTGAGAAAATGACAAATCGATTCTTAACTTTTCAGTTCGCAAACATTTAAATTTTTATGTAAATATAAAAAAATTATGTCATTTGAGTTATAATTCATTCACCAATAACTTATTTCTCTTTTTCTCTGTATATTTTTAACCATGTATTAAATGTATTTCATCATCACTATCCAATAGTAGCTTCTTATTGGCCCTTGTAATTTTACTTTTTACACACTTTGTAGGTTGTTTCCTTTCTTTGTTCCACCATTTCACCGTTAGTGAATAACGGAGAAGACCGAATTGTCCAAGGAAAACAAATCTTCTGGACTATTTTGCATATTTTAAAAACCTTAGAGATTAATTTGGATAAAAAAAATACATGTTAAGATTATAACAAAAAAATTTATTAAAAATATAAAAAATTATATTTTTAATGCATTTATTTTATATTAATTAAATAAAAACATTTAGAATTTTTCATTAATTATAAATTTATTATATTTTCTTAGAGCACAAATTTATTATATTTTCTTAGAGCACATGTTAGTTAAACTCTTTGAGATCTTTTATTTATTTTCTTTTATCATTAATAATAAATTGTCTTTGCTAATAAAATCTACTATATGGATCAAATAACATAATTTCTTTTGAGAATAATATTTAACTTATCAAGAGTGAATCTTCTTTGATGTTAGAGTTACAATTTTTGAACTTGCAAAAAGTAACATGTTTATGGACACCAAATCAAATCCAAGGGTGGAAATAAGAATGTCAATCAAAGTTAACAAAATAGACATGAATTTAGATATTAAAATAACATTTCTCTTATGGTTAAAGCTTCTTTATACAACCAAATGGTGATCTTTTCATCATTGATTTGAAAAGGTAGGAATGAAAACATGAAAAAAAAAAAAAAAGAAATTGGGCACTGATACACATAAGCAAAGTAGAGTTGAACAAAATCCTAAGAGCATGAACTAAAATAATAGTTTGTTAGCTTGCTAGCTCACATATTGCTTCTCAAGGAGGCTTCCACAGAATGCTAAATCAAATCTCTCCTCAGGAGGATCACCAATGAAGTCAAACACAGCATCTGCATTTAAGAAATCTTCATCTTTTGTATAGCTACAATTTAGAGAGAGAGAGAGTTAGTGGAAAACTAAGATAATGCAGCATTATTAGTGTTAAAAAGTTTTAACCAGAAAGTCAATCATATAAATGTAATATTACATTAGCAAAAAAGAAAAATAGAGTAAAGTACTATTTTAGTCTTTAATGTTCTAGTTGAATCTCAATTTTGTACTTAACGTTTAAAATGTAGTATTTTTGTCCCAAACCTTTTATTTCATTACATTTTTGTCCTCTGGTTAAAATTAAAACTTTCTTCTTCCCAAAATACCATTTTCCCTCTATTGTTATCTTGTTTTTCTTATTCTTCTACCACTTTCACTTTCAAATCACTACAACCACCGTTATTACCACTAACAATATTACGGTTTAAAGAGTATTCTTGAAAGAAAAAAAATTGAGCAGAAGTTAAAATAGGGCGAAATAAGACACTTGAGATAAGAATAGGTAATGTTAGAGATGAAATTATGGCTTAAACCAAATGTTAGGGACTAAAACAATACTTTATTAACAGAAATAACTACTTTTCATATCAACTAATTAAACAACCATATAAAAGAAAAATTCAATTGGATATGAAAGTTGTAGAATAAAGAAATAAATGCATTTTAGTATATGCTCTCATTGAAATAGAAACTTTCATGATATCCAACATTTCTATCAAACAAGTAGAAATTTTGAAGAACATAAAGTAGTTTTTTCCATTGTCATTAGAGAAAATTTTACCCGCTCTTTGTTATTATACACTTCATCCCTGCTCCTTTTGCAGCTGCTAGGCCTATGGCACTGTCCTCAACCACAACACATCTGTGGAAAACAAATGGCATTTCATATTCAAATGTGAGATACCAATGAAAATAAAACAAATGAGTGATTACAAGCAACGAAGTTGTTGTGTAAGAGAGTAAGACACGTGACGTGTCGGTAAATCGAAAGACAAAGAAGGACTATTTGCAAATTATTAAAAAGGAGTAATGATAGAATCCTAAAATTCTTCATAGGAGATCAACAAGCACTGAAGTTGCAGTGTAAGACACACTTCAGTGCTTGTTGATCTCTAAAGACAAACGACGCGTCCTAACAGTTCAAACTAATGTATAGAACCTAGCCAAGAACATCACAATGTTATGACATCTTATATGAACAACAATTTTACCCTAAATTTATAACCTAAGCATTGTGAGGTACCTTGAAGGTTCAACGCCGAGAGTGCTAGCGGCTAAGAGATAGATTGCCTGTTATAGGAAGAGTGAAATGCAATTAGCTGAAAGATCTTGCCATGTAGTACATTCAATCACTTATAATGAATGAATGCATAATTTCTCGAGTTATGCCGTGACATCGAAATCCAGCAAATTAACATTAGAAGGATAAAAATGTCTTACCGGATCTGGCTTTTTCCGGGGAACAACATCTCCAGCAAATATCTTTATCTTTTCTGCTCTCTCAGGCCCTAGCAAGAATGATACTATTGCAGAGACCTAAAAGCAACTCAAAGTTTAGGTCTATTGGATGAGATTACTATGTTGAACTTGGTATATCATGCATTAACGGAATCAAAAGGTATAGATTGAACCATAAGAAAATGACATACATCATAATTCAAATCCAATTGTATAGCACAAATTAGATGCATTGCTACAATTATACAGCAATGTCATTACAAAACAACAAGGCTACTTCTATTAAGAACTGAATCTATATATCTATATCTTATGAACCGAGATTCCGATAGTTCAATCGAGACAAAAGAAAATTATTTAAGGAATTGTGTAACTGATTATGCTTACCGCCTTCTCATTAGAAGTGCTGCACACTGCTACATTAACTCCTTGGCTTAAAGCCTGATCAATAAGCCTACATGTTTGATAAGAAGACACATATAATAAGAAAAGGCACACATATTTAGTGTATCTTGATAATGGTATTATTTCAAAGAAAAATACAGGCACTTCTTAAGTTTGAGTTGGCTTATATATATAAGCATAATCTGGGGAAAAAAAAAAATCTGTTTTCTGTGTTTTACTAGAACAAGCAGATATTTTCTTTCGATTCAGAATTTACGGTTTATATTGAATATACCTTCTTTTTTGTTTTTTTAAAGTTTCAAAAGCTTATCCTAACACCATAAACCATACACTTCCAATCTTGCAATATAAATATAAAGCATGAGGTAAGATCAAATCTAAAACCATGTCTCATAATATAGTTTTATATGCAGAATAGGAGCAACAAATATGAACTCCTATAACCACTTAGACACCATGCTAAGAAACAAATTAACCAGATAATTAAGCTGTTTAGTAGAGACTAAGAAAGTTGTTAACTTTTTATATCTAAAACAGAAACCAGGGTTTGGTAAATAAGATAAAAAGAACAGATAGTAACCAACTTTGCAACACCTGGACGAAGAGGCAACAGCTTTTTCTCAATGAGAGCCATGAATAGCTCCGTCTTTCGCTTGTGGAGTGAAGCTATGAAATCTTTTCTTTCTTGTTCGCCTGTCGGGGCATTCGCCGGCCAACCTGTCTTATTAAAGTATGCTGTCATCCTAACATTAAAAGAGAGCTACATCATCAGTGGCATAGTTCCATATTCAATCAAATAAGGAATTCAACAATGACAATGGCATGCTTTCCAATAAAATTTTGAATTGAGGGGGAAAGAAAAATATATATGTACCTTTCTTTTCCACCTCCAATTTTGAGCAGTTCTCCATACAAGTCCACATCCCAGGTCACACCTAGCTCTTTCTGCATTGCCCAATCAATAAGGCACCATCGTTATTTGTTGAAGTTCTCACATTCTTAAAAATATTTACAATCATGCTACGGTTACAGAAAAAATCAATCACCAAATCAGTCATCTGTATAGAATACATGTTAGAATATAAAATACACCTTAAAAATGTGTGAAATAACACATGTATCTGTATAGTGATTGATTTGGTAGCTTATTTTTAATGTGGATATAGCATTCAAAATATTTATAAATGTATTCCAAGCTAGAAAGATAAAATATTCGAAGTAGTGCAAAGCAATATAAATACCTCTTCGAAGGTTTCATTGAAAGAAATGCGGTGGCCATCTTTCTCAGTGTCAACAAGAACTCCATCACAGTCAAAGAGAAGAGCAGAGGGAACAACAGTGGAAGAAGAAGAAGCAGCTGAACAGCTCACTCTAAAAGAAGAAACACTAACAATTCCCACTGTTCTTGGTCTTGTTGACTTAAGGGAAATTGTTGTTGGGGTGCCCATGAAGGATGATGATGGAACAGGAACAGGAACATGATCATGGTCTTTGTTGTGTTTGAGGAGGCTATGTTGTGTTTTTGTTAAGAGTGAAGAAGAGGGGGAGGTAGAGATTATGGTGGTTAGTGCTGCCATTGTTGCAACTTCTTCAATTATTGTGCTTGCAATTGCATAACATCCTCAAAAATTGGTTAGAAGTTATATGGTTGTAAATTGGTAATGGTGGGGCCGTTAAAGTGTCAAAGGTTCAAACTTGGAACACAGGTTTTGGTTTTGGTGGCATGTCAGCAAGATTAGGCTTGGGCATCTGAGCAATCTCCACGTGGAATCCAACAAATTTGTTGAAGCTTTGAAGGATGAAACAAGAGTTGGACATAAAAGTTATCATTGTAAGTCTCATATTTCAGGCCCATTTATTCAACATCCATAGCTTTTATACATCACCCTAACTATCCACCAGCATCTTTCAATTACCCAAAAAAAAAACCCTTTTCCTTAACTACTAATTTTAAAAATTCGATAAATATTAACTCTACTATTTACATTAAGGCTCACGATCCATTCAATTTATAAATAATACAATTACAAACTCAATATTTCTCCTCTCAAGGCTTAACATTTGAGCTCATAATGATGAGAAATGATATGTTTTCTGTCGTATCTTTCTTTTCCCCTTTTTTGACCATCCTAAGTTGCTTTGCGCCAATTATTGCACTCAATTAAGTGACTATATATAATTACATACTTGGGGGTGAGCAAGAAGCACACTATACTCAATTGCTCATTTTTTTTCCTCAAATGGTACATATCATTCTTTAACGTGGCATGAAGAGAGGTCTCTACACAAGTTTGACATGGAAATCACCTTAACCAAGTTGGACTTGGCTGCATCAAGCAAAGGGTCTGATTGAAGGGCTTTTTCAAAACAATACTTGGCTTCTTCCAAAAGACTCTCAGCTACAAACACAAGACCCAGGTTGTTGAATGCAGGGGCATATCCAGGTTGAAGTTCAAGTGACTTTGAAAACATAGCCTTAGCTCGTTGATATTGTCTTTGATAGCGGTAGAGAATCCCCAAGTTGGATAATATCGCATGTGCTTGTTCGGTAGTTGCTAAAGACAAAGCTTTCTTATATACTTCTTCAGCATGTAACCGTTCCTCTGATAGTTGAAGGGAAACACCTATACATGGAAGTTTGACCAATAAGAACAAATGATAAAAGGATAATAGTTCTTTGATGGAAAGAGACAGTTGGCTACACCAAAAGGTATAAAGAGCTCCCTCTATTTCCTTTTATTCGTTGGCGTCACTTTTTGGTATGTCATTCTATCTAGATGCAAAAATTTCTGGTAAGAGAGTGAGAGAGAATACCTAGGTTAGACCAAGCATAGCTGCAGTCCTTGTCACAGGCAACAGCAGCTTTGAGGTACTTCTGTGATGTTTTGAATTGCCGAGCGCAAAGACTATGGAGGCCAAGTTGAATCCACTGCACAGGGTCATCTGGATCTTCTGCTATAGCCTGGTTGGAAAAGCATGACACCCCAACATAATGTAAGAAAAATATATTATATCCATCAAAACATATAAAGACATTGAATTATTATGACATTTTGAGTAATCTTTGCAAACATCATCTCCTGTGTGACAACTGCACCTCATCCTGGAAATGGAATTCGGAAACTAAAATAAAGCAATAAACTACCTGCTTTAAACTGCTAACAGTGCGCTCTTCAACTTCCATCAACTCATGATGTTCACTATCATATGAGGCTGCTATCTCATGCTGAGATTTGTGAACCAAGGCAAGCCCAGCCCATGCTATTGGAAGCTCAACCAGTGATGAATCACCATCCCTTATTATAGAAGCCATCTCGTTTCCAGCGCATGAAAGCAGTTCACTAGGATCTTGAGATCTTTCTGCCTCCTTTATTCGATGGATAGCAACAGCATATCGAGTAGACATGCAATTGGGTTCCAGTTTTGCTGCCTACAAAGCAATGACAACCGAAAGTATGGAAAAATTAGCAAAATTTCCCAAAAAGTTTATCATCAAAACATAATAAGGCGGAAATTGACATTGACACAAGCCAAACTGGAACAGACATTTTATGAGAAAACAGACTAGCTAAGAGCCTAAGAACAAGGACCAGAAAACCAATGAATAGACTCAACTATATTCTATATATGACTGTAGCAAGGAACCATTAGCACCTTCTCCAAGCACTTGCTGGATGTTCGATGATCACCACTAAGAGAAAATGCAGTTGCAAGATTTGCCCATATATGGGCTGATTTGCCATCCGCTTTAATTGCAGATAACAAACATTCCTTAGCAACATGAATAGCCATAGCACGATCTGCCAAAGCATCTTCAGCAGCACTGGCACCAGCACCTACAAAGTTTTTTGCGATTAATAACAGTAAGAAATAAATTTCTTCAACCACTTGATCATAAATGGCAAAACAGTGCAAAATCCACAAAAATTAGTGCACAGAAGAGACTACCTGCTACGACTGAAGCATGTTTACACAAAAGTAGGGAAGAATAATTTACTAAAGCTGCAGGGTGGTTTTGATCCTTCAGGATGAGCTCCTGGAAACATTTTGCAGATAATTCCAAATTCCCACTGGAAAACAAAATAGATATTGACAGTATTTAGATAACATATGAAAGGATTAGAAACTTGTAAACCATTTGTCAACTAAAGTAACAAAAGTATTGTTAACTTCCAAATAATTCAATGCAATATTCAAGATAAAAGCATGTTGGAGTGTCACCAGAACACAACAAAAGATCTCAATTAGGAAAGCAACAGCCACTAGTGCATAGATGTCAAGATGTGGCAGTTCCCTCTTCTAAATTTTCTCACTTAAAACTACTCATTCAAAAACAAATAAGGTTTAAAACCTAGAATAAGCCCCTCCGCATATAAGAGTAAATAAAAGCTTCTTTTTTGTTTTTTCGAAAAGTAACAAATAAGGTTTAAAACCTAGAATCAGCCCCTCCGCATATAAGAGTAAATAAAGCTTCTTTTTTTTTTCCCCCCCGGAAAGTGACACTATCAGAATACATCGATTCAGGATTGAAGAAGAAGAGCTAATTACCATTCAAACTAACCTTTGAAGATAAGCTATCCCAAGGTTCCCCAAGCAATCATAGTTCTCCGGTGCAATGGCCAACAATGATGACAAAACTGTGATAGCACTCTACACCAGCGCAATGGTTTATGCATAGAGCAGAGTTAGTGGTATCAGGTTAAGAGGTACTGAAGATGAAACTGAAATATCATATGTGCCTAGAGAATATTAAAACATTTAGATAGAAAACAAGGTATTCATACCTGCACACGGCCACTCTTAAGAAGAATAAAACCTAGTGTATTCCATAAAGCTGCCTGTCTGATATCTGACTGCATTGACTCTTTGAGTTTAGAGAGAACTTCTTCAAGTTCATGAGGTTCAAGTTCTTTATCTGAACTATTTTCTGATGAACTTTCTAGTATCAGGCACTATAAGGATTATAAATCATGTCAATGGACAGAAAGATTTGAATCATTAATTTATCAAATTAAGATTACTCTACCTGTGCGTGATGAATCTGAACTAACGAAAGCAACTCTGGCCTGTCAATCTCAGCCTCAGGCTTGAGTAAGATCTCGGCAGCCTTCTCATAAGCTAATATAGCCTGAAGAAATTTTAATAACCCAACGAGAAAAAACTATGTGTCAAATTATAAAGGATGAATCTTAAGGCACTACCTTTTGAGGTTGGCTTAATCTTTGGTACATCAAGCCAAGAATAAAATGAGCATGAGCATTCTTGGGCATCTTTCTTGCAACATGAACCAAGCCCTACAAGCGTGAATATGGTATGGTTTCTAAGTAATGAAACAAAATCAACAAGAACGATAAGAATAAACACCATAACATTTTTATCAATAAAGTAATAAAGTGCTACTATTTAAAGCTACTATGTAAAGACTACAGTTTTGGGTATCAGCCTTCAACTTTACTCCCAGAGAGAGAGAGAGAGAGAGAGAGAACTTATCAGCAGCAAGGATAAGTAACTAACAAAGCCAATATATAAAGGCGTTTTCCTCGTGCAAATGAAAATCAATTTGTGATTTTAGAAGCAGGATAATTTACATGAAGAGGTGATAATTTTTTACTATTCCAAAGCAAACTCACAGTTTTCATGCTGCTAACTTTTTCCTCCCGAGAGGAAGTAGCCCCCTGAACATGTTGATCACCATCTGCATCAGCTCCACAGTCAAGAGAAGAATCTGTCTTGCTAAGTCTGGAGCGAGATTTCCCCAATTTGTTCAACTTTTTACCTTCACCTTCAACTGTATCATTTTCTTTGGACAACAAACTCTTGTCTTGGCTGTTTTCATCATTTGCCAACCTAGAGATTCATTACAAAAAATCACGACATATGACAGAAACACATTTAGCATTACTAAAAAGGATGTGTTTTTCCATTTTGCAGCACTAGGTTCCATTGCTTCTTCTGTTCTAACTTCTGAATGGGGGAAATTTTCATAATATAATTTAGTCTTTTATATTTACAATTTATTAAATGCATTAAAAACATCACAAGTTACTCTTTTAATACCTGTAACAAAGTGCCTTAGGGCACTTTCACTTGTTAGCCAATTCCCTACGTTATTGTCAAACTCGCGAGTTAACTCGTAAACTCATACAGTTTTTAGGTAGTAGAATCGAGTTGACTTGGCTTCACTTGAATAGACTCACTCAAACTCACCAGTCTAGGAACAAGTTTGCAAGTTTAAATTTTGCCCTGTTTTAGGTCAAAAACGGTGCCGTTTCGCCTTAAGAAAAAACACTAAATCAGAACCACCCTAACCTTCACTACTCACTCATTGACTCATACCCACTCTTCTCTGCACCGTTTCCACCCACACTTCCACTCATCTCATTTACTCTGCCTCCAACCGATAGACAATGGAATTAATATTGCAGGTCGATCTTGATTGTTTAATTGTTGATTGTCGTATTTCATTTATGTTATCTACTATGTGATGCATTGATTGTATTTGTATGTGTTCTATGTTGGGGCTTAGAGTCCTATAATGCTTAATTATAAGTACTTATTGCATAATTATTGATGATTTGAATCTACTAAAGTACTTATTATAACTCCTATTATATATATATATCTTATGTATTATATATATTCTTTGTTAAGAAGAATAGCAGTTAAACTCGAGCCAGTCTATGAGTCGAGTTTAGGTGAGCTCCACAAGTTTACTTAGACCTGCGAATTTGACAACCTTGCTAAGTGGCACTCATAACTCAGAAGTCATAACTGAGAGCTCCGGTTCCCCCACACTACAAGCTCAGAAACAAACAACTCAACGCTACAACGGAATGAAGAAAACGGAAAACCCTACATACTCCGAAGAAACAGCTAGTTTTAAATTAATTACAAAGAATTCGAAGATTATCTGTTTCGTTCGGTAGACTGGGAAAGCCACAAGAAACATGACACTTAAGTAACAGAAATTGAAGAAGAAAGGAAACCTGGTGATTGGAGGCGGCGGAAGCGGTGGTGGCGGTGGAGGAGGAGGGAGATTATGGTGGAGGGGGAGAGGGAGGGGGTCGTCGTCGTCGGCGGCTTCAGGAGGATCGTTGAGGTCAGCGAGAACAACGAGCTTGGTAGGGTTAAGACCCTTGGAATTGGAGCTAGAAGGAATCTCTGCAGCTTCCGTTGTTGTTGTTGGTGGTGGTGGTGCTGCTGCGACCTTTGCTTCGATTTGTTCCGCCATTTTCATGCTTCACTCAGAACTCTTTTCTCTACTTTCTGTTGACAACGACCACGGTCTTCTCTTCTTTCTGTTAGGTTTCGCGTTTTCTTCGGTTTTACCTTTTTCGTTGCTAATGAACTTTTGGGAGAAAGATATTTCCTACTTCATTATCCTTATTTTCTCACCAAATTTTAACCAAACAAAAACAGTTTTGTAAATAATAATAAATATGGTTTAGCTCATATTTTTTATATGAAAAAAATTATTTTGACTTAAAAAATATATATAAGGAACAAACTAACTTGCATTTTCCCTGCATAAAATGAAAATGTTAATCTTATTTTTAATAATTTTAATTCACACATAATTTTATTACGTTGTAGGTTAATACATTTATAAGATTTAAAAAAATAATATTATTAAGATAAACATTATAATATCCATTCTCTACTTATTATTCTAAATCTTTATTACTGAACACCACACTTATATAATAATAATAATAATAATAATAATAATAATCCAAATTGATTCCTGCTAATTTTTATTTTTAACAGATCAATTTCTAACACAAAAATATTTGACAAAATATCTTTGATCTTTTAAAGTATTAAATAATTTAATGTTTGATAAAAATAAAAAGGAACAATAAATATAACCTAAAAACAACCTTTATACTATAAACTAATATTTCCATAGTCAAAACCCTCAGCTGGTTAGAAATTTTCACAGTAACCCTTTTTTATTAGTCAATTTAATTCTTATCGAAAGCAGTCAAAGCACTAATATATTAAACTACAAAACTTTAAAAGAATCATTATTACAAAAATTAACTATTATAACTATTATAGTTGGAGGATCAAATTCCTCTAAAGTAAAAAAGTTAATAAAATGATAAAATAATACTCTAATTATCTTGGAATACCCTTTGCTCGCATCATTTACTTGTCCAAGTAACTCAAATAGATAACAGCGGTAAATCCTATATAATAGACTTCAGTCGCAGAATGCCAGTTACAAACACCAACCCAAAAGTGAGTCAACTAATTAATTGAACTATCAAATTCCAACCATGAAAAACTACCATTCCATTGCAAAAAAATTGGTACAAACTAGGAACTGTTACCCTCCATGAAAATGATCCTATCAAACCATGTTGGGCCTCTGTGGTAGAAGGAGATTATAAAACTTATCATGCAAGAAGAAATTCTTTCCTTTGCTATCGACAGCTTTCTTCCACCCACACCATCCACCATTAACGATCTTTTTCAGATCATCTGTGCCTGTATAGTGTGGATCGAGTATTAAAAACGCACAATCTCCACTTGCTTCATTGTAATCCACTCCCAAGAGTGTATATGCAAGTACACCACCACCTGCATTTAGATGCCAGAGGGTTAAGAGCAACTCATTCTGAAAATATCAGAGAGCAAAAGACAAATCATTGAAGCTAATATGCAACTGAAAATATATACTTTGGAATTTAAGCCAATCATTTTGGGAAATGTTGTAGATGAATGACAGATGGCAGTATAAAAGTATATTATTGACTAACCAATCATAATTGGTGTTCCTTGGGTCTCAAAGTGCAATGCTAGCTCTCGACATTTTTCTGGAAGCTCAGCTCCGGATCTAACGTTGATCACTTTGCATGTGACCTATTTCAGAAAGAAAACAACCCAGTCAAGTCAAATCATTTATCTAGAACTCAAATAGGTGATTTAGAAAGAGGAAACAAAAAAAAGGTTTGCACTCTGTTCAGATTAGATCAAGTATCTAGATAGCCTTCTTTGCATAGGGCTCAGCATATGTTGTCCAGTTGGAACAGAAAAACCAAAGGTTAACGTTTAATCAATTAGCATTTAATTAACCTAAAGGTTAATGTTAACAAATACTGTAATAAGGAGAATACTTACGCCAAGAAGTTTGTCCAAAACAAAGCTCAACTCAATGGCACCAATCCAATCACGTGTCCCAACGAAAGAAGGATCTTTATCACCAATCTCCACAAGTGACTGCTGTATTTCTCTGAGAAAGGTTGCATTTTTGTCAGTCTGAATCATTCGCACAAGTATGACATGCCAAGATTTTTATGCGATATGAATGAATTTTGGCTGGATTAGTGGATTTATAAACCTCTTCAATGATATATATTTACTACTACATCAAACCGAAAAAAATAAAGTGCAGTATAATTTTAAACCTGAAGAGAAAATACGGAAATAAGCTAAGATTAAATTACTTCTAAGAAATATTAAAATGAAATGACCTATCCCCTAGTAACAAAATCCATCCTTAAGATGAGGCAAACTGAAAATACCTATGAGAAGGAACCTCTATAGATGAGTAGTTTTGGAGTCTGAACCATGAAATGATAGTCTGGAGAGAGCGATAAGCACAACCCCATCCCTATAAAATCAAAGTAAGCGATTTAATTTGTGATACTACAAAGAAATAGAGTTAAGAGCCATTTTGCTTTAATTATATTCAATTTCAAGATGTGATTTGCAACTGCATAAAACCAAATTATCTTTGTCTGATAATTTAAAACCAGTGACTCAGTAATTACAAATGGAGTGTATTTGTTTATGTCATTGCAATAAAGGCCAACATGAAAAAGAAGACATGTAATTTCAAAACCATTGGGGAGCAGAAAGATGGAAATTACCGAATCATTAAAACCATCCTGAAGATAATGAAAGTATTCATAGGAACCTTGAACAAGAGAAACACTTCCCCCAGAAACTGCATAAACCATAACATTTTCAGATGAGTCAGAGAAAAATTACATTGAGACACAGAGCAAAATAGCACTTACCCCCACTGTTTGGAATCCCAATGTGTACATCCCTGAGTAAAGTTGAACCTAATATTACGAAAAGAATATTAAGTAACTGAAGGCATAAAACAGAGGAAAGTATCGGAGTTATTACTAAAAAATAAACAATGGAAATGCAGATGCAATCATAATTCTCAGTACCTATAAAGCATTAAAAAATAAATAAATAAATTAGATCTACTTATTACCCTTTTGTTGAGAGCCAAGACCACCATTTTTCAATTTTGAAAAATCCAAGGCGTTAGCGATTCTCAGAAGGGGTCGATCAAAAGGTAATCCCAACCTTGTGTGTAAGGATCTCCTAACTTCAACTGCAGAGAGCAAAATATTTCATATAACAGAGATGCATGATAAGATCATAACGATGAACAGGAAAAGTCTGGAGATAGAATACGTAAATTCTTCTATGAAACTTAACAACAGCAGGCAAAATAGCCTTGTGATAGTATTTTCTAAAAGAGACAGGTAAATGTTAAAAGAAATATCCTATCCATTTCACATTACAGAAGCATACCTTGCTTCATTTCTGTCTCCCCGAAACTCAGTTCATAGAAAACAGTAATTGGATGCAGAACATGAGGAGGACTGAAGTGATAAGGTTTTATCTGACAATTCAAAAAACTTATTAGTCAATAAAAAGGAAAAGTATGTATTAAATACACGTGAAAATAAAATTTTGAAGTATAAAAATTAGCAAAATAGATAACTATAAAAAGAAAAACAGAAATTATGTTGACATATTATCCACAAAAGTAAAATCAATATTCTTTCATAAATTGCATCTGAAATATCCCACTAGCACAGACAAGCATTTGCAGAAGAAGATCTGATTTTTTTAATCATATCTTGATCTACTATAACATAATATCTGTTGGGAAATTTCAGACACATTGGTATCTCTTAGCACTGATACATATATATCCAAATATGAAATTACTAATGCTGTCATCACTCATACAAACAACAACAATAACAAAACCTTATCCCACTGGGTGGGGAATCATCACTCATAAATAAATGAGAATCCAGTAACCCATTAATCATTGTCATGACCTTATTTAGAGCTCATAAACCATTCCAAAACAATAAAACCAATTTCTAATGAAATCTTATGAAAAAGTCAGACAAGCACAATTACACATAATCCTGGTGCATCATACAGGACAGAAAAATGAATATGTACCTCTACATCCATTAACCATAGGAATATGTTCTTGCGAAATGTTTAGACTCAAGGTGGAATGAAAAACCAAGCTGCCTATATGAATGCATTGCCTCACCTGAGGGTGTTGTCCCAAAAGGTTAGGCAACATTGAATTCTGCAATGCATTTAACTGATCAGCTAAACCAGGGATGATTAATCTTGAAACTGCATGCCTCAAGGGGAGCTTCTTAGAAGCATAGCAGAGTACATCTAGTTTAATATCCACAACAAGGAGCCTGGCTTCATCCTGGGCTGAAGATAATAATTCAACTTCAGTTAAAAAAATACTGAAAAAAAAATCATGCTAACATATAGGATATAGGACATCAATTTGACCCTAACTCCTGATTCCTGACCTGGAATGTACTCTGCAACAGGCACAGCAGACGCTGATGATGGCCCTAAGCTGTTAAAGAGAACACTAACTTGGATGGTATCTGCATTCTAAGAAGAAGAAAATATCACAAAATGGATGATTGAAGTCATTTCATAATTCACAATGCGCATGATTCATGGTAGCAGGCCAAAAAAAATAAATAACCACTAAAAATAAATCACAAATATTATCATATAACATCAGCAGCAATTAAACAATTAAAATGAAGAATATCATAAACAACAATTTTACCTCCACAGAAAATCCTGACGATCCTTTACTGATGACAGAAAAGTATGAACACGGTAGAGAGTTCACATCAAAATTATCACCACCCTCAGCCAAAGGCCAGATGTTGGAGAGGTCTGCACGAAAGTCTAAATGCCCACCACGAATTACAATGGGTGCAGGTAGATCCATAGAGGTCTTGTTTAATGCCTCTAACATGTACACAGCCTGTGAATCTCTTAACTTAGCAACAACAGCCTCAATTGCCCTCACAAATGCTTTCTCAACATCTGAGAAATTTGCATTTAGAAACTAGTTAAGCATGCATCTATCATATAGAAAACTTAGGAATGCCACACTACTAAGACATACCCAATTTCTTCCTTTATATCAAAACTGACTTTACCTAATCAAAATAATCCACTACTCTTCCCCGCTCACATTTCTCTATTACTCGCGTACATGTGGACGCACACATATGTTCTTAGTTGTAAGGCATCTTGCAACTCAAATTAAGTTACTTGGAGCTAAAGTTTTCATTGTATCTCATAAGTCCTGTGCTCTATAACTTCCATCATCAAAGTATTATCAATTAACGGTACTAGCTCACAAACCCCAATTTCCAATGACAATGCAAAAACAATAAATTGATTGAAGTTAATTTCAAAATGCAACCCCAGCAGAACATGCAAAGCAAAATTAACACCAATCCAAACGAACACTTAGAGATTAGAAGAAACAAAAAATTGAATAAAACTAACCACTCGTATTCTTGAGAGGATAATATACTGGCAACTTGATCGGAAGCTCACAACGAACCAAGCAACCATTCTCCCACACATACTTCTCCGAATGTTCTTCTTCAACAACTGAATCAACCTCTTCGAGGCTATTCGATTTTCCACTCTCCGACACGAAAAATTTCAGCTCGCCGGAACCGGCGGCGACAGCTCCGATCACCGGTCGATTATCCCCTTCCTCTTCACCGTATAGAAGCTTCCTCAGTCTGCGAGCAGCATAAACTGCCGCTTGAGCGTCGGCGTCGGCTCCGTAAGCAAGCGCTCCAATTACTTCAAAGCCTTTAGGAATCAATGTCCGAAGCTCCACTGTTTACGAATTCCAAAACGCGAGACAGAGAAAAAGTTGAAGTGAATTTAAGATTTGAAATTGAGAGAGAGAGAGAGAGAGAGAGAGA